>NW_023416316.1:69234397-69540353 GCF_014108235.1 Myotis myotis
GGTGAGAGGAGGCATCCCTGTCTTATTCCTGTTCTTTGGGGAAATAGTTTCAGATTATACCAATTGAATATGATGTTGGCTGCGGGTTTGTCATACATGACTTTTATTAGGTTGAAGTATGATCCTTCTATCCCCACCTTGCTGAGAGTTTTTATCAAAAATGGGTGTTTCGAGCTGTTGAATGGCTGTCCTCCTTGTCCCTTCAGCCCCCCTGGGAGGGCGCCCTCAGACAGGAGACCATGGGAGCTGCAGGAGGAAGGTAAGATGACTTTGGGGACAGAAGTTGGATGACGCAGGCGGCTGCACCTGTCTGTGTGGAGCACACGTTAGGAACCCCTTCTGGAGCAGGTCTGCAAGCTCTGGACACAAACGATCTGACGGTGAAGAGAAGACAGTGACCGGGGACGGGAATACCAGCCCTCCACGCACGGCTCCAAAGAAACATCTGCCTTCTGTTCCCAAGAATGCTTTGCCCATCATGAAGCCAGGTCACCTGCCCCAGCAGCACAATCAACCAATGGCACCCACACTTCCTATGGCCCTTTCTACCTGGAGTACTCTCTTCTTGCAGAATTTACCTTGCTGGTGAAGCAGAAGCTGCTGGGTGTCTGCTCTCATTCTCAGTCTCTCTGCTGGAGCCTGAGATGAGTGTTGCCTGCAAAAGGCATTTTGTGTGCTGGCCCTTTAAGAGGACACCTGATTTTTCACTAGACCTCCAGTACCTCCCTGGTGGATGAAATCCCCACTGATTTTTACAGGCAGCTGTTATGCCGCTGCCTCTTCCCAGGTCTGGGGCTCTGGAATGAGGAGCCCAGTGAGGCATTGAGACACCTCATTCCTCAGGGGCTACCTTTGAAACTGAAATATTCCCGAAGGTTCTCTACTGCCACACAAGGGTGTGGGGCCAGCACTTTTCAGGTCTCTTTCCTACCACCCTGGCTTTGGCTTTGTCTCTAACGCTTGGTTATAAGGCTTATGTCCAACTAGTCTTCATTTGCTTGTTCAGGTTGCTTGTTCTATCATGTAGCTGTCATTCACCTTTGGTCCTGGGAGGAGATGAGTGTACCTTCTACTCCTAGCCATCACGCATCCCCTACCATCTGTGTATCTTCTGTGATGAGGTGACTGTCCTGAATTTATGCCTATTATAATTTTTTTTATTTCATAATTGTTGAGGATTAAGAGTTTTTTTAAAAAAAATATAATTGGATAACACTTCTTTGCCATATCCTGTCTTGA
Source organism: Myotis myotis (assembly GCF_014108235.1). NCBI lineage: Eukaryota > Metazoa > Chordata > Mammalia > Chiroptera > Vespertilionidae > Myotis > Myotis myotis. Next base: position 69,235,637 of record NW_023416316.1, read on the forward strand.
AAACACTTACCCAGAATGTGTGGCTCATGTGCAAATCGGTGAGAAGACTGATGTTCAAGTAAATGTCCTCCTCTGAACTTTCTACTGTTTCCCCATCATCAGGGACATTAAAATTTTAAAAACTAAATAATGTACTTTACTCCATAGATAAGTGAACATATGACTTATTACTATTAGAACTATCAAAATCATACATGCATTACACAAAAATATCAACTCAAGGAGAAGATAGATTTGCAAGTCCCAAACCAGAGATGACCATCATTAGTGGCTTAGTGTGTATCTTTCACTTCTGCCTCTCACATGTCTGTCACAGGCAGACACAAATGCACATATGCATGTCTGCCTGTTAAAATCAGATGTAAGGATTTTAATGGGTGGGATCCTCAATGCAGATGGTTGGTTCATGTGTCTCATGTGAGAGGACCGTTGAAGTCTTCATCTGTTGACACGTAGAGACCCCTGTACTGAATTGAGCACCTGCTAAGCTTCCCTTGTCCATGTGGACCAAGATTGGCGATCCTATCCCCTCTCTATGGACCTCAGTGCTTTTTCTAGTTACTTACTATTTCACAAGTGCTCTGACAGGAAGTCTCAAAAATAAGTCTCTGAACAACTGTGCAACAATTTCTGTGGGAGAACCTCCTAGGGCAGGGGTGGGCAAACTTTTTGACTCAGGGGGCACAATGGGTTATTAAACTGGACCGGAGTGCCAGAACAAAAGCATGGCTGGAGTCTTTATGTGAACTAATATAAATTCAAAGTAAACATCATTACATAAAAGGGTACGGTCTTTTTTTTTTAGTTTTATTCATTTCAAACAAGCAGGATCCGGCCCGCGGGCCGTAGTTTGCCCATGGCTGTCCTAGGGGGAGCCCTGCCAGTGCAGGTGTGCCCCATGGGGCTTTGGCAGGTCCAGCACACTGTTCTCCCAGAGGAGGGGCTCTCCCCTTCCTCCCCAGGGCATCTGCTGGGGTCTCTGCTGCCTCACATGGTCCCCAGGGATGGTCCCCACCAGCCCAGAAGCCTGATCGGGGTGGTGGGGCATCTCTGGCATGTAGAGGCCTGTGCACTGCCTCTCATGTTGGAAGTGCATGTGTTTGCCCTTTGTACCTTTGGAAAATAACTACCTTTGAGAGTTTTCTGCACCACAGGGCTGACACACCTGGGCCTAGCGTTGTGTGGAATGCTTTCCAGCTTGTGGTTTGTCTTCCCAGATTTCTGCATTTTTCTAGTTGTTTTTGGGCACAGGGAGAGGCAGCCATTGCCTGAATGGCTTCTGGCCCTGAGGTCACACTTAGCGCAGTTGTCTCTACCCTGAGATGATGCACATGCTTACTGAAAGGGCTTTCTTTCCTCCATCTAATCTCTAATCCACCTATGAATTCCCTTTTAATAGCAAAAATGTTATTTCAGATAAAAACAGATAAACATGTGAGCTGTCAAAAAAAGCACTTATTGTGAGATTCCTCTTCTAGGGAATAGGAAAGGGGCAGAGACAGGAATCAGATCAGGGGCAGGAGGAGTGGGGAGTGAATTCTGTTGCTGCAGGGTCTCCTTTTGGGATGATGGGACATCCTGCAACTAGAAAGTGGTGATGCTTACACAGCATCATGACTAACCTTGATGCCCAGGTTTTTAAAATATGAACAATAATATTAAAAATATGAACAATTACCATTTAAAATATATTTATTTATTATTACAATGTATTATATAATGGAATAATGAAAACTAAAGCTAGAAATAAAAAAAACAATAAAAGCAAGACCTCAAATAAGAAAAACGAATAGACCACCCAAATCACACCATGTTGAACAGGGTGAACACATTGAAAAAGTGGCCCTTGAGCTGGGCCCTCCACAGGCAGCTCCTCCTCCAAGGCAGGAATCTGCATGGGCTCCAGGGAGGGTTCTTCATCCAGCAGTTTTAGGGCCTCAGTTGCATCTGGGGCCGGCCCTGTCTCCTCAGCGCCATCTGGAGCGGCTGATGGAGGTGGTGAAAGCTCAGGAGGAGGGCACACCTCCAGCTCTGCATCCTGCTCCTCATGTTGTTCATCAGATGTTATAGGAACCACATCCACCTCCTGGGCTGGTGCTGGAGTCAGAGGAGGAGAAAAGATCACCCAGGGGCCTGCATTTCCATCTGTCCCCCAAGTGAGAACACAGCTAGCGCCTAGGGCCCCCCAAAGGATGTGCTCCCCACTGGCAGTCAAGCAGAGGCGTGGTCTTAGGAGGTCTTTGCTCCTGGCCAGGCTCTCGGGGTGCTCCCTTTGTGTCTGGCAACAGCCTCTCCCCATAAGCTCACGTGGACCTCCCCAAATCTTCCGCCCAGACACCTCCCCACTTTCTCACCCTCTGGGCCTGGAGCTGGGCCCTCCAGAAGCAACTCCTCCTCCAGGGCAGGAATCTCCATGGGCTCCAGGGAAAGATCTTCATCCATTAGTGGTGGGGCCTCCGTTTTGTCTGAGGCCGGCCCTGGCTCGACAGCTGAAGCTGGAGCAGCTGCTGGAGGAGGTGAGAGCTCAGGAGACGCCACATCCACCTCCTGGGCCGGTGCTGGAGTGGGGAGAGGAGAGAAGATCACCACGTGCCTGTATTTCCATCTGTCGCCCAAAGACAGACACTGGGCACATTTCAGGACCCACCACAGGATGTGCTCCCCACCCGCAGTCCAACAGACATGTGGTCTGAGGCCGGTCTTTGCTACTGGCCATGATCTGGGGCTTCTCTGGAAACAATCCCTCCCCAGAAACTCGCCTGCACTCCCCCACCCATTTCTTCCCTACATCCCTCCCTCCCCCCCCACATGCTCACCCTTGGGCTCTGCCTCAATGGTCTCCAGGTCTTCACTCCTGGTTTTGAAAATTGCCATCCTGGTGTTCTGATTGAGTGGCTTTGAGGTTGGAGGTTTGTGCAGCCTGGGTGGCTTCGGTGGAGGAATCCTCCTCAATCCACCCAAGGGCCCTGGGTCCCCAGGACCCCCGGTGGCTACACTCTCTTCAGGCCTCTCCTGGCCCTCGGTGGTGTGGCCCACCGTCCAGTCAAGGGGCCAGGGGTCTTCCTCCACCACCAGATGCAGCACATTGACCTGGGTGGAGCTCTGCAATGACAGTGACCAGCAGCAGGTCAGGAGGCCTCAAGCCTGGCCCCAGTCCCTGCTGCTTCTTCTGCCCCCTGGACCTTCTGCTCCGCATCAGGCCCAGCCCTGTGTCTGCACAGACCTCCACCCAGGGGAAATGAGAGTCACCTCCAGGGCTCAGGATAGACCTCGGCAGAGGGCGCTGCTCACACACCATGTTCACCCAGCCAGCCCTGACCTGGGCTGCAAACATGACTGGTCCTGACCCCCAACTCAACCTGCTCTTATTTCAGGAAGGCCCTCCCCACGTGGACTCCCCTTCTACTGCCCCCCACTAACACAAGACACACACACACACACACACACGGAGGGGCAGGGCTGCTCAGGTGGGATCAGAGTGGGGGCCTGGCCTGAAAAAAACCGCCCCAAGCCCCCCTGTTTTACCTCCACAACCCGCCGGGCAAAGGGCCACAGGCGGCCTCTGGGCTGGGCCCGGATCCAGCGGCGGGCACCTCTAAACACACTCTCATCGCTGCCTCTGTTGAGGCCTCGGCGTCGGCACACTGGGAGACAACACGAAAACATGGTGTCCTCTCCACTGTCTCTGTCCGAGTGAGACGGGAAGGGGCAGTTATAGAATGTGGTGCGTGGTTACCAGGTTCTGTTGGGCCCCATCGCCAGGAAGTGAGGTCACTGCTCATGTCTGAGGAGATGCTGGGGGTAGGGGACCCAGAGGTGACCTCACTTCCTGACGATGGGGCCCAACAGAACAATGGTAACCACGCACCACATTCTATAACTGCCCCTTCCCGTCTCACTCGGACAGAGACAGTGGAGAGGACACCATGTTTTCGTGTTGTCTCCCAGTGTGCCGAGGCCGAGGCCTCAACAGAGGCAGCGATGAGAGTGTGTTTAGACGTGCCCGCCGCTGGATCCGGGCCCAGCCCAGACGACGCCTGTGGCCCTTTGCCCGGCGGGATGCGGATGTAACACAGGGAGGCTTTGGGCAGTTTTTTTCAGGCCAGGCCCCCACTCTGATCCCACCTGAGCAGCCCTGCCCCTCCGTGTGTGTGTGTGTGTGTGTGTGTGTGTGTGTCTTGTGTTAGTGGGGGGCAGTAGAAGGGGAGTCCACGTGGGGAGGGCTTTCCTGAAATAAGAGCAGGTTGAGTTGGGGGTCAGGACCAGTCATGTTTGCAGCCCAGGTCAGGGCTGGCTGGGTGAACATGGTGTGTGAGCAGCGCCCTCTGCCAGAGGTCTATCCTGAGCCCTGGAGGTGACTCTCATTTCCCCTGGGTGGAGGTCTGTGCAGACACAGGGCTGGGCCTGATGCGGAGCAGAAGGTCCAGGGGGCAGAAGAAGCAGCAGGGACTGGGGCCAGGCTTGAGGCCTCCTGACCTGCTGCTGGTCACTGTCATTGCAGAGCTCCACCCAGGTCAATGTGCTGCATCTGGTGGTGGAGGAAGACCCCTGGCCCCTTGACTGGACGGTGGGCCACGGCACTGAGGGCCAGGAGAGGCCTGAAGAGAGTGTAGCCACCGGGGGTCCTGGGGACCCAGGGCCCTTGGGTGGATTGAGGAGGATTCCTCCACCGAAGCCACCCAGGCTGCACAAACCTCCAACCTCAAAGCCACTCAATCAGAACACCAGGATGGCAATTTTCAAAACCAGGAGTGAAGACCTGGAGACCATTGAGGCAGAGCCCAAGGGTGAGCATGTGGGGGGGGGGGGAGGGATGTAGGGAAGAAATGGGTGGGGGAGTGCAGTAGAGTTTCTGGGGAGGGATTGTTTCCAGAGAAGCCCCAGATCATGGCCAGTAGCAAAGACCGGCCTCAGACCACATGTCTGTTGGACTGCGGGTGGGGAGCACATCCTGTGGTGGGTCCTGAAATGTGCCCAGTGTTCTGTCTTTGGGCGACAGATGGAAATACAGGCATGTGGTGATCTTCTCTCCTCTCCCCACTCCAGCACCGGCCCATCAGGTGGATGTGGCTCCTCCTGAGAAGCAGCATGCAGAGCTGGAGGTGTGTTCTCCTCCTGAGCTCTCACCACCTCCAGCAGTCCCTCCAGCTTCAGCTGTCGAGCCAGGGCCGGCCTCAGACAAAACGGAGGCCCCACCACTGATGGATGAAGAACCCTCCCTGGAGCCCATGGAGGCTCCTGCCTTGGAGGAGGAGTTGCCTCTGGAGGGCCCAGCTCAAGGCCCAGAGGGTGAGAAAGTGGGGAGGTGTCTGGGCGGAAGGTTTGGGGAGGTCCACGTGAGCTTATGGGGAGAGGCTGTTGCCAGACACAAAGGGAGCACCCCGAGAGCCTGGCCAGGAGCAAAGACCTCCTAAGACCATGCCTCTGCTTGACTGCCAGTGGGGAGCACATCCTTTGGTGGGCCCTAGGCGCTAGCTGTGTTCTCACTTGGGGGGACAGATGGAAATGCTGGCACCTGGGTGATCTTTTCTCCTCCTCTGACTCCAGCACCAGCCCAGGAGGTGGATGTGGTTCCTATAACATCTGATGAACAACATGAAGAGCAGGATGCAGAGCCGGAGGTGTGTCCTCCTCCTGAGCTTTCACCACCTCCATCAGCCGCTCCAGATGGCGCTGAGGAGACAGGGCCGGCCCCAGATGCAACTGAGGCCCTAAAACTGCTGGATGAAGAACCCTCCCTGGAGCCCATGCAGATTCCTGCCTTGGAGGAGGAGCTGCCTGTGGAGGGCCCAGCTCAAGGGCCGCTTTTTCAATGTGTTCGCCCTGTTCAACATGGTGTGATTTGGGTGGTCTATTCGTTTTTCTTATTTGAGGTCTTGCTTTTATTGTTTTTTTTATTTCTAGCTTTAGTTTTCATTATTCCATTATATAATACATTGTAATAATAAATAAATATATTTTAAATGGTAATTGTTCATATTTTTAATATTATTGTTCATATTTTAAAAACCTGGGCATCAAGGTTAGTCATGATACTGTGTAAGCATCACCGCTGTCTAGTTGCAGGATGTCCCATCATCCCAAAAGGAGACCCTGCAGCAACAGAACTACTCCCCACTCCTCCTGCCCCTGATCTGATTCCTGTCTCTGCCCCGTTCCTATTCCCTAGAAGAGCAATCTCACAATAAAAGTTTTTTGTGTCAGCTCACGTTTTTATCTGAAATAACATTTTTGCTATTAGAAAGGGAACTCGTAGATGGATTTGAGATTAGATGGAGGAAAGAAAGCCCTTTCAGTAAGCATGTGCATCATCTCAGGGTAGAGACAACTGCGCTAAGTGTGACCCTAGAGCCAGAAGCCAGTCAGGCAATGGCTGTCTCTCCCTGTGCCCAAAACAACTAGAAAAATGCAGAAATCTGGGAAGACAAACCACAAGCTGGAAAGCTTTCCACACAACACTAGGGCCAGGTGTGTCAGCCCTGTGGTGCAGAAAACTCTCAAAGGTTGGTGTTTTCCAAAGGTACAAAGGGCAAACACATGCACCTCCAACATGAGAGGCAGTGCACAGGCCTCTACATGCCAGAGATGCCCCACCACCCCGATCAGGCTTCTGGGCTGGTGGGGACCAGCCCTGGGGACAAAGTGAGGCATCAGAGACCCCAGCAGATGCCCTGGGGAGGAAGGGGAAAACCCCTCCTCTGGGAGAACAGTGTGCAGGACCTGGCAAAGCCCCACAGGGCACAGCTGCACTGTCAGGGCTCCTCGTAGGAGGTTCCCCCACAGAAATTGTTGCACAATTGTTCAGAAACTTATTTTTGAGACTCCCTGTCAGAGAATTCTTGAAATAATAAGTAACTGGAAAAAGCACTGAGGTCCATTCAGGGGGGATGGGACCACCAATCTTGGTCCACGTGGATAAGGGAAGCTGAGCAGGTGCTCAATTCAGTACAGGGGTCTCTACGTGTCAACAGATGAAGACTTCAGGGGTCCTCTCACATGAGACACATGAACCAACCATCTGCATTGAGGATCCCACCCATTAAAACCCTTACATCTGATTTCAACAGGCAGACATACATATGTGCATTTGAGTCTGCCTATGACAGACTTGAGAGAGGCAGAAGTGAAAGATACACACTAGGCCACTAATGATGGTCATTCTGGTTTGGGACTTGAAAATCTATCTTCTCCTTGAGTTGATATTTTTGTGTAATGCATGTATGATTTCGATAGTTCTAATAATATTAATGTCATATGTTCAATGTTATCCACGTATCACTTATCTATGGAGTAAAGTACGTTATTTAGTTTTTAAAATTTTAAAGTCCCTGATGATGGGGGAACAGTAGAAAGTTCAGAAGAGGACATTTACTTGAACATCCGTCTTCTCACCAATTTGCACATGAGCCACAGATTCTGGGTGTTTTCAAGACAGGATGTGGCAAAAAGTGGTATCCAATTATATTAAAAAAACACAAACTCTTAATCCTCAACAATTAGGAAGTAAAAAAAAAAACACAATTTATAATAGGCATAAGTTCAGGACAGTCACCTCATCACAGAAGATACACAGATGGTAGGGGATGCATGATGGCTAGGAGTAGGTGGAAGGTACATTCATCTCCTCCCAGGACCAAAGGTGAATGACAGCTAAACTATAGAACAAGCAACCTGAACAAGCAAATGAAGACTAGTTGGACATAAGCCTTATAACCAAGGGTTAGAGACAAAGCCAAAGCCAGGGTGGTAGGGAAGAGACCTGAAAAGGCCTGGCCCCACTCCCTTGTGTGGCAGTAGAGAACCTTCGGGAATATTTCAGTTTCAAAGGTAGCCCCTGAGGAATGAGGTGTCTTAATCCCTCACTGGGCTCCTCATTCCAGAGCCCCAGACCTGGGAAGAGGCAGCAGCATAACAGCTGCCTGTAAAAATCAGTGGGGATTTCATCCACCAGGGAGGTACTGGAGGTCTAGTGAAAAATCAGGTGTCCTCTTAAAGGGCCAGCACACGAAATGCCTTTTGCAGGCGACACTCATCTCAGGCTCCAGCAGAGAGGTTGGGGCTGAAAGCAGACACCTGGCAGCTTCTGCTTCACCAGCAAGGTAAATTCTGCAAGGAGAGAGTCCTCCGGGTAGAAGGTGTCCTAGGAAGCGTGGGTGCCACTGGTTGACTGTGCTGCTGGATCAGGAGATGTGGGCTTCCTGGTGGGCAAAGCGTTTTGGGGAACAGAAGGCAGCGGTTTCTTTGGACCATGCGTGGAGGGCTAATCTTCCTGTCCCTGGTCACTGTCTTCTCTTAACCATCAGATCGTTTGCGTCCAGAGCTTTCAGACCTGCTCCAAAAGGTGTTCCTAACATGTGCTCCACACAGAGAGGTGCAGCCGCCTGCGTCATCCAACTTCTGTCCCCAAAGTCATGTTACCTTCCTCCTGCAGCTACCACAGTCTCCTGGCTGGGGGCGCCCTCCCAGGATAAGGAGGACAGCCACTCAACAGCTCCAAACACCCATTTTTGGTAAAAAACTCTCAGCAAGGTGGGAATAGAAGGATCATACCTCAACGTAATAGAAGCCATATATGACAAACACACAGACAACATCGTATTCAATTGGCAAAAACTAAAACCATTTCCCCTAAGAACAGGAACAAGAGGGATGCTCACTCTCACAACTCCTGTTTGACATAGTACTGGTAGTATTAGCCATTGCAATTAGACAAGAAGAAGAAATAAAAGGCATCCAAATTGGAAAAGAAGAAGTAAAACTGTCCTTATTCACAGATGACATGATATTGTACATAAAAAGCCCTAAAGGCTCCATCAAAAATCTATTAGACTTAATAAATGAATTTGGCAATGTAGCAGGATACAAAATTAATGCCAAGAAATCTACGGCATTTTTATACACCAATAGAGAACTTACAGAAAGAGAGACTAAAAAAGCAATCCCATTTACCACCCCACCAAAAAAATTAAGATACCTAGGAATCAACTTAACTAAGGAGGTAAAAGACCTAAATGCAGAAAACTACAGGACACTGAAATAAGAGATAGAGGAAGACATAAACAGATGGAAGAACATACCGTGTTCATGGATTGGTAGAATCAAAATCATTAAAATGTCCATACTACCCAAAGCAATCTATGAATGCAATATACTCCCCATTAAAATACCAACGGCATATTTCACAGATCTAGAATGAACTCTCCAAAAATTCATCTGGAATAAAAAAAAGACCCTGAATAGCTGCAGCGATCCTGAGAAAGAAGAATAATGTAGGTGGGATCTTAATACCAGATATCAATCTGTATTTCAAAGCCACTGTTCTCAAAACAAAACTGCCTAGTACTGGCACAAGAACAGACATATAGATCAATGAAATAAAGAACCCAGAAATCAACCCAAACCAATATGATGAATTAATTTTTGACAGAGAAGGCAAGAACATACAATGCAGTCAATATAGTCTCTTCAATAAATGGTGCTGGAAAATTGGACAGACACATGCAAAAAAATGAAACTAGACCACCAACTTACACCATACATAAAAATAAACTCAAAATGGATAAAAGATTTAAATATAAGATGGGAAACCATAAAAATATTAGAGGAATCCAAAGGCAACAAAATCTCAGACATATGCCGAAGCAATTTCTTCACCGATACCGCTCCTAGGGCATTGGAAACTAAAGAGAAAATAAAAAAATGGGACTACATCAAAATAAAAAGCTTCTGCACAACAAAAGAAACCGTCAACAAAACAACAAGAAAGCCCACTGCATGGGAGAACATATTTGCCAATGTTATCACTGAGAAGGGTTTAATCTCCAACATTTATAGGGAACTCATAAAACTTAACAAAAAGAAGATACACAATCCAATAAATAAATGGGAAAAGGACAATTTTCAAAAGAGGGCATTCAGAAAGCCAAGAGACATATGAAAACATGCTCAGAGACACTAATCATCTGAGAGATGCAAATCAAAACAACAATGAGGTACCATCTCACACCTGTCAGACTGGCTATCATCAACAAATCAACAAACGACAAGTGCTGGAGAGGATATGGAGAAAAGTGAATACTCGTGCACTGCTGGTGGGAATGCAGACTGGTGCAGCCACTATGGAAGACAGGATGGAGTTTCCTCAAAAAGTTAAAAATGGAACTCCCATTTGACCCAGTGATCCCACTTCTAGGAATATATCCCAAGAAATTAAGCACTTTAAATGTTTAGAGATTTCTCTCTATATGTATAATAGTCCCTAATTTATCAGTGCAGTTATTATGTAATCATATAAAACTGGACAGGTTATGAACTGGTTACATAAATTATAGTGTGATATTCAATGTAATATTCAGCTGTTACAAAAATAAATCTGCTTTATAAGTTTAAGTCAGCCAGGGAAAGATATTTAAAGCTAAATGAAGATGGAATTAGTAATGTGAGTGGTGATACGTATGACATGCAGTAAATTTTATATTCATTTATCAATGGTAAAGGTTTCATTAACATTTACTCTTTCTTATAATGTGATAAATACTAGAACTACTATAGATTCTTATTGTATTTTTAAATTGCCCCCTTTAGAATACCATCTCCTTCTTTAAATGTGTAAATTATTATTATCAGTATTATTATTATCTGAGTGATTTGCTACCTTCGTAAAAAACAAGGCATTATGTGTACCACCATGTTGCTCCACTTCCTACTTTTTAAAAATGGATTTAAAAATAAAATAATTTACAGATGCAGTTTATTTGTAACACTCTTTCTCATCAAGCCTCACCCCAGTGATCTATGACACTTTCCCAGGTGACACATTGAGTGGCCTTGTCTGTTGACACCTGTTGGCAGCCCAGTCCACTTGCTTTCCATTGACACTTCTCCTATACATTGCAAAGCCACTGTTTTTCTGGTAATGAAGTCCACAGAATTTCAGTCCTTTTTTTATTGGGGCAACTTAAAAATAGTACCAAGAAAAAAGTACTTCTCTGAGATGGAAGTTGCGGTCTATGATTCAAATTCATTGAATTAAAGTTTTCCACAGGTTTACTGAGGATACAGACGGTTTGATAAGGCCCTTATACTGCTGCAGCATAATTTTCAGCAAAATGATCCTACTGTTTCTCTCAAGGGAAATGAGTAAGGAAGAATGACTAGGACACCAGACATCTATGTACACACACGTACAATCGGATATTGTTTCTTGATTAACTGTGAGTTACACTCTCCCGGGAGCTTTTCTCAAGTTATGACTAACTGCAAAGAGAACTCTTCTCTGACATTAACTATTGGAGAGAAGTACATAAAGGAAATGACGTAAGTGTTGTGTGATTTTATTATCACAGAGATGCCCCTGCCCCTTTTGCTATGAGGATGGGTGAGTAATTAAGTAAGATTTTAAAAAAAAAATTTCTTTCACATTTACAACTGTCAAAATAAAATTTCTAAACATAGTTTAATTCCGACTTTTTTTTTAAAAAAAAGGAAAAGCGAACCAAGTAAATATTGACTCAAAGCCGCATGTAAGATGGTGTTAAAGGCTTGACCTAGATTACATAACTTCAAGCTTTTCTTCTTTCTCTGTTTTACTGAATGTCTAAGTCATAAGTACCAATCTCTTCGTGTGCCTATCCCACGTAATCAAACGTTACCGTTCTTACAAATGGAGCTAAGCCAGCTGTGGTGCTGGGGATCACATGAGCTTCTATCCACACATGCCCTCCAAAAATCTCAGCAGGCCCCACTGATCTCCAGTTTATGCCAGATCCCCTGCACATTAATTGGTAAACTACAAAAAAATCTATTTTGACTCCCCAGTCACATGGAGGGCGAATAAACTCTCTATAAAAATAGCTCCCTGCCTCCGTCAGTTTCAGCAAGGGGCATGTAGGGGACAGTGTGGCAGCCAAGAGTAATTTCTTCACATGCACATTACATACAAACCATCCACTGAGGTAAGTTGGGGTTGCACTATGAGACGTCAAGAGCTGGGTGCAAAAATAATCAAAGCAATAGCATTTAAAAGAATGCTCACTTAATTAAAAGAGTAGCAAGGATATTTTATTAATAAATTCCTTCAAAAAGAGCAAGGTGACCCTGGCTGATGTGGCTCAGTTGGTTAGAGCTCCTCCGGTACAGGGAAAGGTCACAGATTCTATTCCCAGTCAAGAAACATACCAGGCTGCAGGTCTGAACCTCAGTTGAGGCATAAACTATTGATGTTTCTCACATCAAAGTTTCTCTCTCCGCCGAAACCGGTTTGGCTCAGTGGATAGAGCATTGGCCTGCGGACTGAAGGGTCCCAGGTTCGATTCCGGTCAAGGGCATGTACCTGGGTTGCGAGCATATCCCCAGTAGGAGATGTGCAGGAGGCAGCTGATGGATGTTTCTCTCTCATCGATGTTTCTAACTCTCTATCTCTCTCCCTTCCTCTCTGTAAAAAATCAATAAAATATATTTAAAAAAAAAAAAAAAGTTTCTCTCTCCCTCTCCCTTCCTCTATCTTTAAAACCAAAATTACAAAGCAAAGTAGGCCCTCATTTTAATGAGTCAGATTATTAAATTTTCTTTAGTGAATATTGCCATATTAAGTATAATATATTACCGGTCCATATTATGTACCATAGATGTGCTGAAAAATGAAAACTCCATAGAAGCATGAGTAATGATATCTGGTTCGGTCATAACAACTGTTAGAGAAATTCCATCTTAGCAATGATATATGTGGAGTAATGAAGAAAAAAACGTAATAAAATGACTACCTAGACAGAACTGACCAGATGCTGGAAGCAGATGGAAAACTTATAGTGAAGTATTAAAAGAGCAGGTTTATGATGCCACAGCTGGTGATTAAAATATCTCAGTACCTAATCAAGCAACAGCATCTGGCCCACTGTTATTCAGAGGTTTTCAAATAGTAAGAGCCACAATATAATTTAATAATCAAAATTGAATTTGCAAAGCTAGCCAATGAGTAGACACTCCAAAGACCCTGCCACAGTATCTCCCAACTTTTCAAAGCAAGAAAAAGAAAAGACTACAACTTGCCTTTTGATCATTAAACTTCCTATATTGTGGAACTGAAGTTGGATGAAAGTTTAATCAAACTCAGTGGGTACCATTAAAAGGGCAATAAACAAATGATTGCACAAATAAAAATAAACTTGAGCTCCCCTCCAATCATCTAAGGACAAAATAAAGACAAAATGTCACTTGGGTAATTGGCAACAACATAAGGCAGTAAAAAATATTCATATTTAATTTTAAAAAGTTATGGTGGCCACAATTTCTCCTAACTACATTTTCATTTATTTATCTTCTATTAATTTCAATACAAAATGTGGAGAAATAAGGGAGTTAATGACTCAGTGATATTTAACATGAGGGAAACAACATGCAAAAACATTTTTATTTTAGAAAATTGAAATTATTTCACTAAGTAATATTATATCTTTTAATATAAGAAAATAATATCATATAAACTATATTACAACTCTCCTTAAATCTTGCTAGATTTCTCAGCTGATTCAAAGCTTATATCCAAAGACATTAAGTTTTATATAAAAACCCTTGTTCTGGTTGCACCCTTGCTACTTACCCTTAGCAACCAACACATCCTCTCATGATCACTAAATTTGACATGTGTTACATTAGTTATAATTGTCTAAGAATAGCATCATCTTTCATTTGTTCATACTGCTATTCATAATATCTAAGCTTTTTCCATTCCTACTTGCTTTATAATCTCTACTCTTCAAGATAAAAGCACAAATTTATTTACTGAGAAAATCCCAGAAGGGGTTAATGACCCCTTATTTTGTTTCCATTCCACCACATTCCATCACTTATTTATTTATTTATTTATTTATTTATTTATTTATTTATTTTTAAATATATATTTTATTGATTCTTTACAGAGAGGAAGGGAGAGGGACAGAGAGCAAGAAACATCGATGAGAGAGAAACATCAATCAGCTGCCTCCTGCACACTCCCCACTGGGTATGTGCCTGCAACCAAGGCACTTGCCCCTGACCATAATCTAACCTGGGACCCCTGAGTCCACAGGCTGACACTCTATCCACTGAGCCAAACTGGTCAGGGCTCATTGACCTTATCTAAATGCATATTATTGCCTAGAGATTATTACAACATGAATAGCTTATAATTTTTAATGAAGTATTATATTTCAAAATCCTAGTTCATGGCCTGATATACACTATGCTTACAATGAATAAAAGATTTGAATAAATAATATTATAAGGGGAACTTGCATGTAAAAATATATTAAAGATAATTCTGACCAACTAAACTTCTTTCTTTACTTGGCATAAAAACAAGTTTTAGACTGATTATATTAAATAAACTTCATTGTGTTTTGGTTCTCTTTATGATTACCTCTGAGCTACCCATTATCTTATAACATAAAAAATTAATTTCTAAAAAATTATAGTTTACAATTATCTTTTTGAATTTTCTTTTTTAAAATGTATCTTTATTGTTGAAAGTATTATAGATATCCCGCTTCCCCCCCCCCCCCCTTAACCCCTTTCACTTCTTTTTAAACATAAGACTAAAACTTGATGTCTCCAGAAATACTTTATTTTTTGTGGGGGGAGGTGAGCTGAATTTCTTAAACATAATTGAATTAAATACAGCCAAAGATATAGTAAATTGTTCACTTTGCCAAAGTGATAATCATCACCTTTACTCCATCAAAAACTCTCCCCTCTCTGATTTGTGATTGACTCGCCTAATAGTCAGTTCTACCTCCCTATCACGTGAAGAAAAAGAAACACATTACTGACTTACAAACACGACACTGATGAAAGCTGCTAGAATGTCTGACAGTAATTTTCTGATGCTAGCAGTAATTTTCCGTTTCCTTCCAACAAGCTTTCAGTCCCTATGTTTAATTAATCTAAGTAATGAGCTGTTTCCAGAGTCCTACTACACAGTGACCATTATGTCATGACCCATATATCTGTTATTTGGATTTCTGTGCCTCAGAAAATAACAAAGGAAAGACAAGGTCTATAGGTGTTGATGACAACTAAAAGTGACATTTGAATGGCAAGTTTTAGGCTCCATATGAAAAATCAGGAGAGGTAAATATCAATAGCAATCTATTTACATAAAAACTCTGTGTGTAATGTCACATCCCAAGCTCAATCAACCAGAAGGAAGTCAGTCCTGCAGGGATCATCTTGGAAATGGCTGCGACCTCCCCCTGCTGTTTCCCAGAGGGTGAGGTTTTAGGCAGGAACCCTCCCTCCAGGCGAGGTTTCAGGCAGGAACCTGCCCTCTGAGCGGAGTGTGGAAGTACTGAGCCCTGGGTTGCCTTGCCAAGGCTGCGCCCTCCCCGAGCTGTTTCCCACAAAGCCTGAGGGAAGAATCCACCCTCAGAGCACCAGGAGTGCCTAGCAGCAGTCAGTCCTGGGTTGCTGAGGCAGAGGCCACAGCGTGGTAAAACTCTGGGTCTGGCCCAAGAGGGGGCATGGCCAGCCTTCAAAACAGACAGTAGGGAGGAGGCAACAGAATCTGCTGCTGGATAGCTTGCTGTCAGTGGCCTGCCAGGAGCCCCATTCACCTGCACCCCAGACCCTGACAGGAAGAAGGAGGGAGCCCCATTCCTCACTGAATTGACAGGTGGCCAGCTTGCTGTCAGAGGCCTTCCAGCTAGGAATCCTATTCACCTGCATATCTGTATAAAGTTTTAATACATTATATTAGAGGTCGTGGTGGTACTGTTTTACCCACAGTGTCTACAGGAATCGCTTCAAATTTACCTCTTGGTGGAAACACCTTTCATTCCCAATATAAATTACTGACTCCATTAAATGAAACTTCAGTTTCTAGACTCAATATAAACAATGAAGTTGCTAAAACTATTAAAAAGGCCCAACTTCTTATTATTGATGAATGCACATGGCATCCAGTCATGCTATAAACACCATAGACAGATTACTAAGAGTAATTATGAATTTGTATGTTGTATTTTGTGGGAAAATTCTCCTTCTTGGAGGGGATTTTTGACAATATCTCAGTATTGTACTGCATACTATGTGATCGGCCATAGTACAAATGAGTTTAAAGTACTACAATGTTTGGGGATGTTTCAGAAAGTTGTCTCTTACAACAAATATGAGATCAGAGGATTCTGCTTATAGTGGATGGTTAGTAAAACTTGGAGATGGCAAACTTGATAGCAGTTTTCATTTAGGAATGGATATTGTTAAAATCCCCTGTTAAATGATTTGTAATGGATCTATTATTGAAGCAACCTTTGGAAATAGTATATCTATAGATAATATTAAAAATATATCTAGGCCTGAACTCAGACGAGCACTGCTTCTTCTCACGGAAAGGTTGGACAGCCCCTAAAGGTGCGGTTTGAAGTTCGGGTTAGAGGGAGGACCGAGCTCGCGCGCGCGCGGGGCGGAATCTGCTCCCCACAGAGTCTGCAGCCGTTGGGACCAGCGTGACCCGCGAGTGGGGAAGGGGCCCCACAGGGCTGCTGGCAGAAGGGAACGCGAAAAATAAGCCCATAGCTGGACTGGATGTAAGGGAGCAGCCTTGGACTTTGCCAATCTGCTGGCTGCTTGGTGCCAGGGGCGAGTGAGCGCGCGGAGACTGCGCGCGGAGACTGTGCGCAGACCTGGAAGGTGGAGGCTTGGGAATTCGCACAACTATCAGGCTCTTGTTACAGTTCCCCTTAGATCCCTGCATTTGATTATTAAACCCAGTGCATGGGATTCCCCAGTTGGGGTCATTCACAGAGCCTGTAGGGGAAAGTTCTTTTTGGGGAGCCTGGGAAACAGCGGGCAGTGGCAAGGAACCAGCTCTGGGCAGTGGTCTTTCCTGAATCAGTTCCCAATACCACAGAGGAAAAAAAAAACAAAAACAAAAAAAACCCTACTGATAGAGAGGACTTATAGCCTCGGAGGTCAATCCAGACACACTGCCACCCAGAGGCAGAGCCACGAACTGTCTCTTCTACGATCACAAATAAAGGCAGTCTGGTAAACAAATACAAGCTGCCTTAAAATCAGGTCTGTGGTTTACTGCACGGAGGGACAGTGTATCGCAGGGAAGTTCAACACTCCCCTGAATGCTTGGCAGGACTGAGGCGTGCCAAAAAGAAGAGTGGAAGATCTGAAGCACCTTCACTTCCGAATATTTATATATATATATATATATATATATATATTTTAAATTCTTTTTTCACCATTTCATTAAGAACCTATTTTATTTTATTTTTTTTATTTTTATTTTTTTCATCACTTGATTTTACCTTTTTAATTACTACATTTTTTAACCAGTATTATTGCTATCCTTTTACCATTTTTTCAAGTGTCATTTTATTTTTTATTATTTTTTTAATTTTTCTTTATTTTATTTTGGGATTAGTGTTATACACACTATTTTCATCATTCCTTTAGCATCATTTCTCTCTAGCTCACATTTACCCTTAAGCCAAAACTCTCTTCCTCACTTTTCCCCTTTTGTTGTCCTGTTTCTCTTACCCTATTCCTGCTTTGGATTTTACCTATTCCTTCTTTCTAACCACTGTCTAAATTTCACCCTACTTATATATCTAATTTCCAATCCCTCGCTCTCCCCATACAAATAGCCTCTTCCCCACCTCTATTTCATTCTCTTACTTTTTTTTTTTTTTTGTATTTTTGTTTTTTTTCTTCTCTCCCTTTTCCCAATCTCATTTCGGGACTCCTTTTTGTTTTTTATTTTTCTCTTTAATCTTTTTCTCTTTTTTCTTCTATATCCCCTAATTCTCTTCGCTCGGGGGGTCACCTTTATTTGGGGTTATTAATATCGTGAATGCATTTAGTTTGTTGCCTTGTACGTTGTACCTTGTTGTGTTGTATTTTGTGCCTTTGAATCAGCGCAGCAGAGAGAGAACTACATAGCCAAACACCTTGAGAAGAGAAATCATGGTGAAACAAAGAACCAACCCAAATATGAGAGAAAAACAGGCATCATCAGAAAAGGAAGTAAACGAAATGGAGGCAATGGAGGTAAGCAACCTGTCAGAGAAAGAATTCAGAGTAATGGTCATAAGGTGGATGAAAAAAATGGAAGACCAATTCAACAATATGTGTAGGAACCAAGAGGAAATGAAGAAGAACCAAGAGGAAATGAAGAGAAACCAAGAAGAAATGAAAAACGACATCACTGCCATAAAGAACTCAATAGAAAGCATCAACAGTAGACTAGAAGAAGCAGAGGACCGCATCAGCGAGCTAGAAGACAAGGTAGAAAAAAATACCCAAACAGAACAGCTTCTAGAAAAAAAAATTAAAAAGCAGGAGGAGAGCCTAAGAGAACTCTGGGACAATGCTAAACGAAACAACATCCGAATAATAGGGGTGCCAGAAGGAGAGGAAACTGAGCAAGGAATAGAAAACCTGTTTGAAAAAATAGTAACAGAAAATTTCCCTGATATAGGGAGGAAAAAACTCACACAAATCCAAGAAGCTCACAGAGTCCCAAACAAAATGAACCCGAAAAGACCGACACCAAGGCACATAATAATTAAATTGGCAAACACCAACGACAAAGCAAGAATCTTAAAAGCAGCCAGAGAGAGACAGAAAGTTACCTACAAAGGATCCCCCATCAGACTAGCGACCGATTTCTCAACAGAAACACATCAGGCAAGAAGGGAATGGAATGAAATATACAAAGTCATGCAAAAGAAGGGTCTGAATCCAAGAATACTATACCCAGCGAGGCTATCAATCAAAATTGAGGGTCAAATCAGGAGCTTCACAGACAAAAACGGTCTACGGGAGTTTATTACAACCAAACCAGCAATGCAAGAAATGCTACAGGGTCTGCTGTAAATAGAAAAAACAGGAAACAAAGAAGGAACGCAGCGGTAAAGAACAAAAATGGCGACTAACAAGTTTCTATCAATAATAACTTTAAATGTAAATGGATTAAATTCCCCAGTCAAAAGGCATAGGGTAAATGAGTGGATAAGAAAACATGACCCATATATCTGCTGTCTACAGGAAACCCACCTCACAAAAAAAGACGCACACAGACTGATGGTGAAGGGATGGAAAAAGGTTTTTCAGGCCAATGGAAGTGAAAAAAAAGCCGGAGTAGCAATACTTATATCTGACAAATTAGATCTCAAAGTGAAGGACATAAAAAGAGATCAAGAAGGCCACTTCATAATACTAAAGGGAGCAGTCCAACAAGAAGAAATAACTCTGGTAAATATATATGCACCCAATATAGGAGCACCCAAATACGTAAGAAATCTTCTGGAGAAGATCAAGGGAGAGATTGACAGCAATACAATCATAGTAGGGGATCTTAACACCCCATTATCTCCACTGGACAAATCCTCTAAACAGAAACTCAGCAAAGAAACATCAATCCTAAATGACTCACTAGATCAGATGGAATTAATTGACGTCTTCAGAACATTTCACCCCAAAGTCACAGAATATACATTCTCCTCGGGTGCACATTTGTCATCTTCAAAGATAGACCATATATTGGGTCACAGACAAAGTCTCTTCAAATTCAAGAAAATTGAAATCATATCAAGTATCTTCTCAGATCACAAAGGCATAAAACTGGAAATCAACTACAACAAAAACAATCCAAAAAAATCAAACACATGGAGACTAAATAGCATGCTATTAAACAATGACTGGGTCACCAGTGAGATCAAAGAAGAAATAAAAAACATCATGGCAACAAATGACAATGAAAACACAACAATCCAAAACCTATGGGACACAGCAAAAGCAGTCTTGAGAGGGAAGTTCATAGCTCTACAAGCCTACTGCAAGAAACAAGAAACAATGAGAATAAATGACCTAACTCTACAACTCGAAGAATTAGAAAGAGAGCAACAAAAAAAGCCCACTGTAAGCAGAAGGAAGGAAATAACAAAGATCAGAGCGGAGATAAACGACATAGAGACCAAAAAAACAATACAAAAGATCAACAAAACCAAGAGCTGGTTCTTTGAAAGGATAAACAAGATTGATACACCTCTAGCCAGGCTCACCAAGAAACAAAGAGAGAGGACCCAAATAAACAAAATCAGAAATGAAAGAGGAGAAATAACAACAGACCCCATAGAAATACAAAGGATTGTTAGAAAATACTATGAACAACTCTACTCCAACACACTAGACAACCTGGAGGAAATGGACATATTCCTAGATAAATACAACCTTCCAAAACTTAACCAGGAAGAATCTAAAAATCTCAATAGGCCAATAACTATGGAGGAAATCGAAGCAGTAATCAAAAAGCTTCCAGCAAACAAAAGCCCGGGGCCAGATGGCTTCACAGGGGAGTTTTACCAAACATTCAAGGAAGACCTAAAACCTATCCTCCTCAGACTATGTCAAAAGATCCAAGAGGAAGGAGCACTTCCCAGCTCATTCTATGAAGCCAACATCACCCTAATCCCAAAACCAGATAAAGACAATACAATGAAAGAGAATTACAGGCCAATATCCCTCATGAACATAGATGCCAAAATCCTCAACAAAATCCTAGCAAATCGGATCCAGCAGTACATCAAAAAGATCATACACCATGACCAAGTAGGATTTATCCCAGGGATGCAAGGATGGTACAATATCCGCAAATCAATAAATGTGATACATCACATAAACAAATTGAGAGAGAAAAACCACATAGTCATATCAATTGATGCGGAAAAAGCATTTGACAAAATCCAACACCCTTTCTTGATAAAAACTCTCAGCAAGATAGGAATTGAGGGATCATACCTCAACATAATAAAAGCCATATATGACAAACCCACAGCCAACATCATAATCAATGGGCAAAAACTAAAACCATTCCCCCTAAAAACAGGAACAAGACAGGGATGCCCCCTCTCACCACTCCTGTTCAACATAGTACTGGAAGTACTAGCCATTGCGATCAGACACGAAGAAGAAATAAAAGGCATCCAGATTGGAAAAGAAGAAGTAAAACTGTCCTTATTTGCAGATGACATGATACTGTACATACAGAACCCTAAAGACTCCATCAAAAAATTATTAGACTTAATAAATGAATTCGGCAATGTAGCAGGATACAAAATTAATGCTAAGAAATCCATGGCGTTTCTTTACACCAATAGTGAACTTACAGAATGTGAAACTACAGAAGCAATCCCATTTACCATTGCACCAAAAAAATTAAAATACCTAGGAATAAACTTAACTAAGGAGGTAAAAGACTTATATGCTGAAAACTACAGGACACTGAAAAAAGAGATAGAGGAAGACATAAACAGATGGAAGAATATACCGTGTTCATGGATTGGTAGAATCAACATCATCAAAATGTCCATACTACCCAAAGCAATTTATAGATTCAATGCAATCCCCATTAAATTACCAACAGCATATTTCACAGATCTAGAACGAACGTTCCAAAAATTCATCTGGAATAAAAAAAGACCCCGAATAGCTGCAACAATCCTCAGAAAGAACAAAGTAGGTGGGATCTCAATACCAGATATCAAACTGTATTACAAAGCCACTGTTCTTAAAACAGCTTGGTACTGGCACAAGAACAGACATATAGATCAATGGAATAGAATAGAGACCCCAGAAATCAACCCAAACCACTATGCCCAATTAATATTCGACAAAGGAGGCAAGAACATACAATGGAGTCAAGACAGTCTTTTCAATAAATGGTGTTGGGAAAATTGGACAGATACATGCAAAAGGATGAAACTAGATCACCAACTCACACCATACACAAAAATAAACTCAAAATGGATAAAAGACTTAAACGTAAGACGGGAAACCATAAAAATACTAGAGGAATCCACAGGCAGCGAAATCGCAAACATATGCCGAAGAAATTTCTTCTCTGATAATGCTCCTAGGGCAATGGAAACTAAAGAGAAAATAAACAAATGGGACTACATCAAAATAAAAAGCTTTTGCACAGCAAAGGAAATCATCAACAAAACAACAAGAAGACCCACTACATGGGAGAACATATTTGCCAATGATACCACCGATAAGGGTTTAATTTCCAACATTTACAGGGATCTCATGAAACTTAACAAAAGGAAGATAAACAATCCAATAAAAAAATGGGCAACGGACCTAGATAGACACTTTTCGAAAGAGGACATACAGAAGGCCGAAAGACATATGAAAACCTGCTCAAAGTCACTAATTATACGAGAGATGCAAATCAAAACGACAATGCGTTATCATCTCACACCTGTCAGAATGGCTATCATCAACAAATCAACAAACAACAAGTGTTGGAGAGGATGTGGAGAAAAAGGAACCCTTCTGCACTGCTGGTGGGAATGCAGACTGGTGCAGCCACTGTGGAGAACAGTATGGAGCTACCTCAGAAGACTAAAAATGGAACTCCCATTTGACCCAGTGATCCCACTACTAGGAATATATCCCAAGAAACCAGAAACGCCAATCAGAAAGGATATATGCACCCCTATGTTCATAGCAGCACAATTCACCATAGCTAAGATTTGGAAACAGCCTAAGTGCCCATCAGCAAATGAGTGGATTAGAAAAATGTGGTACATATACACAATGGAATACTATGCTGCGGTAAAAAAAAAGGAACTCTTGCCTTTTGCAACAGCATGGATGGAACTGGAGAGCATTATGCTAAGTGAAATAAGCCAGTCAGAGAAAGATAAATACCACATGATCTCACTCGTTTGTGGATTATAGAGAACAACATAGACTGATGAAAAGGGACAGACTCAAAGACTGAGAAACAGCAATCAGGCTATCAATCCCCAGAAGGAAAGTAGGGGAGGGCGGGGGTAAGGGGAAGAGATCAACCGAAGGACTTGTATACATGTATATAAGCCATACCAATGGACATGGACAACAGGGTGATGGGAGCATGAGTGTGCAGGGCAGGGGTGGGGTGAGGTTGGGGGTTAATGGGGGGGATGAGGACACATTTGTAATACCTTAACTAATAATAAAAAAAAGAAAAAAAAGAAAAAAAAATATATATATATATCTAAATGTGCAATTCTTTGTCCAAAAAATGAGCATGTTCAAAAATTAAATGAAAACATTTTGGATATACTCGATGGAGATTTTCAAACATATTTGAGTGATGATTCCATTGATTCCACAGATGATGCTGAAAAGGAAAATTTTCCCATTGAATTTCTTAATAGTATTACTCCTTCAGGAATGCCATGTCATAAATTAAAATTAAAAATGGGTGCAAGCATCATGTTATTGAGAAATCTCAATAGTAAATGGAGTCCTTGTAATGGTACCAGATTTATTATCAAAAGATTACAACCTAACATTATCAAAGCTGAAGTATTAACAGGATCTGCAGAGGGAGATGTTCTGATTCCAAGAATTAATTTGTCCCTATTTGACACTGGTCTCCCATTTAAATTGATTCAGTGATGGTTTCCCATGATACCATGGGATGACTATTAATAAATCACAAGGGCAAACTCTAGACAGAGTAGGCATGTTCCTAGCTGAACCCGTTTTTGCACATGGTAAGTTATATGTTGCTTTCTCTCAAGTTTGAAGAGCATGTGAAATTAAAGTTCAAGTTCTAAATACTTCATCACGAGGGAAATTACTCAAGCACTTTGAAAGTGTTTTCACTCTTAATGTGATGCACAGGGAGATATTAGAATAAGTTTAATCACTTTATCAGTCATTTTTTGCATCACTGTTGTTTTTATATCATGTTTTTGTTTTTATATCATGTTTTTGTTGTTTTCATATCATGTTTTTGTCATTTTTATATCATGCCTCTGTTGTTATATTCTTTTGTTACTGTTTATTTATTAATAAATTTATATATTATTTTCATATACATTTTACTAATTTCCTTTCATCTCTCACACTTCTATTATAGAGAAAAGGCAGATAGCAATATTAAAATATTTCCTCTAATTAACTTCCTTTTAATGTGCATGAATTTTGTGCACCAGGCTACTCGTCTAAAATAACTCCCACCTGAACAAATAAGATAATCAAGAGGAGGAGAAGCACAGATGTGGGGGTACAAGGCTAAGGTCCCACAATGGGGAAGGCACAATAAGGGAATATAATACCTCACACAAAGAGCTATCCTATATAATAAAGAGGTGATATGCAAACTGACCCTCATGCCCTTGCATCATCACAAGGTGGCCACCCCCATGTCGTCACAAGATGGATGCCCCCACGTTGTCACAAGATGGCCAGCAGGAGAGAACAGTTGGGGGCGACCAAGCCTGCAGGGGAGGGCAGTTGGGGGTGATCATGCTGGCAGGCAGAAGCTGTTAGGGACAATCAGGCAGGCAGGCAGGTGAGTGGTTAGGAGCCAGCAGTCCTGGATTGTGAGGATATCTGACTGTCGGTTTAGACTTGATCCCACAGGGATTGGACATCCCCCAAGGGGTCCCAGATTGGAGAAGGTGCAAGCTGGGCTGAGGGAAACCCCCCCGCCCAGTGCATGAATTTCATGCACCTGGCCTCTAGTAGCTTATATAAGCCCAGAGACAAAGAGACTCAGCAGATTACAGATTACAGATTTTGGATATTTTCCCATTAGCAGGTGGAGGTAGAGTCAGAGAGAGAGAGAGAGAGAGAGAGAGAGAGAGAGAGAGAGAGCAGGTTTTCCCCATTTAAGTGACCTTTTCCCAGGGGGGTCCACTTTGGGGACACACCTGCCCAGATGGAGTTTGTATATGCTTCCAATAAACGTCTACTTTTTTATTAAAGAAATCTGTTAGTCCACGAATTTATTCTTCAACTTCATTGGACAAGAACCCATGAGAACAAGTCCACACCTTGAACCCCAAATCCCACATTTCAACATGGTCTTTCTACATAAAAATAAAGAAGTGCAGTGTGAAGAAGTGAATCAAACAGGCCAATGAGTCTCTCTACAGAAAACTTCAAACAGTTCCATTTTAATGGTAGTATATAAAATATAAGCACAAGGTTTTTTTGAGGCCATTGATGAGAACATACAGCCCACAATGATAGAGAATGATATTAAAATACAGAATTAAGCAGAAATTGAAAAAAAAAAAACAGACTGCTTGTCATTCAAATATTACTGATGCTCAAAAGAACCTGTGTCCTTACTTGAAGCTGTGTTCATGCCTTTTTAGAGTTTCTCAATAAGCTAATTCTTCTCATAAACTAAATGTCTGAGTGGAATTTTGGTCACACGCAGCAAGGTGTTAACATAAAAACATTCAAACCTGTAAAGAATTTTTGTGAGTTCATTTGAGCCAAACTATGGATAATTGCAGGGAAGCAGAACGTCAATGGATTGTGATAATGCTCCAGAAAATGGCAGTTTCTCATCTATTTTTATACATTGCAATCAAAGGAAGGGATGTAGATATGTAGGTGAGTTATATGAAATCCATTGTAATAGACTAGAGAGGCGGGAGAAAGAAAAGGCGGGTGGGGGGGGGGGGCTGGGATTGGATTAAAAGTAAAAAAGTAAAATGATAGACACATACTTAGGTGGGTGCAGGAACAATTAACATGATAATGAAGGAATTTGTGGTATTTGTCCTGGCACCCAGCACATTTGGTTGTACCCCTGGGAGTCCGGAAAAAGGGAAGTTACAAGTTACCCAGTCATTTCAAGGATATCCTATATAATAAAAGCCTAGCCGAAACCAGTTTGGCTCAGTAGCTAGAGCGTCGGCCTGTGGACTGAAAGGTCTCAGGTTCGATTCCGGTCAAGGGCATGTACCTGGGTTCCAGGCACATCCCCAGTAGGAGATGTGCAGGAGGCAGCTGATTGATGTTCCTCTCTCATCGGTGTTTCTAACTCTCTATCCCTCTCCCTTCCTCTCTGTAAGAAATCAATAAATTATTTAAAAAAAAATTTAAAACCTAATATGCTAAGTGTTCAGTCATCCAGTAGGCCATTTAACCAATCAAAGCTTAATATGCTAATGATATGCTAAGGCCACTGAACCACTCGTACTGACCACCAGGAAGCAGATGCTCCAACCAGTAGATTAGCTTGCTGCTGGGGTCCAGCCTATCGGGACTGGGCAAGATGGGCCACACACTCCCTGGAGCCCTCCTGTGGTCCCTCCCTAGATGGCAACTTCCTGAGTCCCTCCCTGGCCCTGATCGTGCACTGGTGAGGTCCCTCAGCCTGGACTGCGCCCTCTCACAATCTGGGCTGAGAAACCCCACCTCCAGTGCACAAATTTTGTGCACCAGGCCTCTAGCATTATCATAGATGCAAAAAGACAGATAGGCTCAGTTAAGGTAAAGGTTGACCTTGTCAGTGAAGATACCGGCCTAGGACATGACTACCCACCATAACTGCTTTTAGTTAAAGCTTAATTTCAGACCATCCTTTGTGGTTACTTTAGGTCTCTGAGTTTGCAAGACCACCACTCAGGCCTTCCCTGAGCTTGTTAGGTTCCCATGTGGCCCTTTTCATCCACAAAGGCAACACAGAAACAGATTTGTGTCACCAGTAGCAGGTAGTAAGCAGCTAGGAAAATCCCTGGGCAAGTGGAATGGGGAAACTGAGACAAGGAAACTAAACAAGGCCCAACAGTCTGGCAGTTTGCAGCTTGTGAATCACAAGACCTTGTCATCCACACATCAACAGGCTAAAGAAAAGTTACCTCATTATATCCATTGATGCAGAAAAGGCAGTATTTGACAAAGTCCAAAACCCATAACCCATATATATATATATATATATATATACATATATATATATATATATATAATGGGAATAGAGAAGTCCTTCAATTTGGTAAAGAATATATATAAAACACATTCATATTTAATGTGAGAAACTAGATGTTTCTCAAGGTCAGAAAAAGGCAAGCATGTGTGTTTACACACATAATATTTAGTAATGTACTAGAAACCTTAGGTAATGCAATAAGAAAATAAAAAGAAATAAGAGGTATACAGATTGAGAAGAAAAAAATAAAAAGTCCTTTGTTCACAGATGACACTAACATCTATGTTGAAAACCCAAAGAATCAACAAAAATATTCCTTGAATTAATCTTCAATTATAGCAAGTTTGCAGATATGAGATTCATATACAAAAGTCAATTGCTTTATTACTTACCAGCAACAAAAATAGTATTTGACAGCAATAATGTTATATACTGTGTTATAAATCTATAAAAATATGTATATAATCTATATGAGGAAAACTATAAAACTCTTACAGGTATATAAGAGATCAAAGAAGATCTAAATAAATGTAGAAATAATTTAAGTACATGGATAGAAAGACCCATTATTCTTAAGATGTCATTTTTCTCACCCTAACATATAAATTTAACACAATACCAATAAAAACCCCAGAAAGTTATTTTGTGACTATCAGCAAACTGTTTCTAAAGTTTATAAGGAGAAAGACAAGATCCAACAAAGTCAACACAAGATTGAAGAAGAACCAAGTCAGAGCGCTGTCTCTACCTGACTTCAAGACTTCCAATAAAGCCACAGTAATCCAGACAGTGTGCTGTTGGCAAGAAGAGAGACAACAGATCAGTGGAACAGAATATGGAATACAGAAATAGACGCGCAAATGCATGCTGCCGTGGATTATCTACAAGAGTGCAAAGGCAATCTGGTGGAGAACAGCTTGTAAGTAAATGGTTCTGAAAAAACTTGGATAGCCAAATGACCCCATACCATAAGGAAAAACAACTCCACAAGCTTTATAAACTATATGTAAACCTAAAACTTCTACAAGAAAACAGGATGTAACACTTATGATTTTGCATTAGGCAAAGATTTCTCAGATAAGTAATGAAAGCAATGTATAATAGGAAAAATGTTACATTAGAATTCTTAAAATTAGAAATTCATGCTCATTGTAAGACACTATTAGGAAAATAAAAAGACAAATCCTAGAATGGCAAAATGTATTTGTAAATCATATCTCTGACAACACTCTGGTATCAAGAAAGCAAGCAACTCAATAGAAATGGTCAAACTATCTGAATAAATACTGCACCAAAGATGCAAATGAAAAGCAAGCACATAAAATCATAGTGAATAACTATTAGTCATGGAGAAATGCAATTATTCTCTTTATGTATTAATCAAATAAATATTATGGTCCCACTACTGTGCGCCAATAATTATGTTGCATACAGAGGATCAGATGTGAGCGATAAGATGCTGCTCTACAATTCAGTGGAAGAACGGAGACCAATTCAAATCATTCACTAACCAATAGAAAAT
This sequence comes from Myotis myotis, assembly GCF_014108235.1. NCBI lineage: Eukaryota > Metazoa > Chordata > Mammalia > Chiroptera > Vespertilionidae > Myotis > Myotis myotis. Next base: position 69,263,875 of record NW_023416316.1, read on the forward strand.
AGAACTTGCAAAATGATGCACAAAGACAAACCCATGGACAGACAATAAAAACTATTCATGAAGCACATAATGTAATCTGGGTGGGTGTGAAAGGCATGCCAACAAATATCTACATGTTCCAAACTGAAAGATAGTAAAGATGTAAACAGGTAAGTTATGCATGATTTGGGGTGGATGAAATAAGATCTAAAATTGTGAAGATAAATTCTCGGAAGAAAGTACAAGATGCTCAAAGACTTTATATTGTATTTTTTTTTATGTCCTCTCATCTCTGTAGTCTTAAAAAGGCTATTGGTAAATAGGCCTTTTAATTGGGGCGGGGCATATATTTAATATGCTCAGGAGAAAATCTTTGCTCATTTTAGTAAAATAAATTTTCCTTTGTTCAAATACTATGAATATTTTAAAGTTTCCCAGTATTTCTTATTCAGTGATGCCAGAAGTATTGATCTGTGTATACCCATCTATCCATATCTATTTCTATGTCTATGCCTTTATCTCATCTCTCTCCCTCTTAAGTAACAAAATTCTTAATTTCTTAATTGATTTAACTTCAGTTACATCTCTTTTTTTGCACCTTTATGATATACTGGAGGCCCACTGCACAAAAATTTGTGCACTCGGCGGGGGGGGGGGGGGGGGGGGCGGTCCCTCAGCCTGGCCTGTGCCCTCTCGCAGTCTGGGACCCCTTGGGGGAGGACCACTTTCTGGTTTAGGCCTGCTCCCCGGGGGATTGGGCCTACAATGGCAATCAGACATCCCTCTGGCAGCCCAGCAGCCCTCGGGGGATGTCCACTTGCCAGCTCGGAGGAGGCCTAAACTGCAGTCGGACATCCTTAACGCTACTGAAGAGGCAGTAGAGGCTCCCACCACCGCCGCTGTACTGGCAGCCATCAGCCTGGCTTGTGGCTGAGCAGAGCTCCTCCATGTGAGAGCGCCCTGACCACCAGAGGGCAGCTCCTGCATTGAGCGTCTGCCCCTGGTGGTCAGTGTGTGTCATAGTGACCAGTCATTCCCAGTCTTTCTGCTGTGAGGGTCAGTTTGCATACTATATAGGATAGAGGCCTGGTGCAGGTGGGAGCCGGCTGGTTTGCCCTGAAGGGTGTCCCGGATCAGGGTGGGGGCCCCACTTGGGTGCCTGGCCAGCCTGGATGAGGGGCTGATGGCTGTTTGCATCTGTTCGCACACCCTTCAGGGTGGGGGTCCCCACTGGGGTGCCTGGCCAGTCTGGGTGAGGGGCTGAGGGCTGTTTTTAGAATGGTGGGCGACTGAAGCTCCCAACCTCTCCTTTTTTTCTTTTTCTTTTTTATTCTGGGATTGATTTACCTTCTATGGCTGTCATTGGAGCTGAGAGCCAGCTCCAGCTCTGAGGCCCGGCTCCAGCTTGAGGCCTCGGCTGCTGAAAGCAGGTATCTGGGGTTTGTTTAGCTTCTATAATTGAAACATAGTTGCTTTCAGAGCTGTTGTTTTCGGAGCTTAGAGCCGGGCCGTGGCAGGTGGGGAACCTTGGCTTCCTCCATCACTGGAGCAAGCAAGCCTCCTGTTCGCTTCAACTGCATGGCTGCCGGCCGCCATCTTGGTTGGCAGTTAATTTGCATATTGCCCTGATTAGCCAATGGGAAGTGTATCAGAGGTACTGTTAATTACCCTATTTTTCTTTTATTAGATAGGATTATATATGGTAATTTGTACAAATGACGAAGCACACAGTTCACTGCACACAGATAGTTTCAGGCCACTCTAAGATCTGTCCCAAAGATAGTTCCTAGATTTTTCCTACACTTCCTTTTATTTCTCATTCACTCACAATGTTTTTCCTGTGGATTACTTTATGTTTAAATGAAATACTTTTTATTTTTAAGAGTACCACATACTCATTAAAGGAAATTTGAACAATATAGACAAGTTTATAGGAGAAATAATCACATTAATTTTTATTTAGAGATAAACACTATTGTATTTTAGTGTTTTCTCATTCCATTATTTTAAAATATAAGTTTTATTATTTTATTATTTAAAGTCATACTGTATGATTTTAAATATTTTATACTTTCTATTAAAATTAAAATTGTGCACAAAAGAGCTATTTTCCCATTATTATGGCCCTGCTAAATACATATTAAATTTTTACATAACTATGAATTAGATATTATTGACTTCATATTAGAAAAATTGAATGAGTTTAGTAACTTTTGTAGCACAGTTTGAAAGCCATGTCTTTCATGATTGTGATTATAATAATTCAGATCACAATCCTACATTCTAAATATTTTTATATTATTACATAAGTTAGTGTCAAGAATTTTGCAGATTTTTGAATTTAATTTTAAAAATATATAAATAGAACTACTATAAATGTTTGAGGATAGTACTAGTATTTGAATCATGCTACAAAATATGACACTGAAAATTCTAAGGTAAGTAGTAAAATTTCATGTATTATTATACATTTTTTTCAAATACAACAAATCATGCTTTATAAGCATATATTTTCCTAGCCAAATAATATTACATACATATAAATGTAATGAATAAAGGAAGTAAAAGTTTAAATTGAAAACAATATAGGCTTACATACACAAAGAAAAATATTGCTTCAACACACATATTTTTATCATGTATTTGTCATGATCTCATAACATAAATAAAGAATCATAAATAAGTTAATTTGAGTCTCCATAGTGAACTGGCTGATTCTGTCAACAATTATAATTTATTATTTTTTAAATCTTTTGCAATTAGTTCAAATTGGGATAATCCACAATGATAAAGAGTATAGCAATAATTTAATAAATCCCTAACTGGTTTGGCTCAGTGGATAAAGCATTGGCCTGTGAACTGAAAGGTCCCAGGTTTGATTCCGGTCAAGGGCATGTACCTTGGTTGCGGGCACATCTCCAGTAGGAGGTGTGCAGGAGGCAGCTGATCGATGTTTGCCTCTCATCAATGTTTCTAACTCTCTTTCCCTCTCCCTTCCTCTCTGTAAAAAATCAATAAAATATATTTTAAAAAAGAAATAATTTAATAAAGAACACAACATGCACTCACATCATAATATTATGCTGATTTTTGCTATAACATATTTTATTTTATTCTAAATATTATATCAATATTTTACATTTTATATCAATAATGTTTTCATCTTGTTTTAATAATGTTTTAAAGGAGTAATTGAAATTCTATATATTAGAATATAACAATATGTTATATATTCTCTGAAGTTAGTACCATATATTTTCATAAATTCTAATTAATTAAGTTTGACTTAAAAACGCAAATCCTGTTAACAAATAGTTGGTCTTTCAAATCTTTTGACTGTCTGCATTAAAATAGCTAGTAACTGATGAAAAATAGTGAACTATGATGTTATTGGTAGGTTTTGATAATAGTTGGCTCTTAGCCATAAGTATATAAAATCAGATTCCACATATTATGTTGAATTTCATACTGATGAGATTTTAGACAAGGGTATATTATCTTCCATTGCTCTTGGTGCTTGAAGATGATTTAAATTAGTTTTAGTCTAGCTTTGAAAATAATAGCATACAGTTTTTGTACTATATGCTATAGGTTATATTTACATATATTAGAGTTTTATTCTAGTTTGAAATTATATATATAATTTTGGCTAGGTCTGCTTCCTAGCTTCAACTAAAATTTTCTTTCCAATATTATCATATAGATTTCATGTCTTAGTTGTATCAGTATTTCTAATTAAAATGTTTGTAAGTTCACATCAGATGAACCTTAATGCAATGCATAAGGTACATTGACTTAGTTTTATCATAGACTAGAGGCCCAGTGCACAACATTCATGCACTGGAGGGTGGGTCCCTGAGCCTGGCCTGCGCCCTTTCACTGTCCAGGAGCCCTTGAGGGTTCCCCCACTCATGGCTTAGGCCCACTCTCCCCAGGGAGCGGGCCTAACCAGGCAGTCGGACGTCCTTAGTGCTGCCGTAGAGGTGGGAGAGACTCCCACCACTGCCGCTGCACTTGCCAGCCGTCAGCCTGGCTTCTGGCTGAGCAGCACTCCCCCTCTGAGAGCACAATGACCACCAGGGGCAGCTCCTGCATTGAGCGTCTGTTCCCTGGTGGTCAGTGCCCATCACAGCAACCAGTCATTCCACTGTTCAGTCAATTTGCATATTACCCTTTTATTATATAGGATAGGAATAGTGGAAAGTGAGATTTGGAAATTCCTTATATGATGAATTTTAGAGTAGTCACATGCATGTTGGCACATTTTATATTTTCAAAATGATTCCTGTTTGGAGGTCTTATAATTTGGATATGTTATCTAACAACAACACACACAAAAAGTACTGGAAGAATTTGGTTGTTACTGTGCAGTATTTTTTAGGGATTCAGTGACAATGGGTAAATAACTGCATTTGCTAGTGTAATTGCTTTGCTTATTACATGCTATTTTCAAATGGTGTCCTAGTCAGGGAATGCTAGTGGAGTCATTACTTATTTGAGATCATAAAAAAAGATTTACTGTTTTTCATCTTTATACCAATCATGAAACTGCTAGCTAGTTTGCACTTATGTTGAATTTAAGCCAATGAGGTCAATGTACTATCTATATAAAACCCTAATATGCAAATAGACTGAAGAGTGGACAACCAAACAACCATCACTATGACGTGCGCTGACCACCAGGGGGCACACATGGAACATGGTGGGCATTAGACACAGCGGGATGGTGGAGCAGGTGAGCAGGGGAGCCAGACCAAGGCGGGAGCCAGTCACTGCCATCAGGGTGAGCCTCTGGTGCTTACTGAAAAGTCTTTGCTCCCACTTGCCACGGTCCTGCCCGGTGCTTGCACCTGCTACCAGCACTGGCCCCACCCATTGCCGATGCCTGGTGCCGGCTCCAATCGGTTGGTGCTGTAAGCCGGTGCAAGCAGTGGCTGCCAGTCCCATTTGCCCCTCAGAGCTTCTCTACCTCCCTCTGCTCCTGAGGGATGATCGGAGCCAGCAGCCGCCTCTCAAACCTGCTACCAGCGATGGCCCTGCTTGCACCCGCTGCAGGCACCTGGCGCCAGTCCGGATCACTCAGTGCTGTCAGGGGGTGTGAGCAGTGGCTGCTGGCCTAGATTGCCCCTGAGGGCTTCTCCGCCTCCCCCTGCTCCTGAGGGGCAATCAGGGCAGCAGCCACTGCTTGCACCCACTGACGGTGCCAGTTCTGCCCACACCCACTGCTGGCGCTGGCCCCAATCACTTCCTGCCATCAGCGGTGCAAGTGGGGCCAGCACTGTCAGTGTGTGGGAGCAGAGGCAGCAGAGGCCGGGCTCCCAGGCTGCTGGCAGAGAGGGGACCAGGGGTTGCAATGGGAGGGGCCAGGCAGGGTCGTGGAGGATGGGCCGAGACCCACCTCTCTGTCCACCGAAGCCTTGCAGCCCACAGTTCCTTTCAAGGTGCACAAATTCGTGCACTGGGCCTCTAGTGTTGTCTATAAAATTAATCACTCCATCTTTCAGTTACGCCTATGTAAAATTGTGTCAGAGGTCTTATTATTGGCAAATGGCTTTTTCTTTTCCCTAAAATGGCTTATAGTATTCCTTTCATAAGATCGCTTTTACCCTGTGTCATAAATGCTGATTTATATAATAAAGCTCTAACTTTTTCTAACCAGCAATATGGTAATAAATAAAATGGCAGTCAAGCGTCTTAACCCTTATTTACTGCTCATGTATTCTTCTGAATCAGTTAACACTTCTCAATTCTCCAGGGTAAGCCTCTTTCAAACCCTACAACAGGGACATAGACGGATGTGCCTTTCAAATTAAAGTTCTGGAACATCAAGTAGGAAATATTTTGTAGATGGAGAAGACAAACCTGTTGTTGAATTTTTCATGATAGTTAATTATAACAAATTTAAAACACAAATATGAAAATTAATGGTAAAATTATAGCCTTATGTAAATTTTAGAATAATCTTTTCTAAATTTACAAAAATATCGCTGGGTTTGTGTTAGCAATTCTGTCAAAGCTGTTTATTAATTTGGGGCAAATTGACATATCTGTAGTAAGTCTTTAACACATGAGCAGGTTCTCTCTCCATTTATTTTGCTCCTTATTTTTTTTACCATTTGATGTCATAATATGTAATGTTTGAGGTAGCAATATTTATCATTCTTCGCTTTGGGCAAATAAAAGTCTTAGTGTAAACCAGTTGCTTTATGAAGGTTCTGTGACTTTTTAAATGCTCATTTAGCCCTGGCCCGTGTGGCTCAGTTGGTTAGAGCATATCTCATTCACCGAGAGGTGGAGGGTTCCATTCCAGGTTTGGATGTGTGGGAGGCAGCTTCTGGGATTTACCTCTCTTTCTCTCTCTCTCTCTCTCTCTCTCTCTCTCTCTCTCTCTCTCTCTCTCCAACTTTTTTAAAGCATATCCTTGAGTGAGGAAAACAATGCTCTTTGGCATATGGAATAGGATGCAGAAAAAAAAAAAAGATACGTACAGAATGGACTCAAAGAGGACAAATTTATTTACCACTTTTCAAGATTTACTAGGATGAGTCCTGCAATCCCACTATCCTACCACCCGGTGAATGTTTCTCCTACTGGGTTGCCAAGGGGCCAACCGAATACAGAAGTGCTGCACAGCCTGTGGCCTGTGAGCCCCGCACCCTGCTTGACACATCGCGGCATGAAGCAGATTGACATATAGCATCTCACTGTTACCCACTGAGGTTGCTGAGCTCTAGGTATAAAACATAGTCAACAATTCCATCTGGAAACACATGTGTAAGCTATTTGATTTCCATGTCTTTACATTGTGACTTTAGCTACAATATGCAGTGAGTGAAAAAGAACTCCGTGAGCCAGACCCCGAGCAAACTTCCCCCTCCACATATATCCTACAGTTCGCAGCGGTGATACGTTGGCTTTGGGCTCTGAGGGCTCTCCTTTAATCTGCGCTGTGCGGTTTTACACATTGAGTCCTGCATATGCTTTGTTAGATTTATAACACATAAGTTTTTTGAGTGGCTGTAAATTGTATATTTTTTAAATTCAGTGTCTGTGTGTGCGTCGCTATAATACAGAAATAAAATGTATTTTATGTTTACCTTGTATCCTGCAAACTTTATGAAATAACTTATTAGTGCTAAGAGTTGTTTTGAAGGTTTCTTTGGATTTTCTATAAACACAATCATCTCATCTGCAAATAGGGACAGTTTTATTCTTTTTAATTTGCCTTGTTTTTATTTCCTTTTGTTGACTCTTTGTGCTGGCAAAAACTAAATCCAGCGACGTGTTGAATAAGGACTTGTGGAATAAGAAAACAGTCACCCTTGCTGTGTTCCCAATTGCAGGAGGAAACATTCAATCTTTCACTATTAAATATTAAAGTTAATTGGATGCCTTTATTTTATTTTATTTTTTGTTCCCAATTGATCCGCTAGAATTCCTGGTACAATGTTGAACACAAGTAGTGAGAGCTATCATCCTTGTCTAGTTCCTGATCTTAGGGGAAAATATGCAGTCTTTTACCGTAAGTATAATGTAAACTCTGCATTATTCATAGAGTCTCCTTATTAGATTGAGGAATTTTCCATCCTATTCGTTGAGTCCTTTCTTCATGAAAAGATGTTGGATTTTGTCAAATGCATTTTCTGTATCTAGCTTGCCTTACATCTCTCATTAAAATGTAGTTTCTTTTTTATCTGTTTGATTCCCTAAGTGCCCTACTTGGTTCTTTCCAAGACATCCAAGATTTTCTATATATATATATTTGCAAGCTCTTAAGTACTTGCTTTGTCCAAATACTCTAAAGTCATTTTCATTGTGAAATGCAGAGTATACCATGCTGTATGTGTAAAATAGTACTTTATGTTAACTTACAGAACATACATGCAATAAGAATTTAATGATATGGCAAAATTCTTATGCTACAAGTATAAATGAAAATGTTAAAATGGCATGAAGAATGACAGAAAATCGATTTAAATTGTTTGGGATTTTTATGTGTGTATATGTATTTGAGGAAAAAATATAATCAACCAAAAATAGACATTATCTCTGAACATATCAGTGATATTTATTTTGATCACAACACTGTCTACCATATGTTGAATGCTCGGTGTCAGGACATTTCTAAGTAGATAGCTTAATGCTTTTTAACACTATAATTCCTTACTTAAAATATAACATCATTTTTGTTATTTCGAGTAATACTTAATAGTAAATGTGAATTTTTCTTTGAAGTTATCAGGCCAGTGACAATGGCTTTAACCGTGTCTCCTTAGCCCATATAATAATACCAGGCCCCCCGTTTCTAATTTGTGTGTGTGTGTGTGTGTGTGTGTGTAAAGATTGTCATTTAATCATCACAACAAATTGTGAAGGAGGAGGCATTTTAAAAGTGTAGTTTACTAGGAATCAGTCTAATTCAGTTGATAAAATTTCAGATGGTAGTGAGATTTTATCCTGTGCCCATGTGACTCTAAAGTCCATGCTTTATACCCCTAATCTCACTGTTCCTTGCTCCTTTTTTTAATAACAATAAAATATTTTTTCTCTATTTAATATGAATGAAGCATAGGGCTAAGTAGCAGATAATAGAATATTACTTTATGCTTCCCCAATTGATAATATAAAAGTTTTGCTATAAATTGTATTCTATTATTATTATTATTATTGCCATTCCTACTACATTCAATAGTATATAGAAAGCTTAATGAGGATTAATAAGCAAAACTAATTGGTTACTGGTATGCCATTATCTATGGCCAAAGCTACAAATTTGACTTCTCTTGCAAAGGCAAATGCTTTTGGAATATGGAATGACAAATATCAAAAGATTATTGTGACTATTCAAAGCTTAAACTGCAGCCCTTAAAATATTATCAGGATTTTTATGATTGCTCTATTGTTATCATTCCTGTCCCTTTCAGAGTTTTTCATTAGATCAGCCCCAGAGGTGATCCACACTGATTAAAAATTAAGACACTTCATTTTCATAATAGAGGCTCATTTCAATTCTACAACAGTTTGAATGAATAAGAATCTTCTCAGTGAAAAGCATGTCATCAAAGAAGAATGCTTTACAATTCTGTGCTGACAGTCAAACCACAAACAAAAAAATTTGTAAATGGATCGTGTTCTGACCATAGATTCGTAAGCTTTGAAATTTAATTATCTATTATGCAGAAATACTGTTTTCAAATTTCTTCTTGTCCTAAAGACCTTGGCTTATACACTCTTTCATTTACTAATGAGGCAAAATTGTCTCCCATGGACTCTTAAATGGCTGGGAGTTCTCCCTGATGTGTGTGGCAAATAGGAGAATGATAAAAAGTCTGTGCAAATCCCAGTTTTACACAGATACAGGTCCCAAAGGCTTGAAGCCAGAGTCAGATTCATTGCTGAGCAATAAAAATCAAGTTTGTGTGAAATGCAGGGAGTCTACCCTCCTTAATTCAAACATACAATGTCTTGAACTCTCTAGGCTTTGTAACCAGTGTATTGAAAGACTGGTGACACTTCCATTCTTAAAAAGTTTTATTGACTTGGAAGGTAAATTTGATGATGTTATTTATCTTTGGGAGGTTAAATAGTGTTGTGATAACAAGTAGGTTCCAGTGTCAGACTGCCAGAGGTAACAGTACTGGCGTTACTGTATCACTTTGGAAATTAGCATATGTTCTGAAAGGATAATTTCTCCATATGTAAAGTTAAAGTAGTTCTAACAGTTAATGGTAGGATTTTGTATCATGGAATTGTGCACTTGAAACCTATATGATCTTATTAACCAATGTCACTCCAATAAATTTAATGAAAAGGGAGGAAAAATGTACTAAAATCATTTGATGGTTCTTAGACAAATGCGAGGAGCCCAATTCCCTACCCTTGAGTGTGGCCAGACTCATGACTTGTTTCTAGTGAACAGGATTGTAGAAATGACAAATTCTGGATTCTTATGTTAGGGCATAAGAGAGTTTTTAGTGTTGATTTTTGTCTCTTTTGGATCACTTGATCTCTAGAAAGCCAGCGTCTGTGTTATGTGGACCCTTAGGCAGCCCTATGGAGGGATCCAAATGTCAAGGTGTTGCAGAAGACCACAAAAAAACCAAGCAACGCTTTAGAGAAAATGAGGGACACTGTTTATTTATGCCAGTGGACTCAGGGAATAACTTTCCAAATCTGAGTAAAGTAATATGCAGGGGGCTTTTCTTTTATATCTTCTGGGGTCTTTATCCCACAAGTATGGATTATGCTTCCGGTCCTTATTGCAGGCCTTGCAAGAAGGCCCCCAGGTGTTGGGGGTCTCCAGGCCATATCTAATGGTCTGGGCTGGTGCCAGGGTTAATACCCCCCCCCCCCTCCAGGGCAGTTCACTGTTCACAGTTTTATGGCCTCTGTAACAGATTCTGCAAGACCAGTTTCTGGGAAGGATGTAGTGACTTAATTGTAGGTTATCAAGAATGTACACTAGGCTGGCTGGCATGGATTCCAATTGCTAGCCCCCCAGATATCAGGGTTACATTGGAATTAGTCCTTTTTAGCCTTCTCAAAGGAACTAAAAACCTGTCAGCGCCCAATAAGAAACTGAGGCATCCTGTCAACAGCTCAATGGGAGTGAGCCCTAGTACACCCACCCACGATGTTTATGAACTTCTGATTGACAGAAAATGTGAGACAATTAGTTTATGTTTTAAGAAACTACGTTTTTGGGGTCATGTGCTATGCAGCAATAGATAATTAATTAAATGCCTTAACTATTATTGGTACTATACTCCACTTAATATTTCTCAAGTAGGCTGAGAACACTTTTTTTTTTTTTTTTTTTTTTTTGGCAATTATTGCCTATCTCAGTGGTTCTCAACCTTCTGGCCCTTTAAATACAGTTCCTCATGTTGTGACCCAACCATGAAATTATTTTCATTACTACTTCATAGCTGTAATGTTGCTACTGTTATGAATTGTAATGTAAATATCTGATATGCAGGATAGTCTTAGGCAACCCCTGTGAAAGGGTCGTTTGACTGCCAAAGGGGTTGTGACCCACAGGTTGAGAACCGCTGGCCTATCTGCACAAAGAAAACCCAGATGACTAATTGGTAAATTCTACCAAACTTTATAAAGAAATCGACATCAATTCTTCAGACTATTCAAAAAAGAAAAACAAACAAAAAGAGGTGAAAATGAAGGTTTGGCACCATTGCTATCCTAATACCAAAGCAAGACATTACAAAAATAAAACAAAATACCTGACCAATATCCTTATGATACGGAATTTTTGGACTGGAACCCGATTCTTTGTCTGCAGCAGTCGAAGAATGAATCCACAAACAGAAGACAGTATAACAAAGGTGGAAATTTATTTAAGAACAAGTACAGTGCTGCAGAGGATGTGGAGAAAAAGGAACACTCGTGCACTGCTGGTGGGAATGCAGACTGGTGCAGCCACTATGGAAGACAGTATTGAGTTTCCTAAAAAAGTTAAAAATATAACTCCCATTGGACCCAGTGACCCCACTTTTAGGAATATATCCTAAGATACCAGAAACACCAATCAGAAAGGATATATGCACCCCTATGTTCATAGCAGCATAATTCACCATAGCTAAGATCTGGAAACAGCCTAAGTGCCCATCAGTAGATGAATGGATTAGAAAACTGTGGTACATCTACACGAAGGAATACTATGCTGCTGTAAAAAAGAAGGAACTCTTACCATTTTCAACAACATGGATGGAACTGGAGAGCATTATGCTAAGTGAAATAAGCCAGTCAATGAAAGAAAAATACCACATGATCTCACTCATTTATGGATAATAAAGACCATTATAAACTTATGAACAAAAATAGATACAGAGGCAGAGCTTCCTCGAACAGACTGTCAAACTACAACGGGAAGACCGGGGAGGGTTCGGGGGGGGGGGCAGGACGGGGGGGGGGAGAAGAGATCAACCAAAGGACTTGTATGCATGCATATAAGCATAACCAATGGACATAAGACACTGGGAGGTAGGGGAGGGCAGGGGATTGTCAAGGACGGGGAAAAAAAAGGAGACATATGTAATACTCTTTGTAATACTTTAAGCAATTAAAAAATAAGTAAATAAATAAATAAACAAGTACAGACTCCCACGTGGGGAGGGAGAAAGAGCCCCACAAAACATACTCCCACATAGGGAGGGGGAAAGGGTCCCACTGAGTTCCTTTTCCCTATGGCTTATAAAGGCTGCAGATATTTGTGCCTTGATGTCCCCTCTGATTGGTCACTATTCCCTTAGACTGGTTACTATAGTAACTCCTGGGCTCAAAGGTCGAACTCCCCCCCCCCCTTCCTTATTGTTTTCCTATTCCCTATGGACTTTCTTCTTCTCCTTCTGGATGAGGGGCTTCCTTTCTTTTATTTATAAACATAGACCTTTCGCTGTTCCCAGCTCCCTCATTCTATGGAAATGTACCTGTTGCAGCTTTTCAGCTCCTCTATTCTATGGAAATATACTGTCTGCTGCTCTGCAGCCCTGTGCCTCTTCCATGGTCCCCTTGATTTCTAAAATTTCCTAAAACCTGTCTTTTTCACCCCTAAAAATTCCTGTTTCACTTATGAATATAGGTTAGAAATATTTCTTAAAAAGTAAAACATCAAAGCCAGCAATTTTTTTAAAGGGGGTTTTAAAAACCTTCCGAATTAGGATTTATCTCAGGAATGAAAGATTGCCTTAATATGTCCAAATCAATCAATGTACTATACCACATAAACAGAAGCACAAAAAACACATGGGCATCTCAAGGAATGAATAAAAAGAAATAAAGAAAAATAATACTCAAGACAAAAACACTAAAAAAATTATGAATTGAAAGGACTTCCTCAACATGAATAAGAGCAACTACAAAAAATGAGCAAACAAAACAACCCACAGCTAACATGATACTTAGTAGTGAAATACATTCTTCATAGAATCAGGAAGACTACAAAGATACAGGTATTCTTGCCATTACTATTCAACATTATACTGGAGGTTGTAGCAAAGAAGATTTAAAAAAAAAGGAAAAATCTAGGTAAAAGTAAAAATTAAAATTTATCTCTTTTCATTGAGTATATTATTTTGCACCAGTATATTGATAATCCAAATGAATCCACTAACATAATATATTGAATCTAATAAATAACTTCTGCAGGGTTACAAGATATAAGAGCAATATGCAAAAATCAATTATATTTATACAAACTTGCATATAATAACCTGAAAAATGAATGTAAAGCAATTTCATCCCTAATAGCACATATATATTGGAAATTATTTTTAAACAAAATATTGCATGATTTTTACTCTGAAAACCACAAAACACTGTTTTTAGATATTAATAGAGAGCTAAACGAGTGATTAACCATTCAATGTTTGTAGATTAGATTTAACATTGTTAAGGTAGCAATTCTCCCAAAATTGATCTACAGAATCCATGCAATCCCTATCAAAAACCCAGATTTCATTTTGCACTAATTGATAGCTAATTCTGAAATTCATTTGGAAATGCAAAGGTACCAGATTAGCCAAAACAATTTTGAATAAGGACAAATTTGGATGACTTTCTCTTTCCTATTTCAAAATTTACTTGCCTAAAAGTTAGTTACTATTTATAATAACTTAGAGTGTATGATCCTAGCATAAGGAGAGACATGTAGATTTGAGAGTTCTAGTTGAACCACTGTCTGTATTATCATGTTGTTGTTCACAAGTACGACAAGATAATTCTATGGTGGAAAGAAAAGTATTTTTTAAAATGAGGTTTGATAACTGGATATCAATATTGAAAAGAATGAAATTGCACCAGTTCCTCTTACCACATTCAAAACTTAACTCAAAATGGACCAAATACTTAAATATAAGTGCTAAAACAATAACATTTTTAGAAGACATGAGTACATTATTACAATCTTTCATTAGGAAATGTCTTAGATATGACACCAAAAGCACAAGTGATCAAAGAAAAGAGATAGATAAATTGAACTTGATCCAAATTAAAAGCTTTTGCATCTCAAAAGATACCACTGAGAAAATGCAAAGTCACCATAGGAATGGATAAAATATTTGCAAATCTTTTATTTTGGTGAAACTTGTATCTAGGATTTTTAAAGAACACTGACAACTCAACAATACAAAGAAAAAAACAAAAACAAAAAATCAAACTAACAAAAACAATCTAATTTTAAAAATGACTCAAGGGTGTAAGTAGACATTTATCCAAAGAAAGCATAAAAAATCACAATCAATACATGAAAACGTTAACGTAAAAAAACACTGAAACATGTAAAGACTTTTTTGAGTTTATTTGAGCCAAACTGTCGACATATGCCAGGAAGCAGAACCTCAATGAATTGAGATAATGCTCCGGAGAATGGCGGGTTACATCTGTATTTATACATTGCAATCAAATGAGGGGATGTAGGTGGGTTACATGAAATCATTGGTGATAGACTAGAGAGGCGGGAGAAAGCAAAGTGGGGAAACCCCTGGGATTGGATAAAAAGTAAAATGATAGACACATACTTAGGTGGGTGCAGGAACAATTAACATGATAATTAAGGAAGTTTTGGTCTTTGCCCTGGTTGTGCCCCAAGGGGTCCAGAAAAAGGGAAGTTACAAGTTACCCAGACATTTCAAGGGTATGTTATTGTAAATGCAAAAAGACAGATAGGCTCAATTAAGGTAAAGGTTGACCTTGTCAGTGAAGATAGAGGCCTAGGATATGACTACCCACCATAACTGCTTTTAAAGTTTAATTTTAGATCATCCTTTGTGGTTACTTTAGGTCTCTGAGTTTGCAAGACCGCCATGCAGGCCTTCCCTGAGCCTGTCAGGTTCCTATATGGCCCCTTTCGTCCACAAAGATATGCTCAATATCATTAGTCATTAAGAGAATTGAATTTTTTGCCCTAACCGGTTTGGCTCAGGGGTTAGAGCGTCATCCTGTGGACTCAAGGGTCCCGGGTTTGTTTCTGGTCAAGGTCATGTACCTTGGTTGCAGGCACATCCCCAGTAGGGGGTGTGCAGGAGGCAGCTAATTGATGTTTCTCTCTCATCAATGTTTCTAACTCTCTTTCCCTCTCCCTTCCTCTCTGCAAAAAATCAATTCAATAAAATATATTTAACAACAACAAAAAAAGAGAATTCAATTTTTAAAAAAATTCAGAAAATAAAGTTTTGCTCAGTATAGGGAGCAATTGAAACTTTCATAGTTAATGGGATTGTAAAATGGCACAGCCACTTTGGAAAACAATTTGGACATTTATTTATATGATTTAAAAAGTTAGTTCCCTGGTAAGTCTAGTGCCCACCTGGAAGCACATATAGTTAACACAACATTACTGACTATACTCCCTGTGCTGTAGTTTGCGTCCCCATGACCAGTTTGTAACTACCACTTTGTTCTTCTTAATCCTTTCTTCTTTTCCACCCTGTTTCTCAACACCCCTCCCATCTGGCAACAATCAGTTTGTTCTCTGTATCTAATTTTCCAGAGAATTAAGAAAATTCAACAAGCATTTGGATGAGAAGGAGACTCTGCAAACAGATGCTCATTTCTAAGAAAAAGATCCCTTGAAATATGGTAACTGGTAAAAAAAAAAAAAAAAATCAAGCAATGACAGAATGATAGGACTTCGCATTAAGAATAGAAGAGCTACCGAGGCCGGTTTGGCTCAGTGGATAGAGCGTCGGACTGCGGACTGAAGGGTCCCGGGTTCGATTCCGGTCGGGGGCATGTGCCTGGGTTGTGGGCACATCTTCAGTGGGAGATGTGCAGGAGGCAGCTGATCGATGTTTCTCTCTCATCGATGTTTCTAGCTCTCTATCTCTCTCCCTTCCTCTCTGTAAAAAATCAATAAAATATATTAAAAAAAAAAAAAAAGAATAGAAGAGCTAGCACAGAGACCTCCTGCTTTGAAACCCTCTTTTATGCCTTCTTCCAATAACTTTTGGTTAATGTTGACTTTCCTAAATGTGGATTCTTATCCCTAGCATCTCCAACTCCAGACAAAAAAGAAGAATAATTTAAATAAATAAACTCAAAATACATTTAGTAAGTAATGTTACTATTTAGAGTCTACTAGAATATATCTTAGACATCGCTGGCTGTATGCTTTATATTATACTCCTTTTAAACAAAATATTTCTGTATGGGAGAGTTATCAGTTCAATTTCACTAAACAAAAAGTGCTTCTTTTATTAAAATGACATTTGGTTAAACCTCCCTTTCTTTGCCATACATTTCAATAGCAATATCTGACATAATCCCCATAGTTAAAGAGGAAAATTTAACCAGAGAATATATATACAGTCAGTAAAGATGAAAATAAATCATAACTTCTGAATGTACCTGAAAAGAAATTTATGTCTGCTCCTTAATTGCTCTCCTACTGCAAATTTTGTTCACTCATAATATTCCGATAATGCATTTCAGTTATTTTTATGGTGAAATGATATAACTTACAAAATTAGTAAATTACATGTTTCCTCTAAGAAACAAATAGGGGCAGGTTTAAGTTTCTTTAGGAAAATTGTAGTATAAATTTTCAAAATGATTTCGACTGCCTGCTTATTCTACAGCTTGCTTATGATATAATCCTAATTGCCCCCAAAGGAAATCATTTTAAACAAAAATTACTATATTATGTTTTCATAAGTTTATTTTAAATAAATGTTTCACACCTTTAGTATATATTTTATATGTCAAGTAAGCCTTTCCTTCTCCTTTGGCTTCATCTTTTGTCAGATCACTGCCAGTCAAAGATAACTTTAAATGTAGTGCTACATATAGGAAAGTATATGTGTTGGAAAATATATGATACAATTTTCAAGAAACAAATAATTTTTTAAGTACTATATACCACAAAATAGCACATTGAAAATAGTAAAATTAAGATAAATAACCTGCCAGCGTATTACATATACCCAGTAAAAATATGGTGAACAAAGATATTCTCAAGGAAACAAAGGGGAGAGGAATTGTTGCCAACATACTGAACTACAAGAATACTAAAAACAGTTCATTAAGTTCAATGCAAGAAGAAAGCAACACCTTAAGAAAGAGCAAATAACTGAATACATATAAAAGACAATAGAATGCATAAAGCAACCAAAATAACAATATTTTGAGAGCTTTCTTAAGACATTAGGTAATAAAATAGATAAAAGTTTAGGTAAAAAAAAAGTGGTAAATGAATTTAAACTGTTACAATCTTCTTGTATTATTTGGGATAATACAAAAGAGTAGTTTACATAGCTTAATAATAATTTATCAAATTTTGAAATTATAAGAGAAACTACTAAAGAATGATAGAAAAATATATTACCAAAATTATAAAGTAGATGGTCAAATAGAATACTAAATAAAGACTTAATATAAAGAATACAGAAAATAGGAATCAAGCAATGAAGAACAGTCAATGTGACTCAGTTGGTTTGAGCCTGGTTCCCTACATTGAAAGGTTGCAGGTTTGATTCCTGGTTGGGTGCATACCTAGGTTGCAGGTTCCATCCCCAGTCTGGGCATGGACAAGAGGCAACCAATCAGTATTTCTCTCTCACATTGATGTGCCTCTCTCCCTCTCTCTCTCTCTCCATTTTAAAAATAAAATAACCCTCAATATTGATAGATTATTAGGAAAAAAGCAAAACAAGTATTAGCTAATAAAAGAACTAACTACTAAATTATTCATAGGACAAAGTAAAATTACAATAAATATTAGAAAATATTTTAAATGAAAATAAAAAAAATCATGCTATAACAGTTATGATAATCTGGTTATTATTGAACAGGAAAGGAACAAAGGGGAGACTAGATAATATAGGTATGCCATTTATACAGCTTTGCCACTCGCTATGCATTCTGCAGTATACAGCTGCAGTTAACATTCTTCAAGTCTGTCCTTGCAGATCACTGGGGGAAGGACCGAGCAGCAGATGCATGCCCAGTGAGGTCTTGATGATGTGGGAAGATGCTGTCCTGTCCTGTCACACCTGGGAGTGAGTCAGAGGCCAGAGCAGGCATGGCCACTGCAAGGGTGTACAATCTGAGATACTTAGCTCATGAACAAAGAAAGTTCTTTCTCTTGGCTCTTTGGGCCCTCTTGTGCTCATGGCTCTCTTGTTGCAGGGGGCATAGTTGTCTGCATTCGCCCACATAGCTCATGGCCATGTGGGACCCACACAATGGACTGATGGTCCGCATGTAACCTGATGCAACACTGGACTCACTCCATCATGGAACAGAAGTTCTGACCCTGCTTTTAGCTCTATGGAACCCACAGCTGCATATTTTCCAGGACTGCTTTAAGGGACATGGGACTTTAGAAATGGAGGGATGTAACTCTACACAAATAAACCACTCATTCTCCCCTATGAGTCTTAGAAAATTATTTTTCTCAAGATATAGCAAGTACCCCACTCCCACTAGCAGTGGAGAAATTCCACCCACTCAATTCTCTGGCAACAATACATGTTAGAACATGGCTGAATCCCCACAGTGTCATGTTGGACAAAAGCAGGAAAACAGAAAAGAATGCATGAAGTATTCATACTTTCATATATCACTTAAGTGTAGATCAACTTTGGAAAGTCTGTTAACATTTATATCTACATTAATAAAAGATAAACATGCAAATTGGTGTCACTCGCTATGCCCACCAGCCAATCAGGATGAGTATGCAAATTTACCCAACAAAGATGATAGTTATTTTGCATATGCAGGCGTTGAGCAAAGCCTGAAGGCTCCACCCGAGTGAAGAGACTGAAGACTGAACAGGCTTGGCTTCTCTGCTGTGGCCAGAGCGAAGGCCTGGGTCCCAGGTGCCGGAGGAAAACCAGTGCCAGCAGCCAGGGGAAGGAAGGCCTATTGCATGAATCTCTTCATGCACTGGGCCTCTAGTATATATATAAAAGTCTAAGTGACCCAAATATCTATATATATAAAAGGCTGAGTGACCAATCATCCATTCAACAGACTGTCTGACCAACCAACCAACTGGTACATATGACATGCACTGGCACTTTAAAAATAAATGTTGACTCATGCATGTGCCACATATAAAGCTCTCACTGGTGCCAATTGCATGCATGTGTTTCGATCTGTCAAAATTATGAGATAAGAATAAATTTCATTTTATAGCTATACTAGAGGCCCAGTGCACAAAAATTTGTGCACTCGGGGTGTCCCTCAGCCTGGCCTGTGCCCTCTTGCAGTCTGGGACCCCTCAGGGCAGACCACCTGCTGGCTTAGGATTGCTCCCCAGGGGATCGGGCCTAAGCTGGAAGTCAGACATCCCTCTGGCAGCCCAGAAGCTCTTGGGGGATGTCCACCTGCCAACAGGGAGCAGGCCTAAGCTGCAGAGGAGGTGGGAGAGGCTCCGGCCATCACCGCTGTGCTGGCAGCCATCAGCCTGGCTTTTGTCTGAGCAGAGCTCCCCCTGCATTGAGCGTCTGCTCCCTGGTAGTCAGTGTGTGTCATAGTGACCAGTCATTCCCAGTCATTCTGCTGTTAGGGTCAATTTGCATATTAACCTTTTATTATATAGGATAGAGGCCTGGTGCACGGGGAGGCTGGCTGGTTTGCCCTGAAGGGTGTCCCGGATCAGGGTGGGGGTCCTGCTGGGGTGCCTGGCCAGCCTGGGTGAGGGGCTGATGGCTGTTTGCAGGCTGGTCAAGCTCCCCAGTGGGGACCCTCATCCCATGTGGGTGTGGCTAGCTTGGGTGAGGGGCTGAGGGCTGTTTTCAGGCTGGTCACACCCCCTTCAGAGTCAGGGTCCCTACTGGGGTTCCTGGCTAACCTGGGTGAGGGGCTGATGGTTGTTTTTAGGCTGGCCATGTCCCCCAGTAACCCAAGCTCTCAGCCTCTCCTATTTTTCTTTTTTTCTTATTTTTTCAGTAGGTATCTGGGATTTATTTATCTTCTATAATTGAAACTTTGTAACCTTGAGCATAGCCCAGGTCCGGCCAAAGCAGGCGGGAAGCTTGGTTTCCTCCATCACTGGGGGCTACCCAAGCCTCCTGCTCACTCCAGCTCTGTGGCCGCCGCCATCTTTGTGATGGAGTGATGGAGTGATGGTTAATTTGCATGTTGCTCTTTTATTAGATTAGATTAAAATATTTCTTCTAATTAATTTCCTTTCAATGCATACAAATCCATGCACTGGGCCACTAGTCTATATAAAAGGCTAAGTGGCTGACCATACATACATCCAACCAACCATGTCACTGACCAACCGGCTGGTACATATGACATGCACTAGCAATTTAAAATTAAACGTTTACTCACGCATGCATGATACATATAAAGCTCTCACTGGTGCCAATCGCAATGCGTGTGTTTCGATTTATCATTCTTGATCGTGAATTTGGTTGTTTTTGTTGACATTCTGAAGCTGAAAGAAAGCAGCGGCATCAACAGAATATGTCTGACACTGGCCTCCAATTTAAATTAATTCAAAGATAGTTTCACGTGATGCCAGCATTTGCAATGACTATTAATAAATCACAAGGACAAACTCTAGACAGAGTAGGAATATTCCTACTTGAACCCATTTTCGGACATGGTCAGTTATATGTTGCTTTCTCTCAAGTTTGAAGAGCATGTGATGTTAAGGTTAAAGTTGTAAATACTTTATCACAAGGGAATTAGTCAAGCACTCTGAAAGTGTTTTATTCTTAATGTGGTTTACAGGGAGATATTAGAATAAGTTTAATCAATTTATCAGTCATTGTTTTTATCAATATTGTTTTTATATAATGTTTTTTTGTTTTTATATCATGTTAAAATATTTCTTCTAATTAACTTCCTTTCAATGTGCATGAATCCATGCACCGGGCCACTAGTTAAAATATAAAAGTAGATCAAATATATGATATGTTAGTGTAAAATTTTAAGTTACCCTAGAAAAAATAAAGGTCCCTCTTCTAATAACAACAACTCTAAGATACTTAGAATAATTTTTTTAATATAATGTTTCTGGATTTCCTGGAAAAAGTTGCAAAGCAATATTAAAAAAAAACATAAAACAAAAACAAAGAAAGCTAATGAATAAATAGATGTTATATGTTCATTAATGGGAGGATACAGTATCTAAAAGATAAACATTCTTTCAAAAATTAATATAGATTTTCAATGCAATTTCAATTAATGTCCACAGGGTTTTTTATGAAACCCAACAGGGATGGGGAGAATTCTTATTAGTTATCAATTTTATAATAAAACTTTAGAAATAAACACTGTTCAATATTGCACTTACATAGATTAATAGACAAATGAACATAAAACAAAACAGCCCAGCTGATGTCGCTCAGTGGTTGGTGTTGACTCATGAACCGGGAGGTCACAGTTTGATTCCAGATCAGGACACATGCCCAGGTCTCAGGCTTAATTCTCGGTAGGGGCCATGCAGGAGCCAGCTGATCAATGTTTCTCTTTCATCATTGACATTTATATCCCTCTTTGCCTCTCCATTCTCTCTGAAATCAATAAAAATATATATTTTTAAAAATTATATGACAATTTCTCTTATGACAAAATTTATATCAATAAAGAGATGGTAAATAGACTACTGAATACCAAAGTGGAAAAAACAAACATAAGTTGTAAGAGACACCACAAAAAATAATCTAAGATATTAAAATTACTTACTTGTCTTCTTAAAACATAATCTAGACACAAACATAAATAAAAAATAATGCCACAATGCAAATAACAGATATCCAGAATACAGAGTTTAAAAAGAAAATCCCTACTAAGTATTGAGGAATCAGCACAATAAATGAATGGTCAATTTCAAGAGAAAGCCTAAGTGGTCAATAAATAGATGAAAATGTGTTCATTTTCAGAAGTCATATGTTAAAGCAAGGTAAGAGAGCATTGAAATAACATTCCACACATCAGATCGGCTAATGTTAAGTATTCTTAGAATATGCTATGTAGGTGAAGATGTGCAAGATAAACAGTGGGCAGCAATGCTGCTAATTAACAGTTGGAAATAAACTGTTTCAAGTAGAAGAGGCCATGGTAACTTCTCTGTAGGTTGTGCCACCTGTGATGTCAGACATTGAAGGGTTAGGGGATAACAGGAGATAACAAGCCAGAGAAATGTTACAGGAATAATTGCTCCTTCACCAGCTATCCTAAGTGTGGATCCCTTGGACTATGCAGAGATTCTCAGGTGGAGAAAAACATATTTTAAAATTATTTTTATAATCTTGGTCATGTGACTTCCCCTCATTATAAAACAGAGGTAAACAATGGTATCTGTGGTCCTTCCTAGAGACAGCTTTTTCTGTAGACCACTGTTGCTAGGGTTTTACTAGTGGGCAGAGAGAGTAGAGAATTATATATTAACAAACCGGCACATTCAGATTGGAGGAGAATGGCTGGAAGGGCCTTCTATCTGCACATATATGAGCATCGTGGTCCTGAGAAAATGACTTCAGCCTTCACTGCAGGCATCCAGGACAGAGGTGGTACATTATCCAAACCTCATGACCCTCCAGTGGGCTTTGACCCAAGATTTGTGGCATCTATCTTTCTTTGCATATTACCTTTCAATGTTCTACTTTATTTTAATATAGGGCTGCGATGCAAACAGACAACTTTGATAACCACCTGTTCATCCTATCTAATAAAAGAGAAACATGGTAATTAGCGTATGACCACTACCGTTCCCATTGGCTAGTCAGCGAGATATGCAAATTAACTGCCAGCCAAGATGGCGGCCGGCAGCCAGGAAGCTTCAAGCTAACATGGGGCTTGCTTGCTTCAGTGACGGAGGACTCCAACGTTCCCCGCCTGCCTTGCTGGCCTCTGAGCTTGCAGTTTGAAACACTGTAACAAATATAGAAGCTAAACAAAACCCCAGAAACCTGCTTTCAGAGAGCCAGGATCTCAGAGCTGGAGTTATACATTGTTTCGATTATAGAACCCAAACAAACCACATACCTGCTTTCAGCAGCAGAGGGCTCAGAGCTGGAGCCAGAGCTAAAGCTGGCCCAGAATAAAAAGAAAAAAGAAAAAAAGGAGCAGTTGGGAGCTTCAATCACCCGCCAGCCTGAAAAGAGCCCTCAGCCCCTCACCCAGACTGGCCAGGTACCCCAATGGGGACCCCACCCTGAAGGGTGTGTGACCAGCTGCAAACAGCCATCATCCCCTCACCCAAGCTGGCCAGGCACCCCAGTGGGGACCCCCACCCTGATCCAGGACACCCTTCAGGGCAAACCAGCCAGCCCCACCCATGCACCAGGCCTCTATCCTATAAAGTAAAAGGGTAATATGCCTCCCAGCACCGGGATCAGCGGAGCCGTGAGGCCTCCCAGCACCTGGATCAGTGGAGCTGAGAGGCCTCCTGGCACCGGGATCAACGTGACAGGGAGCAGCGCCCAAACCCCCTGATCGCCCTGCTACTCTGTGTGTAACAGGGGGAGGGGCCACAACCTCCCTATCCGCCCTGCTCTGTTCATGACAGGGGAAGTCGCCCCAACCCCCTGATCAGGCCTGCTCTGTGCCTGATATGGGGGAGCTCCCCAACCCCCTGATCGCCCTGCAGCTCTGTGTGTGACAGGGTGCGATGCCCCATCCCCCTTATCGGCCCTGCTCTGTGTGTGACAGGGTAGAGCCATAACTTCCCCATCGGCCCTGCCCTGAGTGTGACAGTGGCAGCGCCCCAACCCCCTGATCGGCCCTGCTCTGTGGGTGATAGAGGGCGGCACCCCAACCCCCTGATCCACCCTGCTCTGTGTGTGACAGGGGGCGGTGCCCCAACTCCCCTATTGGCCCTACTCTGTGAATGACAGGGGGGAGCTCCTCAACCCCCTGATGGGCCCTGCTCTGTGTGTGACAGGGGGGAGCTCCCCAACCCCCTGATGGGCCCTGCTCTGTGTGTGACAGGGAGGAGCTTCCCAACCACCTGATCGACCCTGCTCTGTGCCTGACAGGGGACAGCGCCCCAACCCCCTGATTGTCCCTACTCTGTGCGTGACAGGGGGTGGTGCCGCAACCTCCCCATCGATCCTGCCTTGAGTGTGACAGGGGGCGGTGCCCCAACCCCCCAATCAGCCCTACCTTGAGCGTGACTGAGGGTAGCATTGCAACCTCCCAATATGCCCTGCTCTGTGCATGACAGGGGGCGGCACCTCAACTCCCCAGTCGGCCCTGCTCTGAGCCCAACCAGGGGCTGCACCTAGGGATTGGGCCTGCCCTCTGCCACCCGGGAGCAGGCCTAAGCCAGCAGGGCGTTATCTCCAGAGGGATCCCAGACTGTGAGAGGGCACAGGCCGGGCTGAGGGACCCCCTCTTCCCCAGCCCCGAGTGTACAAATTTTTGTACACCCGGCCTCTAGTATTTATATAATGCCAAAATGATGACACTTTGGCTCAAGGTCTCTGAGCCAGGCAATTGAATTGCTGGAATTAGAGAGATGGTCACCTGATTGTCAGCCGTATGTTCATTAACAGGAAAAATGTGCGGGGGGGAGAAAACACACACAGTAAGCTCTAGTGAGTAGAATGAGACAGCACACTTTATTTGTGCATCTCTGCTCCATAGGTGTTTGATCCTGAAAACATAGATGTACAAAACAAATGAACAAAATAGATCCAGAGGCATAGAAGCATGGAACAGACTGTTGAATCTCAGAGAGAATGTGGGGGAGGATAGGTGGGTGGTAAGAGATCGACCAAAGAGCTTGTATGAATATATGCATAACCCATGGACACAGACAATAGGATCATGAAGGCCTGGATGCAGGGTGGGCTAGAAAGGGTCTATGGGGGGGGAGGGCAGGGGGAAGGGACATATGCAATAGTTTCAACAATAAAGATTAAAAAAAGAAGAAAATGTAGATGTAGGTGGAAGGTGCTGCAGAGGAAATACATGTGGACACACAGACCTGGTTAAGCCTTGCATTTTCAAGTCTCCTATTAGGCAGAGAGTTAAGAAAAATTCCCAGCTCCATATGGTATTTTGTGTGCATGTAGCAATTTTTTATTAATGAATACATAAAAAAGGGCAGTTAAAAATAGTGTGGATGATGAAATGGGTGATCGATAATGAAGATTGCTACTTATGTAGTAAGAAAATATTGACCTAAGTTTAAAATATAATGTAAGATCAGTTTTAGTGTTATAAGAGTGATCAAGTAATGGGTACTTAAAACACACATGCATATCAGACAAAATTTATTACATGAAGTAATCATTCAGTATATAAGCATGCAAGGAAATTACATATATATGTGAATTCATGTATTAATAAATTATGAAGACCAATTGAAGCAAAATATGTGAATACTAGAGGCCTGGTGCACATATATCATGCACGGGTAGGGTCCCTAGGCCTGGCCAGTGATCAGGGTCAATCAGGGCCTTCCAGGTGCCAGTTGGGGCCTTCCTTCGTTTCACACCACCCCCTAGTGGTCAACGCACAGCATAGAGAGCGATCAAACTCCTGATCTCCCAGTCAAATTCCCGATGGGCACTTTGCATATTAGCCTTTTATATATATAGATGGGCCCAGAAATTAGGTTCCCCAGCTCAAATCAATCACTAACCATATTGTTCTTATCTAAGGATGGTATGCAATTAACAAGAAAAATGTCAGTGTAAATCAAGAAAAGATTACATGAACAGATTTTTCTTATTATAATAATAATAACTGGTGGCATGCCTATACTAGCATCTTAGACAGTCTCCCTACATTCAGTATTTCTCTGCTCCAGACTCTTGTGGACATTTCAACGGAATTAAACATATTTGGCTGAGAGCAGTTATAGAATAACTTCAACACATTGAGAGACATTTTTTTCTTTCCCCTAAAATAAGTGTACAGTAAATAAGTTCTCATTTAATATTCACAATAACTTTTTGGAGACTGTGACTTTAATTGAAACAAAGTATAAGGAAACTAATTTGATCACAGGCTAATAAGAGTTAAGTTCCCATAGCATATTTCTGGTCACAAAAGCATCACCAAACTTCTAAATAAAGACACAAAACACTTCCAACACCAAGCATTTAAGGAAGGTTAATTAAAATAAGATAATGATTTTCCAAAACCTGTTTATTCCCATTCAGGGTCTTAGGTGACCCGAGCTAGTCCCATCAGCTCAGGGTACAAGGCGAAACCCCAGGATGGACAGAACATCCAACATGGTGCGTCACACATAAGCCCTCACTCACTTAACCGGGGACAATTTAGACACACCAAGTTACCTCACGTGCACAACTTGGGAATGTGGGAGGAAACCAAGTACCTGGAGGAAACCCAAGCAATATTTTGAGAACATTCACACTCCACTCAGACAGTGGCCCCAGCCAGGAACTGATCTTCATACCAACCTTATAATGAAATGATGTTGACGGAAATTACATTATTTGAGGATCGACTGTATCAATCTTGGACCATTATTTCCAAAGATGAATTACTGAAATGACATTACTGTCTAAGCACATTTTGTCTTGAGCCCTTCTGTCAGCTAGGCAAATTTAATTCTCATCTTAGATTCAATCACATTTCTCTCCCAACACCGTGAGAAAGCCCTCCTGAGTGTATTTATTCATCGTCCTGTATAGTAAACTTTACAGAAGTTACGGATTGCTCTAAAGCCATGTTTGATAGGATGACCAGGTCACCACCTCACATTCAGACCTATTATGGGTCATTGATCGCAAAGGCAATAGAATTTACGTGGATGCTTTGCTTGGCTCCCCATGGAGAATGGTTGTGCGCTAGCAACTGAACAGAAGAAGTACATCTAGCTGGTCATGCACTGCTGCTCATATTTTGTCATGGAAATCAGTAAGTTCGTCTGGGGTCTTGGATCTGAGTTTGCCTTTAATTAGGTAGTAATTGTTTGGGTAGTAAATTATGCAGAAGTAAACCGTTTTCTTAATCAACACTCAGATTGCTAGTGTAGTTGTTCATTGATTTTTGAGTCATTTCTCCCTATTGTAAGAGAAAAAATATGAAAAGATACTCATTATTATGACAATGCCCCCAGGATACATTGACTCTTGTGTCAATGATTTACAGAAATCACATATGTTTGAGAGACCTAACTGCCTTTTGTTCCGTTTATGATTTTTCATGTTTCCTATGTACCAATCTAAGTATATCATATGTATTTCAAAATGACACTTGATTTTATACCCTTGTATAAAACACACACAATTAGGCTCATACATATGGAAGCCTAACTATTATTGTGCTTTCATATTTCAGCATATAAAGTAAAAGCGAAGATGACTTGCAGATCATACGTGGCCTCTAAAATTCTGATACTAACCAGGTGAATAGTGTGAACAGTAGAAATCTAAAAATGTTAAATGTTTAATTTCCCAAAGTTATACAGGAACTTTGGAAGTCACAGCAATGCATGGAAAATGAGTATAATCACAGGAATAAAAGCAGACATTTATGTATATGCTTTTAAAATAACTATCTCTAAACTTATCTAACCCATGTCGCAAGCTGAGCTTGGTATACCTTGAGCATAATGCAAATGAGTGCCTCTAAAGCAGTGGTTCTCAACCTTCTTAATGCCACGACCCTTTAATACAGTTCCTCATGTTGTGGTGATCCCCAACCATAAAATTATTTTCGTTGCTACTTCCTAACTGTAATTTTGCTACTGTTTTGAATCGTGATGTAAATATCTGATATGCAGGATGCATTTTCATTGTTCGTGACCCACAGGTTGAGAACCGCTGAGTCTAAAGTGAGCAGAGACGCATGTCAAGGAAACAGTTGTTGTCCAAGCAGATGCTATTTTTCTAGGGCCAAAGAGTTTTTAAAGATGGTAAATCATTTTACTGTGCAATGTCTATGACAATTTAATATGTTAATGGATAAGGGAGTAACTTAACATCAATAGTCATAAAAGCAAATTTTTCTAAGCTTATTTTATTTATGTACCATCTTCCAGGATCAATTCACTGAACTAGGGTTCTATAAAGCACATTTTGGGATAATTAGTTAATGGCATAAGTAGTTCTATGACCAAGTCTAGTTAGACATGTGCAAGGTATTAAAGCAAGTTTCATAACTTACAACGAAAATCATACCTCGTATAGCTAGTTGAGTGTAGATCTATTTAGGCCTCTGTATACAGAGACAAAGACAGAAAACAGAGTCAAGGATGAGAGTGAATAGAATGAGAAAAGGCAAGGGAGTTAAAGACATAAGCTTGACAGAAAATAAAGTGGAACCAAAGGAAATTGGTGTGGTTCAAAATGAATGCTAAAAGTGTGATGAGCAGCACGGTGAGAGCAGACGCACATAGGTTAGTGCATAGGCTTTCTAACAGGATTCCTTTCGCAAGTGATAGAAACTCTCTGACCTCCATATCCTGGTAGATAGAATGGGATTATATCACGGAGATTAAATGAAATCATATGAGCCATAGCTTGGCAATGCAGTTGGCCAATAAAATGTTTCTCTTTTAGGTTTGTGTAAGGTGCAGTATTAAGACGCAATGATTGTTTTCTAACTTAAGGAGATGTGTTATTTTTAACTCATCTTTCTAAGAGCATGTCTTCTAAAAAACTGAAACTACACCCGCAGAGAAGAACAAAAGGAGGTAGGTAGAGGAGCAAGCAGCTCCTGAGTTCTGTGAACATGGCTTTTCCCCTGAACATTAACGTCGTCGTGTGTTTAATAGAAAGAGAACAGAGCGACAAAGCACAGATACAGTGAAATGTGGTTTTGTTAGAGGCCTAAGTTGTTTCAATTTTGTCGGCTCTCACAACATTTCCTAATAACAAAGCTTTCAGTGCTTTAAATTTTAAGTAGATAAAGCAACTTTGTATGATTGCAATAACTAACACAGAAACGCAAAAGAGAAAAGTATGAATGATGCCATCACATGAACGCACCATAAGGCTCCCCCAAAACGTCTATTTGATCTGATAACTAATATCTCAGAGCTGTTGCTTCTGAGAGCCCCTGCTAGCCTCTCCTGTTCTTTTTTTTTTTTTTTAACATATTTTATTGATTTTTTACAGAGAGGAAGGGAGAGGAATAGAGAGTCAGAAACATCGATCAGCTGCCTCGTGCACACTCCCCACTGGGGGCATGCCTGTAACCAAGGTACATGCCCTTGACCGGAATCGAACCCGAGGCCCTTCAGTCCGCAGGCCAATGCTCTACTGAGCCAAACCGGTGAGGCAACCTCTCCTGTTCTTTTAATGTTTCTTTTCTGTGGTGATTTTGCACCTCCAATTTTACCTTTCTCTTATTATTCCTTATAGAGGTTTGAAAATAATAGCGTTGACAAATTTAGAAATACAAACTTATTTTAAAGAATTAGAAACTATTAAAGTACAGATTATTCCTTTTGCTTAAAGCATCATTTTCCTTTGCAAACTTCTTAAGCTTCAAAGGAGACTTTTACCCTCTTAGTTTTTATTGTTTTTTTTAATGTATAAAAATGTCATTAAACCATGGTCAGAAGGTCAACGCACTGCTGAAACCCCTGCATCATTTCCCTCAGATCAAAATGAGATCCTTCCCACGGCCACAAAGTGTGTTTTGAACCGACCTCTAACATGTTGTCTTCTTGGCTTGTCCTGCTCCCTGCGCTTTGGCTACAGTACCCATCATTGGGCAGGTGCTTTTCCCTAGAAATAATTCTCCTGAAGCCAATAGCACAGCTGTTCCCATGATGCTATCCATACCACCCTGTATTTAGCCTTCATACTATGGGCCACAGTGCATAATTATTTTTTAGATCATTTGAATGATTGCTGTATTTCACTAAAATGTGAGTCTTGTAACAGTAGACAAGGACAATTAGTAGTCAAAGATCACATTGTAATCATCTCACAATAGATTGGCCAAATCTGTTATACCTTCAAAGATTATAGAAATTTTATAATGTTGAAAATAGATAATTAAAAAAGGTACTTAACTTACCATTTTCAATAATCTATAATTTAAACTTAATGATCTGCAGTTTCATATTCCTTGGCCTTTTTGCCGTATTTCTTTGATGTCCTAATTTCATTAAAATGAGAAATTCCAGATTCATGCAGTTCACTTCACACCGCACAATGAAGAGAGATGATTGAGGAGGGCTTCTTAAAAGTTCTAAGGATATGACCTTTGGTTATATAAAAAAAGTTTCATTTTTATCTCAAGGTCTCCAAGGCTTGACAGAAATATTCTCTGCCTGTCACTTCTCTCTCTCTCAGGTAAATTAAGTTACCTAACTACTGTCATCTCTTCTTCTTCATAAGTATGTATTGGATCAAGATTTTTTAAAACTGATTTTGCTTGACCTTCCAGATAGATGATATATCTGAAAAAGTCCTTGAGTCAAGAGGCACAGAATTCTGAGTGCTACTGGGTTCACAGGAGATATTCACATTGGCTCTCTTGCTTTATGTTAAAATATACTTTACCTATTTTAAAGTTTCTTTTACAAAATATTTTAAAGAGTGTAAAGATAGATATATTTGCATATTTTAACATCAAAACTTTATTATCTTTTATTTTATAATTCATACTTGTGAAGCTTTCATTCAACGTTGAAAAGTACTTCTTTTTAAAAAACTTATTTTTTTATTGATTTCAGAGAGAAAGGGAGAGATAGAAACATCAATGATGAGAATCATTGATTGGCTACCTCCTGCACACCCTCTACTAGGGATCGAGCTCACAACTTGGGCATGTGCCCTTGACCAGAATTGAACCTGGGACCCTGCAGGGCAATGCTTTATCTACTGAGCCAAACTGGCCGCTTTGAGCCTACGTATGCAAATTAACCGCCATCTTTGTTGGTGGTTAATTTGCATATCACTTTGATTAGCCAATGGTGGGCATAGCAAAGGTACGGTCAATTTGAATATTTATCTATTATTAGATAGGATATGCAATACAGTATGCCAAGTAGTTCAGAAATATATTTTACAGCAATTACTTGTTCCTACCATTATTCTCATCTACACTAATAAAAGGCAAAGATGCTAATTGACCATACCTTCGCTACGTATTTCTGTGAATAAAACAAGCTCTAGCTGGAAAATTAACTTATTTAAACTTTAATATTTTTATTTAAAATAATAAGCATTGGTTAATAAAAATTATATAGGTTTCAGGAAAAAGTTAAGACTAATTTTTTTTCATTTTCTTGCTTCAACCACATACACATACATATAACAAGTGAATTGTATATATTTTACATATACAGAGCTTTGTATTTGTTTACATTAATGCATATATGACAAAATATAATGCTTATACAAAGTATATATCTATATATACATATATAATCCTCAGTGATCTAATATATATATATATATATATATATATACAGTATATACACAGTATATGTATATGTATATATATACATATATATTATATACTATCAATGTTTTGCTCTAAGCATTTATCTGAGAATAGGTTACAGTGAAAAGGACAAAAAAAATGATGGGAGCATACAGCTGAATAGGAAAGAAGCCACCAAATGACAAAGAAGGTAATTAAAAATATTTGTCCATGTTTTTGGTATTATTTTTGGATTCCAGTCACTTGAGTATTCCCTGGTATTACATTTGATTTTAATTTTAATTTCTTTAATAACAAAGACTCTTTTTCAACTTATTGTATAGTCAGTCTTGCACAATAGAATGTAAGCTCTCTGAGAGCAGAAACCATGACTGCTATTCCAGCAGGGTGGCTGTAAATAAAAGACACCAAATGATCATTCAGTGATTAAATGCATCTGTATAGTATGTAGGAATTCAAGTGACTCATATGTGGAATGGTAAGTTGCCTTAATATTTTCTATGTTACATTCAGAAAACTAAAAGAGGGTCAGAAAAGATGTACAGGGTGATTTTATTTATAATTTGTAAAACATATATCTAAATTAAAATGTTAATATCTGGATCATATGCTTTTGTTAGTTGATCCTATATATAATTTGAGTAAAGGGATTAAAAATGAATTTCTAACATTTATTCAGTTCAGGAATGTCCTCATTAGGCTATCCAGCCTGTGTGTGAACATTTATTGCTGGGAAGCTCATAGTTTACTAATTACCCACATCACACACTGTTATTATGTCTATCCTTCCATAAGATAGGATTCTACATTTATACAGAGACTTTCTCCAATAGAGTGAGTCTCTATTTCTCCAAGTCCATCTTTAGCAGATTCTTTAGTCACGTTTCATCTGACATGGTTCCCAAATATGTCACTTTGTTTGCCACCTCAAAGCTCCTCATACATTATCAAGGAATTGTGAGATATAATAAGAATTTCTGGAAACAATACTCAGAAGAGCATACTAAGATCAATAATAAAACAATAACTGCCATTTGGGGAAATTTATTAACTACTAGAGGCCTGTTACAGGAAAAGATTCATGCAATAGGCCTTTCCTTCCCCTGGCTGCCGGCACCAGTTTTCCTGGCACCCGGAACCCAGGCCTTCTCTCCGGCCAGAGCCGCCATCAAGTCCTCACTGCTCCAGCCAGAGCTGCCTTCAGTCTTTGCTCCGCTGCTTTACGCCTACGTATGCAAATTAACCGCCATCTTTGTTGGTGGTTAATTTGCATATCACTCTGATTAGCCAATGGTGGGCGTAGCAAAGGTACAGTCAAATTGAATCTTTATTATTAGACTAGAGGCCCAATACATGAAATCCATGCAAGAGTTGGCCTTCCTTCCCCCTGGCTGCTGACACCTGCTTCCCCTCTGGCACCTGGGACCCGGGCTTCCATCCCAGCCCAAGTTTCATCCGGAAGGACGTCCAGAAGGACATCTGGTTTAATTAGCATATTACGCTTTTATTATTATAGACTAGAGGCCCGGTGAACAAGAATTTGTGCACTCGGGGTGGGGAGAGGTGGTCCCTCAGCCTGGCCTGTGCCCTCTCGCAGTCTGGGACCCATCGGGAGATAACGACCTGCTGGCTTAGGCCTGCTCCCTGGTGGCAGAGGGCAGGCCTAATCCCTAGGTGCAGCCCCTGGTCAGGCTCAGAGCAGGGCCGATTGGGGAGTTGGGGCGCCGCCCCCTATCATGCACAGAGCAAGGCGGACCGGGAGGTTGCGATGCCACCCTCAGTCACACTCAGGATAGGGCCGATTGGGGGATTGGGGCACTGCCCCCTGTCACACTCAAGGCAGGGTCAATAGGGAGGTTGCGGCGCCACCCCGTCACGCACAGAGCAGGGCCCATCAGGGGGGTTGGGGCTCCGTACCCTGTCACACAGAGAGCAGGGCCCATCAGGGGGTTGGGGAGCTCCCCCCTGTCACACACAGAGCAGGGTCCATCAGAGGGTTGGGGCTCCACACCCTGTCACACCCAGAGGCAATCAGGGGTTGGTCGCTGCCCCCTGTCACACTGATCCCGGGGCCGGGAGGCCTAGTGGCTCCGCTGATCCCAGGGTCCTGAGGTCTCTCGGCTCCACTGATCGCGGGGCTGGGTCGCCTCTCGGCTCCGCTGATCCCAGGGCCGGGAGGCCTCTGGGCTCCGCTGATCGCGGGACTGGGTCGTCTCTCGGCTCCGCTGATAACCGGGGAGGGAGACCTCTGGGCTCCGCTGATCACGGGGCTGGATCGTCTCTCGGCTCTGCTGATCCAGGGGCCCAGAGGCCTCTTGGCTCCGCTGATAACCGGGGAGGGAGGCCTCTCGGCTCCGCTTATCGCTGGGCAGGGAGGCCTCAAGGCTCCGCTGATAACTGGGGCCGGGAGGCCTCTCGGCTCTGCTGATCTCAGGGTCCTGAGGCCTCTCGGCTCTGCTGATCGCGGGGCTGGGTCACCTCTCAGCTCCGCTGATCCGGGGGACGGGAGGCTTTGCAGCTCCGCTGATCCCGGGTCCCTGTGGCCTCTCTGCCCTGCCACTTCAGGGCTGTTTGGCTTCGCTCTGCTTGGAGCCTGAGTATGCAAATTAACCGCCATCTTTTAGCTTCTATAATTGAAACATTGTATCTTTTGGAGTTGTTGCTTCAGGAGCTCAGAGCCCCGCAGCTGCAGACGGGGAACCTTGGCTTCCTCCATTGCTGGGGCAACCAAGCCTCCTGTTCTCAGCTGCCTGGCTGCCAGCCTCCATTGACTGACAGTTAATTTGCCTATCTCGCTGATTAGCCAATGGGAAGGGTAGCGGTCGTACGCCAATTACCATGTTTCTCTTTTATTAGTGTAGATAGGGTATGCAATACACTATGCCAAGTAGTTCAGAAGTATATTTTACAGCAATTACGTGTTCCTACCATTATTCTCATCTACACTAATAAAAGACAAAGATGCTAATTGACTGTACCATTGATACATCCAAGCCACGCCCACCAGTTAAGCAGAGCAACTATATGCAAATTAACCCAACCAAGATGGCGGCCAGCAGCCACGGAGCTGAAACAAGCAGGAGGCTTGGTTGCCCCAGCAATGGAAGAAGCCGAGCTTCCCGTAGCCAGCTGGAGCCTCCGCAAAAGGAAACAAAGTTTTAATTATAGAAGCTAAATAAATCCCAGATACCTGCTTCCAGCCAGCCTCCATTTGGAGCTTGGGTGGCTGGGGGCTTGGCCAGCCTGCAAACAGCCATCCGCCCCTCACCCAGTATGGCCATACCCTCAAGGGGTGAGGGTCCCTGCTGGGGGTCTTGGCCAGCCTGAAAACAGCCATCAGCCCCTCACCCAGGCTGACCAGGGACCCCAGCAGGACCCTCCACCCTGAAGGGGCTGTGGTCAACCTGCAAACAGCCATTAGCCCCTCACCTAGGATGGCCACACCCTCATGGGGTGTGGATCCCCACTGGGGGTCTTGGTCAGCCTGCAAACAGCCATCATCCCCTCACCCAGACTGACCAGGCACCCCAGCGGGACCCCCCACCCTGAAGGAGGTGTGGCCAGCCTTAAAACGGCCCTCAGCCCCTCAGAGAGGCTGGCCAGGCACCCCAGTGGGGACCCCCACACTGAAGGAGCTGTGGCCAGCCTGAAAACAGCAATCAGTCCCTCACCCAGGCTTTCCAGGCACCCCAGCAGGACCCCCACCCTGATCCGGGACACCCTTCAGGGCAAACCAGCTGGCCCCCACCCATGCACCAGGCCTCTATCATATATAATAAAAGGTTGATATGAAAATTGACCCTAACAGCAGATCGACCAGGAATCACTGGTCACTATGACACACACTGACCACCAGGGGGCAGACGCTCAATGCAGGAGCTGCCCCCTGGTGGTCAGTGTGCTCCCACAGGGGCAGCTCTGCTCAACCACAAGCCAGGCTGATGGCTGCCAGTACAGCAGTGGTGGTTGGAGTTTCTCCCGCCTCCTCAGCAGCGCTAAGGATGTCTGACTGCAGCTAGGCCTGCTCCCTGCTGGCAAGTGGACATCCCCTGAAGGCTTTCAGGCTGCCAGAGCCATGTCTGACTGCCAGCTTAGGCCCAATCCCCTGGGAGTGGGCCTATGCCAGCAGGTGGTCATCCCCTGAGGGGTCCCAGAATGCAAGAGGGCACAGGCTGGGCTGAGGGACCCTTCCGAGTGCACAAATTTTTGTGCACCAGGCCTCTAGTTAGTAAATAAAAGCATTTGAATCCCCTTTCTTCTCTTCACCTTAATGCTAGGCTTGTGTTCTTCTCTTAGGAACCCTTATGATTTCAAGACACAGACCTCAGTTGAGCTAAAGTAACAGAGCCTCTTTATTAGGATTTTTAAAAAATCCTGAGTGACATTTTACCCTGTGCTTACTCCGGCATCATTTATGACACACAGATTTGCATGATGAATTTACCTATCTAGAGTCCTCTTGGTAAGTCATGTGTCCCACAGTCCTGATCCCCATATAATTCATAGGTCATCTTATTCCCTTTGTCAAGCTCTCTAGGATCCTCCTCTGTATAGCTCATTGTTAAATGTCCTGCTTATTGGCATGCCTTTTGCTCTCATGGTACTAACATAGGAGAGGAAATAATAAGATGCAGCTTCAGGATGACCTTAACAAGTTTTTGCAATGTTTCTTCCTTGGGCAAGGCCCTATTATTAGTAGTAATTCACATGAAAACTCTAAAATCCGAAGAAACCATTAAAAAGCCAGTTGAGACTTCCTTTACGTGGCCATGCCAAAACATGGCAACATCTCACTGGAAACATCAAGTTTACTGAGCCCAGTTCAAAATTGTCCTCTTAATCCCCAAGCTTTTTTCTTGTTTCACAATGAGAGCTGCCTTCTTTTCTCCTTCCTGGGACCACCTCACCCAAACTGAGATGGGGATGGCGACAGTGGCTCCAGCCATCTAAAGCAAGTTTTCTTGGTCTCTCTGAACCTTTGAGCTGAGAATAGCTGATAATAGGTGTTACAGTGAGGGAGTTTCTACCTATGCCCTTTGCTATATGTCTTCCTTCTCCACATAGGTCCCCTTTGGGGGCTGAGGTCTCCTTTGGGGGCTGAAGATGTGTAACCTATGTGATTGGCAGGAGGGAAGATATGGCCCCTCAGGACACCAAAAACCTCTCTTCTTGGGAATTCCATCCTGCCTCTAACTCATCTGTATACTCTTTACCATATGAACCTGCATGTAATACACTTTTTGGAAACCTGTCCCTTTAATGGTTGAATAGAAGAAAGTTATAGGTATTACAAGAGATAAAAAGAAGAATCCCATCAGCAGATGAGTGGATTAAAAAATTGTGGTGTTACATCTACACAATGGAATACTACGCTATTGAAAAAGGAACCCTTACCAGTTGCAACAGCATGGATGGAGCTGAAGAGCCTTATGTTAAGCAAAATAAGCCATATGGAGAAAGATAAATATCACATGATCTCACTTATTTGGAATATAATGAACAACATAGACTGATGAACAAAAACAGATCCAGAGACAATGAAGCAGTGATCAGACTGTTAAACCTCAGAGGGAAGACAGAGGAGGGTGGGGGTAAGGGGGAGAGATCAACCAAAGGACTTATATGCATGCATATAAGCATAACCAATGGACACAGACACCAGGGGGGTGAGACCATGAGCACGGGAGGGGGGGGAGGGGAAGGGGGTCAATGAGGGGATAAGGACACATATGTAATACCTTAATCAATAAAGAAAATTTTAAAAAAGAAAGACAATAAGCAAATTAGCCCTGGCTGGGTGGGCTGAGTTGGTTAGAACCCAAGGTTGTGGGTTTGATCCCCAGTCAGGATGCATACAAGAATGAACCAATGAATGCATAAATAAGTGGACCAATAAATCAATGTTTCTTTCAACAAAAAAAGAAGAATCATCTCTATAAGCATGGGATTGATCTTGTAGTTAGGCTAGCTGAGAAGAAAAAACTAAGAACAAATTAATGTTCTCTCATTCTCTCTGAGAAAGAGAGGAGAGAGAGAGATATTTTGAATATTTGCAAATTATTAGGTACTATGCTAGAGACTCCCACGTGCAGACATCAGTGTTGGTGAGAGCCTGGTATTGGCAAGGAATATACATTTTGTTCTTTATTTCCAGCCACCACTGCTAGGAAACTCACTAGAAGCATAGGGCACTTTTGTCCAGGCCAAGACTCAGCCTGGGTTGGAAATGATGGGGCTTCTTCATGAGAGCAGCCGTTACCCATGGAACTCGTACCTGTGCTCCATTCTATTCCCCTCCCAACACTTTCAACTCCCAGTTGGGCAGTTATTTTTGACAGTTAACGACTCAGTTATTTCTGCTTCCAGCAAGCACCACTGGTCCCCACAGCTTCATGCACTCCCCAGATCAGTGGGTCTGTCTTTTGCCAACCCCCTTATTTTATCACATCCTCCCAATAGAGTGACTCTTCAGTTAAAGCTGTTTTGTTTCCTCTGAGAAAATAGTCTCATGATATTGTTATGATCCAAAACCAGAATAAAATAGCTAGCTATCTATCTATCTATCTATCTATCTATCTATCTATCTATCTATCTATCTATCTATCATCTATCTATCTATCTATCTGATCTGTCTATAATTTGTCTTCTGTGATACATAACCTCAGGTTTTCTCATACTGGTTCTCACTGAACGTTGATATGCATGTTTGCTTCAGTCCCGTCCCCTAAAATTTAAAGAGAAGTTCTAGTCTCCCTTCAGGCGGTACATTTCTGGGTCACGTTTCCCTTTTGGTGAGGTTGGATGTATTTTTCTGCCTTCCACTTTCCAGAGCCTGGCTGACGAGCAAAGTGGGAAACCAAATGACCCAGCACAGAAGGCAGCAGCCGTCACCCCGGCAGACAGCCGCTGCACAGCACAGTAGCTCGCGGACATCGTGCTGTGTGTGAGGCTCCTACCGAGCAGTCATGTGTTTATTTGTAGGTTCTGTTTCCTCAGACACAGCTCCTGTGGAGAGGAAGTGATAGCCTTAGCCTTTCTCCACTGCTTCTCTTGGGTCTTCTAAACTCCCTACCTCCTTACCTCATTACCTCAATCTGCCTCCCACCCCCCCAACCCCCACCATTTTTGGCCAAGAGATGATGCCTAAAAACTCACCTTCACACCAGCAGGCAGTTTCTCTGACACCTTCAACTACTAGATGACTCTCCATTCAAAGTGTTTCATGGCAGCTAGCTTTTTAAGCCGGGACACTGCTTCTGCAGCTAATCTGTTTATGATGCTGAGATATTTGGCTGACCACAAACACCTTCTAAACCTCTCAAGACATCATAGGTGTCCAACACCTAATATCCCTTTACTCCAGATGGTGTTTCTGGATCTTTCTTTACCTCGGAGTTACTCCCCAAGATTCTGTGGTTCCCCAAATTAAATTTAGATAAATCAACTTCCAATCAAGGATAATTTCTTTTTCTCAAAGGAAAGGCTCTTACTCGCCCATTTTAATCACCTGGGCAACTACATCTGCATTTGGACACGCATGAATGTTTAGCTAAGAGAAACATTATCTTCCTGGTCAGTAATACCCTCAACCTTTTTGTCCTCCTGAATGTAACTTAAGGGAACAGCTCCTCACTAACTGAAGCAGCTTCCTCAGTCATCAAATGGAGAGGACTGACATATTTTTTTTTTCCATTTATATGATTATAGTAATACAAGAACATATTTTACATTGCATTAACACTGCTATATATGTATGTACTTTTTAACTAGCTGACTGAAATTTAGCACACTCATTTCTCAATTATATCACATTTTCATGCCATAACAATATTCTAAATTTCAATTGACTTTAATGAAAATAAAAGTGATAAGAGAAACATTATACCACTTACTTTACGGTAATTTTCTTCCCTCTCACCATGGTTTTTAGCTCCATTCTTAGAAGTTAGATCATGCAGTGAGAGTTTGAACATTTTAATAAGCCTTGAAATATGTGACCCACGTCTCCAAAGATGCACTATTTTTTATTTCCCGCAACCGGCAGAATATAGATACGACAATTCTTTTTGTGTGCTGCTGTTTCACTTAAATTTTATGTCCTTTGTGCATAGGCAACACTGCTTTGGTTCCTTAGGAATTAGCAAAAGCAGCAAATTTGGAAGGAGAAATAGGAAGAAACATAGAAAGAGAAAGAGAAAAGAGACTTTCTATTTTCACCATTAAAAATGGACTGATGTGAAGTAGGGCACCAGGAAAAGTAATGGACTACGTGATGGTTTTCTTTACTTCTTTATGCATATATTTGTAGCTAAGAGTCCTCCAAGGGACCCCGTTTGTTCAGATA
Source organism: Myotis myotis (assembly GCF_014108235.1). NCBI lineage: Eukaryota > Metazoa > Chordata > Mammalia > Chiroptera > Vespertilionidae > Myotis > Myotis myotis. Next base: position 69,303,500 of record NW_023416316.1, read on the forward strand.
AAACAGTAAAGAATGCTAATGATAGTTGGTGAGGCAGACACATCAGTTCCAATGCTGAATGCAAGATGAGGACTAGAAATTTAGGGATAAGAAGCTTTGAGCTAATCTTTGAAAGCTAAAATACAAAGAGAACAATTGGTTGAAATCTAATTAGCTAATTCAGATATCTACTTCTGAATATTTTTTTTTGTGATTTGGAGTTGGCTTAGTCCTGTCTATTGATAGGTGATATGATAAATAACAATAAAATGTTGCTTTAAAGTACATTTCTAAATTTACACAGTTTTGAAGGAAATTGCAGCAAGTCAAAGACAGCAAATATTTTATTGCATTTTGCAGTAAGTGGACTCAAGTCACTCATGGGATAAGGGGCATGCATGTGTAATAAAGAGGGAAGGAAATATAAATGGAAGAAGAATGAAAAGAAGAACTTATTTCCCATGGGTCTTATTTTCTTTGTCCTTCGTGTATTGGAAATATATATTTTCCTGTTAAAGACGACTCCTTTGTAAAAATATAAAATGGTATGATTAAAATATTGCTTTTGAATGCTTAAGAATCGGTAATATGCCCGGGCTTTTTAATTGCATAAACCTGTACAAAATTTTTTGTTCCCTCTTCTTATCACTTACTTCTCTGCAAAAAGCCTGTGTAAAATATGCATTATTATTGTCAGCATCTACTTCCCTTTTTCAAACCACCAATAATTTTTTATAATTATCTATGCTCGTTTCATGTATAATTTTGCTAGGTATTCATAAATGCATTTATAGGCTGTATAATTCCTAATTTCTCACCTCATTCATATCTATTTCTTGTTATTTTTGTCATGACCACTCTCTTTCTTGTACAAAAGAAGAAATAACTAAGTTTCGCAAACTGTTCTTTATATTCAGGAAAGAACTTACGAATTTGCTCTTATTGGGCAATTTAAGGAACATCATTTTCTCTTTCGTTGAAACTAACATTTACATTTTAAAATGAAAATTAGCCCAACTGCTTGGGAAAAAAATGATAATTTAGGTTTAGTTATCAGCAATACAAATAGGATGGTCAGACTGTACCCGTGTCGTTACTACAAATACGTTGTAGACACCCCACAGAAGCAGGATGGGTCCCCAAATTGGTGTGGATGTTGAGACTGAAGATGCCACACATGCACCAGGAAAATGTTTTCTCCCAAGCGTGTCCAGATAGGGTTTGAGAGAATGAAGGGTGACTGACTTGGGGCTTTATGGTGACTGCGGGCAAAGCAGGGTTAACCTCTGAGGTGGAGCTTGGGTGTTTTGAACTTCTCACTGGTATCACAGGTCAGAACACTCAGTCTTTCTTATGAGATTGCCCAGATAGAAGAGGAAAGAGGAGCAAGGAGGCTTGAAAGCTGTCTACAGTCAACATGTTAAAAATTGAATCAGAATCTATTACAAGTGATTAGATCCTAAGGAGACTTCCTTGAAATGAAAGAAGCTATAGAAATTTATGAAAAAATAAATTAGCTTTGAGTTCAACGGTTATGTGTGATTGATTACATCTTGCCTTTTAAATGTTTAATAATTGTCTCTTTTGTATATTTAAGATGCAGAAGTGAAGGTGATTAAACTGCTCTGGCACCTCTAGTCTATTAACTGTCAGGGCTCATTCAGTCATCTGGCTGGTTGGATAGTCCTCCTTTTATTCACTTATCACTCAGTGATCAATAAGAATAAAATATTCAGAGAAAACGTTTCAGCTGAAATATATGCAATACTAAAATATAAATTATGTCTGCTTAAAAGGGCTCTTCTTATACTAGATAATAAATTTTAATAACAGGAGGCTATATTAATCAATAAGTTAACAAAAAATAGTAAATTAAAAGTTCAGGGAGAACTGATTATAATTTGAAAGGGGAAAAGACTCTTTAGATTCTTTCCTCATACTAACGCTGACAGAGATTCCAGATTTAATGTGAATATAAATCTTTAACGCGCCAAAGGTGAGAATGACCCACAAACATCCATAGAACATATGACTTAGAAATCAGCACCCTGGAAGCTCGACAGGCTTGAGTCCATGAAAACACTGCTTGTGCTGCTAATAGTGGTTTAAACAGTAAGAGCAGTAACCCAATGTCAAGAAGTAATCATAATTTTTAAAAAATAACACATTGAAAAATGAGTACAACAATTAACACTGTATTTTGATAGAGCTTAAAATGTGCAAGACTTTAATAATTTTCTAAAAACAGTTTTTAAAGTAAGAAAACAAAAATAGTAGAAGTCATAATGATCTTAGAGAAAATAGAAATGCAAAGAGAGAGAAAGAAACTGGAATAACAGTTGTTAACTACAGTAATTAGAGAATCTAAATATATGAAAGCTTAAGGGACTGGCCAACCAGCTGGTAGCTATGATGCACACTGACTACCAGGGGGCAGACACTCAATGCAGGAGAGGAAATCACAGGCATGGAAACATGGGACAGACAGATGAATCTCAGAGGGAAGGGGGAAGGAGGATGTGGGAAAAGATTAACCAAAGATCTTATATGCATACTAGAGGCCCAGTGCACAGATCTGTGCACTGGTGGGGTCCCTCAGCCTGGCCTGTGGAGATCAGGCCGAAACCAGCTCTCCAACATCCCCCAAGGGATCCCAGATTGCTAGAGGGTGCAGGCCAGGCTGAGGGACCCTACTGGTGCACGAATCCATGCACCAGGCCTCAGGTAACTATATAAAACTCAAATTATCCAGATCAGTGTAAAATAAAATGTATAAAATATTTCAAAATCATCTCCCCTTTTTTGAATAACTCTATTATCTTGGTTTTCTCTCAAGAAAAAAATTATTCAGTAGTCATACTTTATCCTTAATGTAGATTGTTCTTTTGATCAATCAATATTATTCAATACTATTCCACTCAACATGCTATAAAATAAGGCATAAGGACTCCAAGATTGTTAAGATAGTCCTCCTTTTCCTTTTTCATAATTTTACCATTTAATAGTATGTTAACAAATTTATACTTAAAACACAAATTCATAGAATTATTGAATACAGATGTGATGTAAAATGTGTTATCTGCCTTGAAAAAGAAGAGGGATAATCTTTCTTTTTGGAGAAGGGATGATACGTAATTATTTACTGGAAAATGAAGAGATCCTTGAATAGCCACTTAAAGAATCTATGTTTTACTTGATAAGTGATGAGTAGGCTTTGAAAATTTTATATTAAACATAAGCTGATTAGTTGATTAGTGCCTGAACTAGCATCTTGAGGTAGGATAGTGAAAGTGACATAATAAAGAAAAAAATAAGCTAGACTTGTGGAACTATTTGACTATTTAAATAAGAAAGGATTGAAAATAACATTTGGTTTTAGAAACGTTTCATTTTAGACCTATTATCATCTGGATGAAAATTCTCTTTAGAAATAGGCCCTATGTCTTTTTCCTGTTGCTGCTATAACATATCCACAAATTCAATATTTTAAAACAATATAAACTTATGATCTCATAGTTCTGAAAGTCAGATGTCCAAATTGAGTTTCACTGAGCTATAAAGTCAAAGTGTTAGACCTGGTCTTAGAGAACATTTTATAAACTTGACCCCAAAGGCAAGGGAAGAAAAGGCAAAAATAAAGTAATGGGACTATATCAAACTAAAATACTTCTGCACAGCAAAAGAAACTGACAACAAAACAAAGAGGCAGCCAACCAGATGGGAGATATTTTCAAACAACAGCTCTGACAAAGGTTTGATTTCAAAAATATAAAGAGAATTCATAAAACTCAACACCGAACAAACAACCCAGTTAAAAAGTGGGCAGCGGACCTGAAAATGCACCTCTCCCAAGAAGACATAGGAACAGCCAATAGATATATATGAAAAGATGTTTAACCTCACCGGCACTTAGGGAAATACAAATCAAAACTACAATGAATACCACCTTACACCTGATTAGAGTGGCCATTATCAACAAAACAAGCAGCAAAAGGGAATCCCCACTCACTGTTGGTGGGAATGTAGAATGATACAACCACCAAGGAAAGCAGTCTGATGATTCCTCAAAAAATTAAGAATAGAGCTACCATACGACCCAGCAATCCTACTCCTGGGTATATACCTGAAAAACTCAAAATCATGTATTCGCAAGGATATATGTGCCCCTATGTTCATTGCAGCATTACTCCTGGTGGCCAAGACATGTAAGCAGCCAAAGTGTCCCACGATAGAGGGCTGGATAAAGAAAATGTGGTACATATGCACAATGGGATATGAGCCATAAGGAAGGATTAAATAGTGTCATTTGCAGCAACATGGATGGACCTTGAGAATATTATGCTAACTGAAATAAGTCAGTCAGAAAAAGCTAAGCACCATATGATTTCACTCATATGTAGGATATAAAACTGGAATTCGTGACACAAACAATGGTGTGGCGGTTGCCTGAGGGAAGGAGTGTGAAGGAAAGGGGTCCTCATATAAGGTGCCAGGGGAAGATTTGACTTTGGGTGGTGGGCACATGGTGCAATATACAGATCTTGTAACACAGAAACCCTCACCTGAAACCTACATGTTCATGTTGACGAATGTCACCCCAATCAATTTAATTTAAAAAGAAATGCTGTTCCAAAGCACAATTGTAGGGAGGAAGATGGGTGTCAGATTGATTAACATCATGTTATAATGTTGAGACTGTGGGTTTTGACCTGGTCTTGAATTATAATAAACAATAGCTATTTTAGTTGTTAATTTGTAATCAGCAATGCTTTCTCTGAATCTTGCACATACAATGGAATTAAAGGTACTTATTTTGAAGGATTGTTGTGGGGGGGAAAAGGTGATAATGAGCTGTAACTGGTTTGGTTCAGTGGATAGAGTGTCGGCCTGCGGACTCACAGGTCCAAGGTTTGATTCTGGTCAAGGGCATGTTCCTTGGTTGCAGGCACATCCCCAGTAGGGGGTGTGCAGGAGGCAGCTGGTAGATGTTTCTCTCTCATCGATTTCTAACTGTCTATCTCTCTCCCTTCCTCTCTGTAAAAAATCAATAAGATATATCTTTAAAAAATGTGATAATGATTATGAAAATGTTTAGTACATTGTTATTCAATGGAGCTTTGCCATTGGAATGATGGGCACTATGGATTTTTTAAAGATTCACCCTTTTTCTCTGACATGGAAAAGTTAAAAAATGGCAAGTTTAGAGTCAGGAATGTTTTAGCAAACAGAGGATATTAACAGAGTGAATGACACAGGGGAGTACATTATTAAAATAAGTTCAGCAGGAAATATGGTGTGGGTTTATGGTGGATAACATTGAATCTACCCTTTTGTAGAGAAAGGTTAGGAAGCTGATTGTGGCTAAGATTACCCTTGGGAGAACTTAGTAATGAGAAGTGCTAATAAACCACTCTTCTGCTTCTAGAGGAATACATACATGGACTATTGACTTTTGTGATTTTTAATTGAAGAAAAACAATCTTAGGGGGAAAAAAAATAGTTTAATGTCCTGGAACTGACTATAAATTTTAAGATTTATGAAAACAAGAGTTAAAGGAACATTAAGCATGAGAGTTCTTGTAGATCATCACCAGAGATGACAATGTAGACTGACAAGAAGAAAGCACGTATATTGTAGAATGGTCTTACTTAATTCTTGACCTGTTCTGCATTAAGCACTCTGCTAGTTTTAGTAGTATATCATTTAAGTCTCAAAACAAATCTTTGAATTAGACTTTATTACTGCCATTAATTGTGCATATAGTAAAAGTGGCTAAGAAGGACAAATATCCAAAATTATAAGATGAAATGACAAAGCCAATACTTGTGTGGTTTGCTCAAATTCTATGTTTCTACTCACATTCTCAATCAAGTTCTGAAACCATGTAGAAAATTGAAAGTATAAACAAAATAGAAAGTTCTTTTATCTAGGGCATGGAAGTATCATGAACAACCATAGGGAGAGTAGAAGTGAAAATATGAGTTTGATTACTTAAACTCAGAAGTTATTTAGGTTATACAAAAAGATATTTTGCCTTTGTATTATTATTATTTTAAATTGCTTGAATGATAGCTATCTAAGAACTCTAACATCAAAATCTTACATTATTTTGGTTTGGCTAACATTTCAAAATGGGTAATATTTGATCCTTAAGTAATTTCTCTATATCTGTAAAAGATATTACTAGAAAACAGTTACAATCATCTCACTAAATTCTTGACACTTGCCCTCAGGATTCTACTGAACATTTTACATCGGGAAAGCTGCCATTGGGATGTTTCACACTATCACAAGACACGCAATTTATTCTCATTGTCTACATGAAGTCATATCTTACATTTAACACTAAATCAGTTTTTATATAATTGTTTTATAACCTTATTCTTTCATTCCCACCCCCCCCCAAGCTACAGAGTTAACTAGTAGATTATTGTAATACAATTCCCTTACTTCTAAAAACTACAGTTTTTAATGTTCCAAACAGGCCAAGCCAAGTTACATCGTCTTCCCAGGGAAACCTAAGTACCTCACACCATTGGCAGCTTCCGCCCCTTTGTCCTCTCATTGAGGAGTTCTGTTCGAGGCAGCTGCCTTTCTCGGTATCCTGGGATCTTATCACCTTATGCACAACTGCCTGTATCACTGATAAACGTGTGACCCAAAAGTCAGCACCCGTGGATGTATATGGAAGCAGCGATAAGGAGTGCCTAAGTCCCGAAGTGACTGAGCCTTAGAGTAGTAATATGTCGTGGTTCCAAAATATTTCAATATTGGGGCCAGTTTTACAGCTTCTGAAAAACCTGCAAGGACGCCATTCAAACTATCCCCTAGTCCCCTAGTCACTTACCCATTTGGCCATCCAAGCCAAACCTCTTAACGAGCACTGATCTCTTCACAAGCAAGCATATGTGGATTAGAGAAGCAATACTTGTGTTTATGTTAAAGTAGCAAAAAAATCTTGGTTTTGCTAAGCCTTTAAACATTTGCTGTGATTGTGAGAATAAAGGGATTAGTGAAAAAAAATTGATTTACAGAAACAAAATAAAACCAAAAGAAAAAGATCCCTGCTCTTGTCTCTATTGCTGCTAAATCTCAATAGTGATTCAGGCTGAGAACCAGGCTCAGTTCTCTGCTGTCAAAGGAAAACTTACTTGCAAAATCTGTAGAGTAGACATAGACATCAAAATTCCAAATGCCAGGTTTTATGAGTTGAATTGTATCCCCCACATCACCCCCCCCAAAAAAAAAAAATAACCTCCAGTACCTCAGAATATCATCTCATTTCATAGGCGGTCTTCACAGAGGCAGTTACGTTAAAAAAAAGAGGTCATTTGAGTGGGCTGCAATCCAGTATGACAAGTGTCTTTATAACAAGTTGAAATTTGGACACAGATACATCTGCAGGGGGAAGACATGGGGAGAATGCCATCTCAAGCAAGGAACACCTGGAGCTACCGGAAGCCAGGGGATGACCTCAGAATAGATCCTCAGTCATAGTCCTCAGAAGGAATACACCTTGTTGACACCTTGATTTTGGACTTCTAGCCCCCAGATCTGTGAGAAAATAGAGTTCTGTTGCTTAGAGCCACCTGGTGTGCGGTACTTGGTTACAGCGGCCGTGGGAAATTCATCCACTGCATTAGTGGGTTTTAAGCACAGTATCTGTTGGGCTTCCCACCTCCAGCAGGGCCTCCTAAGAGTGGCCTTGGGACTGGGACATTTTCTTGGGAGACACACTCACCTCATAGCCCGTGCGGGCTTCTTGCCTTCTGAGGGAAGGTCTATCCTCCTCCTCTGTGTATGCTATTCTGTTCTGCTTAAGCATGTGCATGTCCGTGACCTGCCTGCACTCGGCTTTCTGTATGGCAGACTTGATGGGGAGAGCTCAGGGTGCTGCTACTGTAGCACCAGGTGAGGCGTATGCAGCTACCTGACCCCAGTTGACTGCAGAGTGGATCTGCTGGCCGGGGGTTGGGGGCAAAGCATTGCAAGCGCCTGGATCTTGTACTCTCCCTCCCTCCCTCTTGCTGTAAGTGAATGCTGTACCACTTGTGCCATTTCTATCGGCAATTGCACCACTTTAGGCAATTTATTATCCCAGGGCCTAAGCTCCTCTCCTGGTGGAATGAGCAGTGGGGGTGAGAAGAAATCAAGGTGTGAGGAAGCATTTCTCTCACAGAGCTGTGGGTCATGCAGAGATCAGGTGATCTTGCCAGTGGTTTTCAACCTCCTGGCCCTTTAAATACAGTTCCTCATGTTGTGACCCAACCATACAATTATTTTTGTTGCTACTTCATAATTGTAATGTTGCTACTGTTATGAACCGTAATGTAAATATCTGATATGCAGGATGGTCTTAGGCGACCCCTGTGAAAGGGTCATTCGACCGCCAAAGGGGTCGCGACCCACAGGTTGAGAACCGCTGTATGTAGACATGTGCAAGAAGAAAACTAGGTCTCCCTAGCCATGGTTGCTCAGTGGTTGAGTTTCAACCTGTGAACCAGGAGGTTACAGTTCGATTCCCAGTCAGGGCACATGCCCAGGTTGCAGGCTCAAACCCCAGTGGGGCATGCGCAGGAGGCAGCCAATCAATGATTATCTCTCATCATTAATATTTCTATTTCTCTCTCCCTCTCCTTTCCTCTCTGAAATCAATAAAAATTAAACAAAAAGAAGAAAACGAGGTCCATTACAGAGGTAATCTAAAATGGCAATCAATATCAATAACTCAAAAAGAAAGAGGTGGGTAAGGAAGAGAGAGAGGGGGAACAGGAAGTAAGTAGGAAGTAGGAAGTTGATATCAATGGCTCCCAAACCCGATCTCCCATTAGAACAACCTGGAGCATTTTCAAAAGCAGTCAATGCTAAGGCTCTTCCCAGAAATAATTACATCAGAGTATTTGCAGTTGGGGGTTTAGGTGGCACATTTAAAAATTCCCCAGGGGATTCTAATGCACAGCTAGGGTAGAGAATCACTGAGGTAGAGCAAGTATAAATTTTTCATAGGCAATGATTTAGAAAAAAGCGACACTATTATACGCTTGTAACTCCTTGGCTAAAGTACCAGTAAAAAAACACTGAGATAACTGGATGCATTTAAAAAGTACTAGGCAGATGCTGTCTTAAATTTTAATATTCATATAAAGGCATGTACAGATTTTTTCCTCTCGAAGTTAATCAACCTCTAATATTTATGTGTGAAAAATTGCTCTACTTAATGAAACAAACAGAACAGGATTTTACATGTAACCCTGAATTAATTTTAATTTTTACCATTAAGTCCCCTGTCCTCTAATATTACTATTATTTTTCAGTTATAAATATATTTAAACATAAGTAGAGACTTTAAGAAAAATGAAATCAAATCACCTGTAGCCACAATTATTTCAAGAAATAAAAACCTTACTAATACTAGTGAAGATTCCTCTGTACCATGTCTCAATCTCTTACTAAACCCTAAAAGTAAAATCACTAGCATTTAGTGTTCATCATTGCCATGTTTTTAAGTTGCATTCTGCATTCAGTATTATGTTTTGAAATCCATTGCTGTTAGTATTCACAACTCCATCATATTCATTGTTAAATATTCCATTGTATAGTTATGTTATGATATTATTCGTTCTCCCATTGATAGTATTTAAGTTTCCATGTTTGTATGCTAGTTTTTGAGATACAATACACATATCTCACTTTTTTAACCTTTCCTTTTTTATGTACCTTCTTCACTCTTACTATAGAAACATTTTTAAAGACATGACCCTTTTTCCTTTTACTCTTTGTTGGAGAAACTGGAGCCATGAACAGCTACTAGGAAATGTAATTTGGTAAAAACAACAACAGAAAGTCGTGTGTGATGTAGTACTAGACTGATGGTGGTAGCAGTATGTGATGTAGTACTAGACTGACGGTGGTAGCAGGGGATTAAAAAATAACAATTAGCCCATCAGCAGATGACTGGATTAAAAAATTGTGGTACATCTACACAATGGAATAGTATACCGCTATAAAAAGGAAAGAACTCTTACCATTTGCAACAGCATGGATAATTATGCTAAGCAAAATAAGCCAGTTGGAGAAAGATAAATATCACACGATCTCACTCATTTGTGGAATATAATGAAGAAAAATAGATCCAGAGACACAGAAACATCAGACTGTCAAACCTCAGAAGGAAGGCAGAGAAGGATGGGTGGGAAGGGTGGGAAGAGATCAACCAAAAGACTTGTATGCATGCATATAAGCATAACCAATGGACACAGACAGTAGGGGGATGATGGCATGTGCTGGAGGGTGGGAATGGCTGGGGAAAGGTCAATGAGGTTTTGAAAAGGGAGACATATGTAACACTTTAAACAATAAATAATTTAAATTAAAAAAATAACAATTAGAAGAAAACTCTAGTGAAATATGATGAGATCCCTGAAAAAAATAAAAGAGAAAACTGGATGAAAACTAAATATCTTCATCTCAAATTCTCCAATGGATGCACACAAACTGTATTGGGGGGGGGGGGGGGGGGGGAAACAAAAACCCGCAAAAGCACAATAAAGCCAGGTCTGGGTGAATGGGTGTAAATTCCCACCTCATTATCCAGGAGCATTGTGTAAATGGTCAGTGTGGGAGAAATTCTCTTCATAGGTTCATTCCAGATTCATGGGCACATTTCATACACTACAGCTTCTGTTAAATGTTAGTCACTAAAAAGAGGCCTAATAAAATCAGGGACAAACAAATCAGGGGTCCATCGAAAAGTTTTTATTGAGAATACAGATGACTCCAAGCACCAAAATAACCTCTACCTCAGAGAGTTAGTATGCCGTATATAAAGTTCTTGATAATCATATGTGATTACAGAGATGATATACTTAAATTACTGGCTATCACAAAACAAGGAGAAGCTATAGCTGAAGTGGCTCTCTCAACAATGGTCTGCATCTTATCAGGCACTTGCATTTCCATTCTAAAGGACAGGAAAGCATAACAGAGGCTAGCAGAGGAAGAATGCATCAGAGACATGCCCCATCGTCTTTGATTGCCAGACTCTGCTCTGTCTGATTTGATGTTTAGCAAAGTAGGCTTTGTAGTCCCAGTGATGCACTTACAGGTTTGAAGCAGACGCCATTAGTTACACTTCTTAAAACTGCATTGAAAGCCGCGGACAGCGTTGTTTTAAGGGACAGCTTTCTTTATATACAAATGTGTACGGTTCATTACAGCATTTCACCCCTCTCTCCATGTTGCTCTCTGTTTTGATAAAGAAGCCATGTGTTGTCATCACCAGGATGGCCATGGAGGTATCATACTGCAGATAATGAGGCAATTATGAAATTCATGTAGGGCTTCTGAAAAGGGGAAACCGCAATATATTTACAACACGCCAGATGGCAAATGGATATCATGTTTATTTTATATTTTTATGCTGAAACCTTCTGTGTAACGTGCATTCGACTCGTCAGGTTGGTTTTAGAAAGAAACACACAGTATGATTGTTTTGAAAGGTCCCTATGCAATTGCTGAAAAAGCATATAGTCAAAGCTCTAGAATCAGATTGAGTTTAAACAAATATATTTAAGTTGCATTTTTTTTATTCAATAAATATTTTGTTCAATATTTTGGCAAAGCCTTCTTCCATAAGTACCTATTGCCTTATTTAACTTCAAGTTATGAGTGTTGTTCCTTTAATAACAGGGATCAGGAATAAGAATATTTGTAAGGTCAGTCTATGCTCAATAAGAGGCTTAGTTCTGGCTCTCTCTAAAGCGATTTTCTTAGGCCAAGTAAGATTCAAAACATTGTTAAACAATAGTCTTTCAACAGATGGTTCTGGGACAATTGGATAGGCACAGGAAAAAGAATGAAGTTGGATTCCTACTTCACACAGTATAAAAAAATTAACCCCCAAATGATATCAGAGATAAATGTGGGAGCTAAAGCCATAAAACTCTACTAACAAAGTAAAAAGACAAGCCATAGAATGGGAGAAGATATTTTTAAATAAAGTATATAACAAGGGCATTGTATCCAGAATATATAAAGAAATCTTACAATTCAATAAAATGACAAATAACTAACTTAAAAATAGTTAAAAGATCTGTATAGACATTTCTTCAGAAAATATATACAAATGGCCCTAAGGCACAAGAAAAGATACTCAACATCATTCATCATTAGCGAAATGTAAGTTAAAAATCACATTGAGTTACCACTGCACACCCACTAGGATGGCTAATAGTCATCTAAAAGACAGATGATATAAAGATTATTAGTGAGAATAAAGATAAATTGAAATGCTATATATTGAAAAATGGTGCAACCACTTCGGGGAAAAAGTTTAGCAGTTCCTCAAAATGTTAAACATAGAGTTAAACATATGACCCAGCGATTCCATCTCTAGGTATACCCCAGAAAATTGAACAGATTTGTTCACACATAAAGTTGTTCATGAATATCATAGTGGCATTATTCAAATTAATTGAAAATTAGAACCAAGATAATTGCCCACCAAGTGGTGAATGGATAAAAAATGTGGTAGAGGCAACCATGGAATACTACTTGAGAGAAAAAGGAATGAAGTACTTATGCATGCTACAACACAGATAACCCTTGAAAAGATCCCACTAAATTAAAGAAAGTCACAACATAACAGATCACTCAATTCATATTAACTGATCAACTGGGAAAATTCATAGAGACAGAAAGCTGACTAGTGGCTGCCAAGGGCTGGAGTAATGGGGGAATAGGGAGTGACAGCCAGTGGATATGAGTTTCTTTTGGGGATGATAAAAATATCCTGACATTAGACACTGGTGATGATTGCACAGCACAATACACTAAAGATATTGAAGTGTATATTATAAAGGATTAATTTTATATAATGTGAATATTATCTCAATACAGCTCCAATTTAAAAACATAACAAGGAATCTCTACTTACCTTGAATGAGCATGCTGGATATATTTAATCTTTAAAAAATTAGAGAAGAGTGTATATAACATCAAATGTTTCTCTAAAAGAGGGAAAATGATATGACTACATATACATATTTGCTGATTATTAATGTAGATATAAATTAAAAGGTTTGTTTTAAAATAACGGTCGTGTATACGGGTGGGAAGAAGCAGGTTTGGGGGAAGAGGGTAGAGATGGAAACTAATACTTCCTAAAAATACTAGTTTTGAAGATTTGACATCAAAACCTTGTGAATGTTTCACAGATTTATATAAAAATTATATTACAAAGTAGTTGCTAAATATTGAAAGTAATATCAAACCAATGGACCTGTGTATTATCATAGTGGCATAAACACAGAGAGAACTATTTCATGTTTACTAGTAAGAGTTTAAAATACAATAATTTCAACCTGCCTCCATTGTGAGACAGGCTCTGAGGATAAAAATCACAGAAGAAAAAATCTACAACTCTTGTCGGTAATTCTTTTAGTGGTGGTGGTGTTTGCATTTTTACACTGAAGTTGCTCTGTGTGTACTGTGGGGAAAGTGGATGAGTCATTACACTGGGGTCATTGAGAACTGGTATTTTTGCTCTAGAAAATAGAAGATACAGACAAGAGGTTATTGAGGTTCAATAAAATTTCTATAGTCATGAGTGGAAGCAACAAAGTGAACAACTCATGCTATACTTTAACTTAAAATAAATGTCAACCTCTATTCACCTATGAGGAAATTTGAGGAAGTTCTAATGTGTAGCCTCTAAAATACAACTTGGAAGTATTTGTGCAAGACGCTGTGGGGGGTAATTTCCTAGGGAGAGCCCTGCCAGGTGAAGGGGTGCACGTGTGGGACCTTGATGGGTCCTGCCCACTGTTCTCCCAGAGGGGGGGCCTTTCCCACTTCTCTCCAGGGAATCTCTGGGGCCTCTGCTTCCTCACTTTGTCCCCAGGGCTGGGCACCACCAGATCGGAAACCTGCCAGTCTGATGGGGACAGTGCCCTCTCCCCAGTGTTGACAGTGTGAGTGTCCCCATGGAGGCGGGGGTGCAGCATCTCTGACATGTAGTGGCGTATGCACTGCCTCTCATGGGAGCTGCATGTGATTCTCTCTGTCCCTTTAGAAAGCACCGACTTTGGAGAGTTTTCTGCACCACAGGGATGTGACTCCTCTCTCTGGCCTTGGGTTGTGGGAAATGCTTTCCAGTTTGGGCTTTGTCCTTCCAGCTCTTTGTATTTTGTTTTGTGTTGTTTTCCTTCAGGGCACAGGAAGAGCCAGCCATTGCCCACTGGATGCTGGCCCTGTGGTCACACTCAGCACAGTGCTCTCTACCCCAGATGATGCTCACACTTCCCCGAAGGGCTTCTTCTCTTGTATCTGATGTATAACCTTTCTGGGATTTCCCTTTCCCACACTAACAAGCAATTTCCCATAAAAACAAACATAAATCTGTGAGCCCACACAAAAAGGCACTGATCGTAAGATTCCATTTATAGGGAATGTCCAGAACAGTTCAAGCAGCAGAGACGGAAAGCTGCTCTGGGGGTGCCAGGGGCGGGGGGACTGGGGAGTGAGCACTGGTGGTGCAGGGTTTCCTTTTGGGGTGAGGGATCATCCTGCCACTATACAGCGGTGTTGGTGCTACAGAATCCTGAATGCACTTCATGGGCAGGAATTCCATCATTTAAAATACGAACTAAAACTTTTATTACTTAAAAAAAACAAAGGATAAGAAAAGTAAAAATGAAGGGAATTCCTTCCCCCAAAACCATAATAAAAATAAAAAAATTAAAAATTGAATCACAAAATGGAGAGAGAAGAAAAAAAAAGGCACAGCAATTAAAAAAGTAAAAACAGAAAAATGTCAAATTCTTTGGGTGGGAGAGGACGAGCAGATTCAACAAGCGGCTCTAGAGCTGGCCATGGAGCATCCTGTAGCTTGTCATCTGTGTCAGGAACCAGGGCAGGTTTGGGGGAGGGTCCTTTATGGAGGGATGGTGGTGGGGCCACAGTTGGGTAGGAAGAGGCTGTATAGGCTGGCCCCTGCTTCCGGGCTGCAGATGGAGCTGCTGCTGTGGACGTGACATGACCGCTGGTGGTAAACACCCCTCCAGGCCTGGAGCAGGGTCCAGGTCTGCCCTGGCCTCAGGATCCTTTCTATGGATCTAGGTGTTGCAGCAGGAGGCTGCTCTGACTCCTGGGCTGGTGCTGGAGTTGGGAAAGGAGGAAAGGTCCCCCCGTGGGCCTGCATTTCCATGTGCCTCCAAATACAGAACCCAGCTAGAACTATCCAGGGAAGCCACATCCCAGGACCCACCACAGGACGTCCTCCCTGCTGGTGGTCCAGCAGATGGGTGGTCTGAGGCAGGTCCTTGGCCCTGGCCAGCTTCTAGGGGTTCTTCTCATAATCTCACATGCATCTCCACCCCAAAGCCCACTCCCACCTCTCTGAACTTCTCACCCATGGGCTCTGCCTCCTTGAGCTCCATGTTCTCTGGCCAGGTTTGTATAGCAAAGCCATAGCACTCCAGGACAAAGCTGGAAATTGAGAGCTTCCTATGGAGCCCCAGTGGCTTCCAGGGAGGAAGGAGTCTTTTACTGGCCATCCAGGGGCCCTGTTTCCACAGAACTCTAGCAGTTCACACTCACTTCAGGGCTGCTCTGGCCCACAGCCATGTGGCTCACTGACCCCCACTAGGAGAAATCATCCCCCGAATTTGTGCTCTGATGCCAGATGATCAAGTTCCTTCTAGTATATCCCTAGATCACCCCAAGCCTCTGCCACAGCACTGGAGGTCAGAAAGAGCAGGACCATTAAGAGGAACTGCCTGGGTCTCCAGCAGCATCATGTTACTCAGCCCCAATCCCCACTGTTTTTTTCACAGCCCACTTTATGGGGACTTCTCTTCCCACCTCTGAAACATGGGGATGGGTTCTCATGTGGGATTGGGAACCCTTGCTCCTCATGGGATACCCCGGCAACCAGGACATCCCTCTCAATTAAGAAAAGGTAACATCTGGGTGTTGGACCAGCCCATTCAGCATCTTCACACCTCCTACCAATCTCAGTGTGCTTTCTTAGTACATCTCTAGTTGTAAGGCTTCCGTTCAGCCAGATTTTCAGGTGATTCTGAATGATGGTCTATATTTTAGTTGTACATTTGATGTGGCTGTGGGAGGCAGCAAGGATCCACATTTAATTACTCTGCTCCCTTGATTCTTAGCCTCTGCACCGCCT
The DNA here is from genome assembly GCF_014108235.1 of Myotis myotis. NCBI lineage: Eukaryota > Metazoa > Chordata > Mammalia > Chiroptera > Vespertilionidae > Myotis > Myotis myotis. The sequence goes on from NW_023416316.1 coordinate 69,319,666, forward strand.
TTAGCAGTTGCTCAGCTTCCGTCCCCAGTCGCACTAGGATTGGAGGACCCTGTTCCTACTCATTGAACATTAGTGATGGTCCCTGTTCCTGGCTACTTCATCAGTGCTCTGAAGTTAGCCTTGAGAACACAACATTGAAGTATTGTGCAAGAACTTGTGTGGGGTAACCTCCTAGACTGAGCCCTGCCAGGTGAAGGGGTGCACCTGTGGGACCTTGATGGGTCCTGCCCACTGTTCTCCCAGAGGAAGAGCCTTTCCCACTTCTCTCCAGGGAATCTCTGGGGCCTCTGCTTCCTCACTTTGTCCCCAGGGCTGGGCTCCATCAGACCAGAAGCCGCCAGTCTGATGGGGACAGTGCCCTCTCCCCAGTGTTGACAGTGTGTGTGTCCCCATGGGGGAGGTGGGGCATCTCTGACATGTGCAGGTGTGTGCGCTGCCTCCCCTTGGAAGTGCACGTGTTTGCCCTCTGTCTGCTTAGAAAACACTGACTTTGGAGAGTTTTCTGCACCACAGGGATGTGACACCTCTCTCTGGCCTTGGGCTGTAAGGAATGCTTTCCAGCTTGGGGTTTGTCTTTCCAGTTCTTTTGCAATTTTTTTGTTTGCTTTCATTTCGTGCACTGGAAGAGCCAGCCATTCCTCACTGGGTTCTGGCCTTGGGGTCACACTTAGCACAGTGGTCTCTACCCTGAGATGATGCACAGGCTTAAAAAATGTTCTTCTCTTACATCTGATCTCTAATCAATCTGGGATTTCTCTTTCCCATAACTGACAAGCAACTTCACATAAAAACAAACTTAAATCTGTGATCCCACACAAAAAGGAACTGATTGTAAGATTCCATTTATAGGAAATGTCCAGAACAGTTAAAGGAGCAGAGGCGGAAAGCTGCTCTGGGGGTGCCAGGGGCGGGGGGCCTGGGGAGTGAGCACTGCTGGTGCAGGGTTTCCTTTTGGCATGAGGGAATCATCCTACAACTAGATAGTGGTGTTGGTGGCACAGCATCATGAATACTTCATGGGCAGGAATGCCATCATTTAAAATATGAACTAAAACTTTTATTTATTACTTAAAAAACAAAGGATAAGAAAAGAAAAAAATGAAGAAAATTCCTTCCCTCAGAACCATAATAATGAAAATTAAAAAATGAATCACCCAATGGAGTAAAAAAGCCATAACAATTAAAAACAAAAAGAAAGAAGGAAGGAAAAATGTCAAATTCTTTGGGTGGGAGACTGAGAACAGATACAACCAGTGGCTCTAGAGCTGGCCATGACGCATCTTCCAGATGGTCCTCTGTGTCAGGAACCAGGCCAGGCTTGGGGGAGGGACCTTCAGGGAGGGTTGTTGAGGCCTAAGTTGGGTAAAGAGAGGCTGCATAGACCAGCCCCTGCTCCAGGGGTGCAGCTGGACCTGCTTCTGGGAGTGGCATGACCACTGGAGGTGGACACCCCTCCAGGTCTGGAGGTCCGGAGCAGGGTCCAGGTCTGCCCCTGCATCAGGCTCCTTTGGATGTATAACAGCTGTTGAAGCAGGAGCCAGCTGGTGCTAGAGTTGGGAGAGGAGAAAATATCACCCACGGGCCTGCATTTCCATGTGCCCCCAAAATATAGAGCACAGCCGGAACCCTCCAGAGATGCCACATCCCAGGCCCCACCCCAGGACATCCTCTCTGCTGATGGTCCAGCAGATGGGTGGTCTGAGGAAAGTCCTTGCCACTGGCCAGCCTCTAGTGGTGTTTCTCATAAGCTGACATGTATCTCCATACCACATCCCCCACCTCACCCTTGGGATCAGCCTCCTTGAGCTCCATGTCCTCTGCCCAGGTTTTAATAGCATGGGAATGGTGCTGCAGGGTGGAGATGGACATTGTGAGCTTTCTGTGGAGCTCAGGCAGCTTAAGGGAAGGAGTCTTTTGGGGGCCACTGAGGGACCCTGGCTCTCCAGAACCCTAGCTGTTCACACTCACTTCGAGGCTGCTCTACTTTGGTTTTGTGGTTTGCCATCCCCTCACTGGGAGAAAGCCACCCCCAAGTTCTTGCTTCAAGGCTAGACAATACAGTTCCTTCCCATATATCCCTGGATCGCTCCAGGTCACTGCCCCAAAGTTGGAGCTCAGAAGGAGCTGGACCTTGTAAGCCTCTGTGCCAGCCCATTAAGAGGAACTGCCTGGGTCTCCAGCAGACTCCTGTCACTAAGCTCCACCCCCACTATTTTTTTTTTAGTATGACTTTATGGGGCTTCTCTTCCTATATTTGGAATGCTGGGCTGGGGGTCTGATGTGGGGTTGGCACCCCTTGTGCGTCACGAGATGCCTCAGCAGCTAAGATATCCCTCCCAATTAAGAGAATGCCACACCTGGGTATAGAACCAGCCCATTCTGCACCTTCGCCCCTCCTACCAGTCTCAGTGTGCTTTCTTCTTCATATCTTTAGTTGTAGGACGTCCTTTCATCCAGATTTCAGGTGATTCTGAAAGATGGTCGTTCGGTATTTTAGCTGTATATTTGATGCAGTTATGTATGGCAGTGAGGACCCACATTTACCTACCCTGCTATCTTGATTCTTAGCCTCTGCATCCACTTTAGCAGTTGCTCAACTTCCCTCGCAGATGTAGACTAGGATTGACGGACCCTACCCCTGGTCCTTGGACATTAGTGATATTCCCTGTTCCTGGCTACTTCATCAGTGCTCTGAAGTTAGCCTTGAGAACACAACATTGAAGTATTGTGCAAGAACTTGTGTGAGGTAACCTCCTAGACTGAGCCCTGCCAGGTGAAGGGGTGCACCTGTGGGACCTTGATGGGTCCTGCCCACTGTTCTCCCAAGGAAGAGCCTTTCCCACTTCTCTCCAGGGAATCTCTGGGGCCTCTGCTTCCTCACTTTGTCCCCAGGGCTGGGCTCCATCAGACCAGAAGCCGCCAGTCTGATGGGGACAGTGCCCTCTCCCCAGTGTTGACAGTTTGTGTGTCCCCATGGGGGAGGTGGGGCATCTCTGACATGTGCAGGGTGTGCGCTGCCTGCCCATGGAAGTGCATGTGTTTGCCCTCTGTTCCTTTATAAAATACTGACTTTGGAGAGTTTTCTGCACCACAGGGATGTGACACCTCTCTCTGGCCTTGGGTTGTGAAGAATGCTTTCCAGCGTGGGGTCTGTCTTTCCAGTATTTTGCAATTTGTTTTTCCTTTTCCTTTAGGGCACAGGAAGAGCCAACCATTCCTCACTGAATTCTGGTCCTGGAGTCAAACTTAGCACTGTGGTCTCTACCCCTAGATGATGCTCACACTTACTAAAAGGGCTTCTTCTCTTACATCGGACCTCTATCTTGGATTTCCCTTTCCCATAACTAACAAGCAATTTCCCATAAAAACAAACATAAAACTGTGAGCCCACACAAAAAGGCACTGATTGTAAGATTCCATTTATAGGGAATGTCCAGAACAGTTCAAGCAGCAGAGACGGAAAGCTGCTCTGGGGGTGTCGGGGGGGGGGGGGGGGGACTGGGGAGTGAGCACTGCTGGTGCAGGGTTTCCTCTTGGCGTGAGGGGTCATCCTGCCACTATCCAGTGTTGGTGGTGCCTCAGTTTCGTGATTATACTTCATGGTCGGGAATGGCACCATTTGAAATGCAAGCGAAACCACTTATTACTTTAAACAAAAACAAAAAAGGATAAAACAAATCAACAAAGAAAATTCCTCCCCCCCCCCCCCCGAAACACTAATAAGAAAAATGGAAAGATAACAATGGAATCATTCCATGGAGTAAAAAAAGCCATAACAATTAAATTAAATAAAAGAAAAATGTCACATTTTTTGGGTGGGAGAAGGTGAGTGGATACGACCAGTGGCTCTAGAGCTGGCCATGATGCATCTTCCAGATGGTTCTCTGTCAGAAACCAGGGCACGTTGGGGGGAGGGCCCTTCAGGGAGCGGTTGTAGGGCCACAGTTGGGTAAGAGGCTGCATGGCCAGCCCCTGCCCCAGGGGTTCAGCTGGACCTGCTTCTGGGAGTGGCATGATCACTGGAGGTGGACATGCCTCCAGGTCTGGAGTAGTGCCCAGGTCTGCCCTTTCGTCAGGTGTTACATGAGGAACCTACTCTGACTCCTGGGCTGGTGCTGGAGTTGGGAAAGGAGAAAAGGTCCCCTATGGGTCTGCATTTCTATGTGCCCCAAATAGAGAACCCAGCCAGAACTTTCCAGAGAAGCCACAACCCAGGACACACCCCAGGACGTCCTCCTTGCTGGCAATCCAACAGATGGGTGGTCTGAGGCAGATCCTTGCCCCTGGCCAGCCTCTAGGGGTGTTTCTCATAATCTCACATGCATCTCCACACCCCATCCCCCACCTTCTCACACCCTTGGGATCTTCCTCCTTGAGCTCCATGTCTTCTGGCCAGGTTTCTAAAGCACGGGCATGGTTCCTGAAGATGGAGATGGACATTGTGAGCTCCCTGAGGAGCCCAGGCAACTTTGGGAGAGGAGTCTTTTTCCGGTCAACTAGGTAAAGTTTCCCAGCCCCTTAGCTGTTCACACTCAATTAGGCACTGCACTGGCCCTCGATCATGTGGCTCACTGGCCCCTCACTGGGAGAAAGCTCACCACAAGTTCTTGCTTCAATGCTAGACAATACAGTTCCTTTCCTTATATCCCTGGATCACCCCACACCACTGCCCCAGGGCTGGATCTCAGAAGGAGTAGGACCTTGTAAGTCTCTGTGCCAGCCCATTAAGAGGAACTGCCCGGGTCTCCAGGAGCCTTGTGTCACTCAACCTCAATCCCCACAATTTTTTATAGCCCAACTTTATGGGGACTTCTCTTCCCAGATTAGAACCCTGGGTTTGGGGTCTGATGTGGAATCGGGACCCCTTGCTCTTCACAGGATGTCTCAGCAGCCAAGATATCCCTCCCAATTAAGAGAATGCCACACCTGGGTGTCAGACCACCCTTTTCAGCACCTTTGCCCTGACTACCAGTTTAGTGTGCTTTCTTCTTTACATCTCTAGTTGTAGGATGTCCTTTCAACCAGATTTCAGGTGATTCTGAATGATGGTTGTTCCGTATTTTAGTTGTAATTTCCGTGCAGTTGTGTGTGGCAGCAAGGACCCACCTTCACCTACCCTGCTATCTTGGTTCTTAGCCTCTGCACCGACTTTAGCAGTTGTTCAGCTTCCCTGGAGAGTGTAGGCAAGGATTGGTGGGCCATGTCCCTCCTCATTGGGCCTTAGTGATTTTCCCTGTGCCTGGCTATTTCATCAGTGCTCTGATGTTAGCCTTGAAAATAGAACTTTGGATAATTGGGCAAAAACTTGTGTGGGGTAACCTCCTAGAATTAGCCCTGCCCGGTGAAGGGGTGCACCTGTGGGACTTTGATGGGTCCAAAACACTGTTCTCCCAAAGGAGGGGCCTTTCCCACTTGTCTCCAAGGGATCTGCTGGGGACTCTCCTTCCACATTTTGTCCCCAGGGCTGGAGGCCACCAGACCAGAAGCCTGCCAGCCTGATGGAGACAGTGCGCTCTCCCCAGTGTTGACAGTGTGGGTGTCCTTATCGGCGAGGTGCAAGATCTCTGCCATGCAGTGGTGTGTGCACTGCCTCTCATGGGAGCTGCATGTGATTCCCTCTGACCCTTTAGAAAACACTGACTGTGGGGAGTTTTCTGCACCACAGGGATGTGACTCCTCTCTCTGGCCTTGGGTTGTGAGGAGTAATTTTCAGCTTTTTGCATTGTTTTTGTTTGTTTTCCTTTAAGGCACAGGAACAGCCAGCTTTCCTCACTGAATTCTGGCCTTGGGGTCACACTTAACACTGTGGTGTCTACCCTCAGATGATGCACACACTTACCTAAAGGGCTTCTTCTCTTACATCTGATCTCTAATCTTTCTGGGATTTCCCTTTCCCATAACTAACAATTTCCCATAAAAACAGACATAAATCTGTGAGCAGACACAAAAAGGCACTGATTGTAAGATTCCATTTTTAGGAAATGTCCAGAGGTGGTCAAGGAGCAGAGATGGAAAGGTGATCTGGGGTGCCAGGGAGGGAGGACTGGGGAGTAAGTACTGCTGGTGCAGGGTTTCCTTGTGGGTGAGGGATCATCCTGCAACTAGATAGTGGTGTAGGTTGCACTGCAGTTGAATGTACTTCATGGTCAGGAATGGCACCCTTTAAAATAAAATCAAAAAGTAAGGTTAAGTAAAAGCAAAATGAAGAAAATTCCTCCCCCCAAAACCATAATAAAAATAAAAAACTGAATCTTACAATGGAGTAAAAAAGCCATAACAGCCCTAGCTGGTTTGGCTCAGTGGATAGAATGTTGGCCTGCAGACCAAAGGGTCTCGGGTTCGATTCTGATCAAGGGTGCTTGCCTTGGTTGTAGACTCCTCCCATCCAGGCGACCAGGGCCCACGCAGGAGGCAACCAATCAATGTGTTTCTCTCACATCGATGTTTCTCTCTGTCTTTCCCTCTCTCCTCCCCTTCCCCTAAAAATCAGTGGGGAAAAAAAAAAAAGCACAATTAAAAGAAACAAAAGAAAAATGTCAAATTCTTTGGGTGGGGGAGGGCAAGCAGATACAACAAGTGGCTCTAGAGCTACCCATGATTCATTTGCCAGCCAATCCTCCGAGTCTGGAACCTGGATAGGTTCAGGGGAGGAACCTTCAGGGAACGGAGGTGGGGCTTCAATTGGATAGCAAGACGCTGCCAGACCAGCCCTTGCTCTGGGCCTGCAGATGGAGCTGATGCTGCTGGTAATGGCACGTCCGCTGGAGGTGGACAGCCCTCCAGGTCTGGAGCAGCACCTAGGTCTGCCCCTGCATCAGAATGGATAACAGGTGTTGCAGCAGGATACTGCTCTGATTCCTGGGCTGGTGCTGGAGTTGGGAGAAGAGAAAAGGTCCCCCTGCATTTCCATGTGTCCCCAAAATAGAGAACACAGCCCAAAAAGCCACATCTCAGGACCCACCCCAGGACTTCCTCCCTGATGTCAGTCCTTGCTTCTGGCTAGCCTCTAGAGGTGCTTCTCATAAGCTCACATGTATCTCCACCTCACAGGGCACTCCCACTTCCCCTGCCTTCTCACCAGTGGGCTGTGCCTCCTTGAGCTCCATATCCTCTTGCCAGGTTTGTATAGCATGGTCATGGCCCTCTAGGATGGACATGCACATGTGAGCTTCCTGTGGGGCCTAGGTGGCTTTGGGGGAGGAGTCTTTCTGGTCAGGTTCCTCAGACCCCTAGCTGTTTACACTCAATTCGGGGCTGCTCTGGCCCTCCGTGGTGTGGCTTACTGACCCCTCAATGGGAAAAAATCACCCCCTGAATTCGTGCTCCAATGCCAGAGAATGCAGTTCCTTCCAGGATATCCCTGGATCCCCGCAAGCCACTGCCCCAGTGCTAGAGCTCAGGAGGAGCAGACCATGTAAAGTCCTGGTACTGGCCCATTAAGAGGAACTGCCTGGGTCTCCAGCAGCCTCTTGTTACTCAGCCCTAATAACGACTATGTTTTACAGCCATAGTTTATGGGGACTCTCTTCCCAGTTCTAGAACCCTGGGTTGGTGGTCTGATGTGAGGTAGGGCCCCCTTGTTCCTCACGGGATGTCTCAGCAGCTAAGACATCCCTCCCAATTTAGAAAATGGCATAAATGGGTGTTGGACCAGCCTGTTTGCCCCTTCACCTTCATACCATTCTCAGTGTGCTTTCTTAGTACATCTCTAGTTGTAGGACTTCCGTTTAGCCAGATTTTCAGGTGATTCTGAACGATGGTCTATATTTTAGTTGTACATTTGATGTGGCTGTGGGAGGCGGCAAGGAACCACTTTTATTTACTCTGCTCCCTTGATTCTTAGCCTCTGCATCCCCTTTAGCAGTTGCTCAGCTTCCATCCCCAGTCGCACTAGGGTTGGAGGACCCTGTTCCTACTCATTGAACATTAGTGATGGTCCCTGTTCCTGGCTACTTCATCAGTGCTCTGAAGTTAGCCTTGAGAACACAACATTGAAGTATTGTGCAAGAACTTGTGTGGGGTAACCTCCTAGACTGAGCCCTGCCAGGTGAAGGGGTGCACCTGTGGGACCTTGATGGGTCCTGCCCACTGTTCTCCCAGAGGAAGAGCCTTTCCCACTTCTCTCCAGGGAATCTCTGGGGCCTCTGCTTCCTCACTTTGTCCCCAGGGCTGGGCTCCATCAGACCAGAAGCCGCCAGTCTGATGGGGACAGTGCCCTCTCCCCAGTGTTGATAGTGTGGGTGTCCCCATCGGAGGGGGGGCATCTCTGACATGTAGTGGGTGTGCACAGCCCCTCCTTGGAGGTGCATGTGTTTGCCCTCTGTTGCCTTAGAAAACACCAATGAATAGTTTTCTGCACCACAGGGATGTGACAACACTCTCTGACCTTGGGCTGTGAGGAATGCTTTCCAACTTGGGGTTTGTCTTTCAAGCTTTTTGCATTTTTTTTAATTTATTTTCCTTTAGGGCACAGGAAGAGCCAGCCATTGCTCACTGGATTCTGTCCCTGTGGTCACACTCAGCACAGTGCTCTCTACCCCAGATGATGCTCACACTTACCCGAAGGGCTTCTTCTCTTATATCTGACTAGAGGCCCGGTGCACAAAAATTTGTGCACTCGGGGGGCGGGGGGGTTCCTCAGCCCAGCCTGTGCCCTCTCGCAGTCTGGGAACCCTCCGGAGATAACGCCCTGCTGGCTTAGGCCGGCTCCTGGGTGGCAGAGGGCAGGCCCAATCCCTAGGTGCAGCCCCTGGTCGGGCTCAGAGCAGGGCCGATTGGGGAGTTGGGGCGCTGCCCCCTCTCATGCACAGAGCAGGGAGATTGGGAGGTTGTGATGCCACCTTCAGTCACGACCAGGGTAGGGCCAATTGGGGGGTTGGGGCACCGTCCCCTGTCACATTCAAGGCAGGGTCGATGGGGAGGTTGCGGCGCCACCCCCTGTCACCCACAGAGCAGGGCCAATCAGGGGGTTGGGGCGCTGCCCCCTGTCACTCACAGAGCAGGGCCCATCAAGGGGGTTGGGGCACTGCCCCTGTCACACACACAGCAGGGCCCATCAGGGGGTTGGGGCACTGCCCTCTATCACCCACAGAGCAGGGCCGATCAGGGGGTTGGGTTGCCACCACTCTCACACTCAGGGCAGGGCCGATAGGGAGGTTATGGCTCTACCCCGTCACACAATGAGCAGGGCCCGTGGGGGGGGAGGGGTTGGGTAGCTCCCCACTATCAGGCACAGAGCAGGGCTGATCAGGGGGTTGGGGCGCCTTCCCCTGTCATGAACAGAGAAGGGTGGATAGGGAGTTTGTGGCCCCGCCCCCTGTCACACACAGAGCCGCAGGGCGATCAGGGGGTTTGGGTGCTGCCCCCTGTCACGCTGACCCTGGTGCCGGGAGGCCTCATGACTCCGCTGATCCCAGTGCTGGGAGGCATATTACCCTTTTACTATATAGGGTAGAGGCCTAGTGCATGGGTGGGGCCAGCTGGTTTGCCCTGAAGGGTGTCCTGGATCAGGGTGCAGGTCCCCACTGGGGTGCCTGGCCAGCCTGGGTGAGGGGCTGAGGGCTGTTTTCAGGCTGGGGGTGACTGAAGCTCCCAACTGCTCCTTTTTTTTTTATTCTGGGCCAGCTTTACCTCTGAGGCTTGGCTCCAGCTCTTAGGCCTCCACGGCTGAAAGTAGGTTTCTGGCCTTTGCTTACAATGTTGCGAATCTGCTGGCTGAAGTCCGGAGGTATTTGTTACAGAGTTTCTTAAACTGCAGGCTCAGAGGCCTGTAGCCGCAGGTGGGGAACGTTGGAGTCCTCCGTCACTGAGGCAAGCAAGCCTCATGTTAGTTTCAAGCTGCCTGGCTGCCGGCCGCCATCTTGGCTGGCAGTCAATTTGCATATCTCGCTGATTAGCCAATGAAAAGGGTAGCGGTCGTATGCCAATTACCATGTTTCTCTTTTATTAGTGTAGATGTATAACCTTTCTGAGATTTCCCTTTCCCACAACTAACAAGCAATTTCCCATAAAAACAAACATAAATCTGTGAGCCCACACAAAAAGGCACTAATTGTAAGATTCCATTTATAGGGAATGTCCAGAACAGTTCAAGCAGCAGAGATGGAAAGCTGCTCTGGGGGTGCCAGGGGCGGGAGGACAGGGATGTGAGTGCTGCTGGCGCAGGGTTTCCTCTTGGCGTGAGGGGTCACAGCGGTGGTGGTGCCACAGTTTCATGATTATACTTCATGGTCGGGAATGGCATCATTTGAAATACAAGCGAAAACACTTATTTGTTACTTAAAACAAAAACAAAAAAGGCTAAAAAAAAATGAAAAATGAAAATTCCCCCCTCCCCCCGGAACACTAATAAGAAAAATAGAAAGATAACAATGGAATCATTCCATGGAGTAAAAAAAAAGCCATAACAACTAAATGAAATAAAAGAAAAATGTCCAATTCTTCGGTTGGCAGATGGTGAGTCCTTTCCCCAAGAGGCTCTAGAGTTGGCCATGAAGCATCCTGCAGCTTGTCCTCGGGGTCAGGAACTGGGGCAGGTTTTGGGGAGAGATCTTCAGGGAGGGGTGGTGAGGCTTCAGTTGGGTAAGGAGAGGCTGCGTAAGCCAGCCCATGCTCCACGGCTGCAGATGCAGTTGCTGCTGGGAGTGGCCCGGTCACCAGAGGTGGACACCCCTCCAGGTCTGGAGGTCCGGAGCAGGGTCCAGGTCTGCCCCGGCCTCAGGCTCCTTTCTATGGATCTACGTGTTGCAGCAGGAGGCTGCTCTGACTCCTGGGCTGGTGCTGGAGTTGGGAAAGGAGAAAAGGTCCCCCACGGGCCTGCATTTCCATGTGCCCCCAAATACAGAGCCCAGCCAGAACCATCCATGGAAGCCACATCCTAGGACCTACCACAGGATGTCCTCCCTGCTGGCGGTCCAGCAGATGGGTGGTCTGAGGCAGGTCCTTGCCCCTGGCCAGCCTCTGGGGGTGCTCCGTGTGTTTCTGGCACCGACCTCTCCCCATAAGCTCGCATGCACCTCCACCCCACATCTCACCCCCACTTCCCCACCCTCTCACCTCGGGCTCTGCCTCCTTGAGCTCCAGGTCCCCTGCCTGGTTTGTATAGCATGTGCATAGTGCTCCAGGTTGGAGTTGGAAATTGCCACCTGCCTGTTGAGCCGGTGCAGCTTTGGGGCCCGGATTCACCAGCCCCCTAGGTGGTCACACTCACTCTGAGCTTGCTCTGGCCCTCACTGGTATGCTCACCGGCCTCTCACTGCTTGGCATAGGGCGGGGTTCTTTGTCAACCAGCTGCTCCTCTTCCTTGACCTGGATTGAGCTCTGCAATGACAGTGACAGGTAAGCATTTGGGGATGCCTCAAGCCATGCCAGCCCCTATTTGCTGCTGCTTCTGCCCACTGGACCTTCTACTTGCAGATCAGGCCCAGCCCTGTATCTGCACAGACCTCATACCATTTCCCCTCCAGCCAGAGAAAATGAGATGATTCCCCTCCAGGGCTCTGGATAAACCTCAGGCAGAGGACGCTGCCCATGCTCCATGTCCTCAAAGCCCAGCCCATCTTAACCTGTGAAAATGACAGGCTTGCAAGCCTTTTGACCCCCTCCTCTGTCTGCTTTTGCTTGGGGCAGGCCCTTGTCAGGCCTCAGGATATCTTGTCAGAACCCAGTATACCCCCCCCCCCCCACACACACACACACACACGGAGGGGATTTGGGCTGCTCAGGTGGAATCAGAGTTGGCCTGACCCAACCAAACCCATCCTTGGCCTCCCTGTATTACCTCTGGGTCTGAAATGTACTTGAAGATATTGCTTATTCTTTAATAAGTTCAGTGGTCATTATTTGTGCTTCAAATCACTTATGTGTTTTCTTTAAACTCAATCTCTGGTTTAGTTAGAGATGTAGGTTTTCCACTTCAAATTCATCTGTTTGCAAAGCAAATTCACCCTTGCAAAGGGCTATGAGTGTCTAGGCTGAGTCCTAAATCAGAGGCCATAGTGGTGGAACAGGCTGTCACCGTGGGCTCTCTAGTGATCATAGCCTCGGGACTTTGGCAAACAACAGCAGAACGTCCCTTCTGTGCAAATATCTCTATCCCAATGACCTGGGTAGGGAATGTTTTAGAATGTGGCTGCCTGGTTAGCAGGGTTCCTGTTCTGTTGGGAAGTGAGGTCACTGCTTGGTGTAGTGAATTCATTGCTCTTGTCTGAAGAAATTCTCAGGGTATCTTATCAGAACCTAATGTGATGAGCTTCTGGAATCTGTTGAGGATAGTTTTAAGTTCTAGTATGTGTTTAATTTTTGCAAATGTCTTAAATGTACTTGAAGATAGCGCTTATTCTTTAATTGAAAAGTTCAGTGGTCATTATTTGTGCTTCAAATCACATATGTGTTTTCTTTAAACTCAATCTCTGGTTTAGTTAGAGATATAGGTTTTCCACTTCAAATTCATCCATTTGCAAAGCAAATTCACCCTTTGGGAAAGCAAATTTTTCCACTAAAATAATTTCAAAAGCTTTGTAGCAAAAATAAGTCTTATGCAAAGTTGTTGTTAAAATTAAATATTTTATTGCATGTATATAGTAATAAACATAAAATACTTTTTAAACATCAGAAATACTATTTACTTTTTTTTTTTCTTAATGTTCTTCGTATTATACCAAGAGGTAATTCTCATAATATAGTACAATAAAAAGTTCAACCAAAAAAATATAAGGTAAAAACCTAAGGATTCAGAAATGATTGTCCAGAAAGAATTCACAGTTTATTTGAAATGAGAGTATAACAGTGTGATTACCTACCGGAGTGCGTAAAATGAGGCATATGAAACAACTGAGAGTATTATCCCTGAGAATCCAAGAGCACGACACAGGTATATTGGAGGTAAACACATCCATGAAGCCTGGAGTTCCAGGAGTCTTTGATCCGTCTGCCTGGATGAAGCACCCTAGGATCAAGATCATATCTTATAAAAACTGGCATCTTTCCGGTTGGAAGGCCTAACTGGTTGTTTAGGTAGAGAACATGGTGCTTGCTTCCTCATCTGTGGTCAGTGAGATGGAAGCAACCTAAGGGATCCTTAAAATTTGCCATCCCTAGTCCTCGCTAAGATCCATGTATTATTATTGAGTCTGAGTGTTGTTAACAGCAGTGACACTGCTTGGAGACCCTGAGTGCACCTCCCATGGTTCCTCGGGTGTTTCTTTGCCCTCAAAATCTCCGGGGATTGAATGCTGATCCCCGCCAGTGGCTTCACTATCGTCTTCTTGTATGCTCTCTAGTTCATCCGGATCTCCAGAGCCGACCCAACCTGGGTGTCAGATACCACTAGAGAGAGAATGGTCGATGCTGATGGGTGGAGGTTCTAGATCTTCTAGCTCGGGCATAGTATCAGCAGAGGGAGGTGGCGGTGTTGTAATTGGCCGAGGCCCAGGAGGAGACGATTCTCGTAATACACCTGAGGGAGTTGTCTCCACGCTGGTATTTCGGGGTAGGGTGGTTCCTGAGAATATGGGGGGCCCTGGCGGTGTGGGCGAGAGAAGGCGGAAACTTTCCTCGCTCCATGAAGCATCCTCCTTTTCTACTTGACGCTCATCTCGCGGACTCAGTTTCACTTCCCTGTCGCTAATCTTTTTGAGAAGCTCCACCTGGGCTTTGCTGCCTGTGGTCCTGATTGATTCGTTCCCCTTATTGAAAGCAAAGAGTACCTCACTTTCTTCCGTGGTGAGATCTTTGTCCTGGACTATTTCTCTTCTGTTGTGGATGCTCTGTAATTCTAATTCAGCCTGATGAGCTGCTGCTTTCAGAGCTTGATATCGAGTGTCAATGTTCACCCCGGCCAACATACTTTGATAGACTGAGGAAACACCAAGTACAAGGGCAGATAGATGAGGGAATTGCCCGTGTTCTATATGAGTCATCCTGGGGAGGCCTAGAACTCTTGCAGATGGCACATAGATTCCATGTTTCTGAATGTCTCTTACACAAGACTCAAAACGAGTCATCTCCCCTCTCGTTCGCTTGTCTCGTGCAAGTGGGTATATCTTTATTTCTCCACCTCCATTGGTAATAATATATCTTAGGACATTTTTTACCATGAGTAGTCCTAAAAACCTTGATTGCTCCACAGCTCCCACTATGATTGCATCGACAGCATCAGTCCCTGCCCTGTGGTAGAGGGCATGATAGATCAAACAGAACCCCATAATGAAGCAATGATGGAGTGTGTGACAAGCAATTTTCATAACTGTTGGTGACATCCAATTTCTTGCAATCACCTTAATTCCCTGGTCTCCCAGTTGTTGGAATGCCTTCTCCACTTTCTGAGAACAAGCACCCTTTCCTGTGACAAGCGTGGGAAAAAATAAGCTTAGGTGCACCACAAGGGAGCAGCAGGTCCCCCGAGGGGACCTGGGGCAGGGAGATCCTTGGTGATGTTCACTAACCTTTCCATACAACCCATCGCACATGTTATTTTATAAAGGGGTTGTGTATGTAGCTCTTGAGGCACACTAGAAATTTCATACCCATCTGCCACAAGAACTGTCCAAATGGACTTCTAACCACGAGGCCAAAGTCTCCTCCAGAATGGTAGTAGCAGATTAATGTTGCAAACAGATGTCCGCAGACATCATCGACGCTGATACTGGCCTCGTAACATTCAATGATTTGGCTAACCCTTGTCTCAATTCCTCTCCCGTCGAAAACTTTCACACTTTTGATGCAGGGCGGGATCGGCTGAATGGAATCCAAAAGGTCCTAGTGCTGCGTCTAGGATTGAATGCATCTTTAGGGATCCTTAGCAAATGTCCTAATGTGCCTGAAGTACTGTTTACTTATAATTTCCCTTATAATGGCTCTCCTGCCACCACTTGTGGTAATTGTGACTCCACGCCCACCTCCATCACCTTCTCACTTTTGGGCTCTGACTCTTTGAGCTCCAGGTTCTCTGGACCAGTTCCTTTCACGTTTCAGGGCACTGGGTTGGCCTCAGGAATGGAGAGCTAACTGTGGAGCTTGTGTGTCTCCAGGGGAGGATGCCTATGGAACCTGGGAGGTTTCAGGGGAGGAGTCCTTCTCTGGCCATCTACGCAATCTGGTTCCCCAGACTCCCAGGTGGCCACTGTCACTTGGAGCCTGCCCTGGCCATCAGTGGTGTGGAGCCTGCCCTGCCAGTCACTGGTGGAAATGCGCTAGGGGTCTCAGTAGACCAGATGCTCCCTTATGTCCTGTGTTGAGCTCTGCAATGACAGTGATTGGCAGCTGGTTCAGAGGCCTCAACCCTTGCCAGCTGCAATAGTTCTGCTCCCTGGACCATCTGCTCTTAGATCCGGTCCAGCCCTCTGTCTGCACAGACCTCCACTGAGGGAAAATGAGATTCACACCCAGGCCTCGGGATAACCCTCTGGCAGAGATTGCTGCCCAGTGTCCATGACTACCCATCCAACACCTGGGATGTGAACATGACTTGCCCACCAGGCTTCTGAACCCTAGTCTGTTCCGGCTTGGTGCAGGCCCTACCTACCTGAACTGCCCTTTCACACACAGCACACAGTGAGTGGATAGAGGGCTGTTCATGTGGGGTCAGAGTTGTTGGGTGGTCTGAACAAAACTGTCCCAGGCTTCCCTGTGTTATCTCTGCGTCCCCCCATGCAAAGGGCCACAGGCATCTGTGCTGAGTCTGGATCCAACGGTGGAAACTGTGGGACATACTATTATGGCTATTTTTTTGGAAGCCACAGCCGCAGGTCTTGGGAATACGACAAAACATACTTTCAGTAAAAATGTCTCTAGCTGTCCTGTCGGCATTGCTCAGTGATTCAATGTCTGTCTATGAACCAGGAAGTCACAGTTCAATTCCTGGTCAGGGCATACGTGTGGGTTGTGGGCTTGATTCCCAATATGGGGCATGCAGGAGGCAACCGATCAATGATTCTGTCGCATCATTGATGTTTCTACCTCCCCCTCTCCTTTCCTCTTTGAAATCAATAAAAATTTATATATTTTTTAA
The DNA here is from genome assembly GCF_014108235.1 of Myotis myotis. Classification (NCBI taxonomy): domain Eukaryota; kingdom Metazoa; phylum Chordata; class Mammalia; order Chiroptera; family Vespertilionidae; genus Myotis; species Myotis myotis. The sequence goes on from NW_023416316.1 coordinate 69,335,675, forward strand.
AAATGTCTCTAGCCAAGTGATTTGGGTAGGGGCTGTTTTAGAATGTGGCTGTCTGGTTAACTGAGGTCACTGCTTGCTGGGTGTAGTGAGTTCACTGCTCTTGTCAACGAAGTCACTGTTCTTGTCTGAGGAGAGAGGAGACCTTTGAGTAGGGGATAAAGAAGACTCTTTAACATTTCTTGTAATACTGGTTTAATGCTAATAAAGTTGTTGAGATTTTTATTTATTTTTTGTCTGGGAAGTGCTTTATTTCACCTTCAATTTTAAATGATAGCTTTGCTAGGTAAAGTAGTCTTGGTTATAGGTCCTTGCTTTTTATCACTTTGAATATTTCATTCCAATCCCTGCTGCCCTGAAATGTTTCTTTTGAGAAATCAGCTGACAGCCTCATAGGAGCTCCCATGTAGGTAACTGTTGGGTCCAAGTTCCTCTACCAGGGACTTGCCCTATTTGGATGCCGGGAATTGGAAAAAGACACGAGTGGCCTTAGGTAGGTGGGTCATGCTTTATTGCAAACAAAGCAGCCAACGACGGGCACCTTTTATACTCACTCAAACAAAAGAGGCCTCGTGCCAATTAGTGAAATCTGTGATACATTAAGTAGGCCAGATAAGGGGTGCCTGTGTAACATGTATAGTGCTACTGCTGAGTCATTGCCCTTGCGCACGCATTTGGCAAATAGGCCTTTCACATAGTAATACTGCTGTGTCATTGCCCTCCCACATGTGTATGGCGAGTGGGCCTTTAGCCTCCGGCATGCTCTGGTCATGGCCCCCACACTCCACCCCTTACACCGGATGGTTCCTACAGGGTACCCTGGACCATCTTCCAGCTCCTGGAACACAGAGTCCACAGCAACAGTACAAACTGCAACATATTATGACCAGTATTCTGGCCCCAATACCAAAACTCAAGAATACCCCGTACCATGCTCCCAGCAGTCCATCTCACAAGTCTCGGAGGGGTCATGGGAAAGGGCTCGTACTTCCCTGTCTATCTCTTGCCGGGCACTGGTTACCTTGTGTTGATTATAAAGCACATATGTACACAAGTGGCCCCTTATGCAGCGGTTAACAGATCTAGTGTCATTCTATTCCATAGTCACACTTTGCACATTTGCGTGGTTTCATCATTTGTGGAAGGAAAATAAGACACCAACACAAAAGGCAGGTGAATGGCCAATAGCAGTCTTCGGTCGCCGTTCCAACCTATTTATTTCCTTCAAAGTTATACAATCAATCATTGTTGCTAAGTGCGCTTACCAAAACATAAGTGAATGACATAAAACCATCACTAATCAATATTGCCCCGTTACCAAGGTAATTATTAATCAACTTTGCCCCGTTGCTCCAGCTACTAATATAAACTTGCCCCGTTTCCCAGACTACCCTTAACCGTAGTTGGTTCCATTTCCCCAGCAACTGCCAACATACCTGAGAGGGACATTCAGAGGTCATACAGTGGCCATGCACCTGGAACCAGCTGTTTGCTGCGGCATCTACAGGTATGCTCCCACAATCATTAGGGTAAGGGCTTGCCAGGTCTGATTTAAGGCTTTAGCTAGATGCCTGGCTAAGTCTGTTACTTCTAATTCTACCTTAATTGCTCCTCCTGCAGGAAGGAATACAGCCGAAGGGTAAAACCACCAAGGAGTCTGTGTAATTCAATGCCACCAGTAGTATACTGAGCCCCAGTTATGGGGAATCTCTTCTAAAGTCTTAAGGATTCACCTGGGGATATAGGGCCTATGCCGGGTACATGGACCCGACCAATTCGCTGGAAGTTAGGCAGCCATACCTTTCACACACCCATAAGTATCCTGGGATCATGATATCTACAGAATTTGTGCCAGTAATAATGCTTTCCATTGCCTGGCTTTTGGACTTCAACATCAGTGGCTATGTTACAGTACAGCTCTGGACAATGGATTCCTATCACATCACTGTTGCTCTATAAACATGTCTGTGGGTTCTCTTAATTCTACTTGTTCCCCTAAGCACCACCACCATCCGTTCCAAATTGTGTAACCTAGAAAGGGGCAGGTACTGCAATGGTCCCGCTGGATCAGAGTCTCTATGGCTTGACACACGGGGTCCCAGGAGCATTGCCGAAGTCCTGGTCAGCTAGCCACGTCCAGTTGGCAGTGGTGGCCGGATGGGTGCACCATGGGAATCTGCCAGCTTCCCCTGGGGAAATCTCTGTGCACACCCCAAAATGGGAGACATTATGCACTCGAGCATAGGTGTGCGCCCATGACACTACGCTGTTAGCCAAGCTCACCCTGGTTGAAGAGGCAAAAGAGAAACTGTTGGGGTCCAACCCCAGCAGGTCCAGGGGTCCCCAAAGGTGTGGACGGAGTCGGCGAAGAAGGAATGACACGGAGACAATGTTCAGTTGATCAGCAGCCTGGCCAGGATCTCTAGCCAGGATCTCCAGCCAAGTTCTGTCTTTTTTTTTTTTTCTTTTATTTACTTATTTACTTACTTATTTATTTATTTATTTATTCATTCATTTATTTATTTATTAAATCTTTATTGTTCAGATTATTACATTTGTTCCTCTTTTTTCCCCCCATAACTCCCCTCCTCCCAGTTCCCACCCCACCCTCCTCCCTCACTCCTCACCCACTGTCCTCATCCATAGGTGCACGATTTTTGTTCAGTCCCTTCCCCCCCTTAAGAATAGTCAGTCCATTCCCATTCTATGTCCCTGATTCTATTATAATCACCAGTTCATTCTGTTCATCAGATTATTTATTCACTTGATTTTTAGATTCACTTGTTGATAGATGTGTATTTGTTGTTCATAATTTATATCTTTACCTTTTTCTTCTTCTTCCTCTTCTTAAAGGATACCTTTCAGCATTTCATATAATATCCGTTTGGTGGTGGTGAACTCCTTTAGCTTTTCCTTATCTGTGAAGCTCTTTATCTGACCTTCAATTCTGAATGATAGCTTTGCTGGATAAAGTAATCTTGGTTGTAGGTTCTTGGCATTCATCACTTTGAATATTTCTTGCCATTCCCTTCTGGCCTGCAAAGTTTCTGTTGAGAAATCAGCTGACAGTCCTATGCGTACTCCCTTGTAGGTAACTGACTGCCTTTCTCTTGCTGCTTTTAGGATTCTCTCTTTGTCTTTTGCTCTTGGCATTTTAATGATGATGTGTCTTGGTGTGGTCCTCTTTGGATTCCTTTTGTTTGGGGTTCTCTGCTCTTCCTGGACTTGTAAGTCCATTTCTTTCACCAGGTAGGGGAAGTTTTCTGTCATTATTTCTTCTAATAGGTTTTCAATATCTTGTTCTCTCTCTTCTTCTGGCACCCCTATAATTCTGATGTTAGTACGCTTGAAGCTGTCCCAGAGGCTCCTTACACTATCTTCGTATTTTTTTATTCTTTTTTCATTTTGCTTTTCGGGTTTGGTGTTTTTTGCTTCTTCATATTTCAAATCTTTGACTTGATTCTTGCTATCCTCTGGTCTGCTGTTGGGAGTCTGTATAATATTCTTTATTTCAGTCAGTGTATGCTTAATTTCTAGTTGGTCCTTTATCACAAAATCGAGGATCTCACTAGATTTCTTGAGGATCTCGCTACATTTATTGGCGGTTTCTAGAAAGTTCTTGAAAAACCTTAAAAGTGTGGTTTTGAACTCTATATCCAGTAGTTTGCTTTCCTCCATTTCTGTCATTTGTGACCCGTTTCTTTGTCTCCGCATTTTTTATGCTTCCCTGTGTTGATAAAGTGGTTTTGTGTGCTGAGTGTCCTCTAGGGCCCAGTGGTTCAGCCTCCCCAATTACCTGAGGAAGACACTCTTGGTGCACCCCCTTGTGGGCTTTGTGCACAGTCTTGTTGTAGTTAAGCCTTGATTGTTGTAGGTAACACTGGGAGGATTTGACCTCAGGTCAATTGGCTGTGAGAATCAACTGTGTCTACGGTGGGAGACCTTCTGTGCTGAAGACACCCTTATGGGGCAAGACTTGCTTCAGTGGGGCTTTGGTTCTCACTGAGTCTGCCCCCTGAGTGTGTTCCTTATGGATCTGCGGAGTTATAATTGGATGGTCCCACTCTGACCACTGTGTACACTGGCTCTTGGATCTAAGGAGGTGCTAATCTAGCCTCTGCCTGAGGCTACCCTACGGAAGCCAGCTGTAAAACAATGCAAGTTGCCCTGGGGTGTTGGGCAGCTGCAGTTTGTTAAGTAATTTTCAGATTACAAAGGGCCTGGCCTTTCATATGCAAAAGCCTCCATGCAGGGCTTGGGCGGGGCGGAGCCCCAGGGGATCAACTGGGTGGGCAGAGCAAGCAGTATGGCTGCTCTCAGTCCTGTCCTCAGAGGCCCAGGCAATTGCTGCGTGTGTTCTGCCTGGAGTTCCGACCGATGCCAGACAGTCCCATTTCTCCCTTATGAGTCTGGGTCCCCAGAGACTAGCCCAGAACTGGAGCTCAGAGCCTGAGACTTCCTCCCAATTAAAAAAGACAACCGTGTCCTCAGCCACCAGCCCTCTCTGCATGCACCTCCACACCTTTGTATTTTACTTCCGCTCCGCACCTCCTCTGAGTCTCAGTATGCTTTTCTCTTTCCTTCTAGTTGTAGAATTTCCACTCAGCCAGCCTTCCTGTGGTTCTGGATGATGTCCGTTCTGTCTTTTAGTTGTATTTGTGAAGTGGTTGTGCGAGGCAGCAATCTCCGGTGTTTACCTATGCCGCCTTCTTGGTTTCTTCTCAGTTTGTCTTCAGTTCTGTCTTTTATTGTCTTTTTACATCTGTATTTATATCAGTTGATTTTAATCCTGTCAATTTCTATTCCAAAGGTTAGGGCGTTTCTTATCTCCATTCCAGGGAGTAAAGATTATGTAGCTTAAGGGTGATTGTTCGTAGTTAAAGTGATTAACTACCCGCCTGGCATTTAGTTAAGGGGTTTTATTCCCTCCCTAACTTCAGGGAAAAAATCCCTACTTGGGGAAACAACCTTTCTGGGAGAGGTGATCTTGGTTAAAACACATAGCGCCAAGAAGGTGAGCAAACATATTAAGAACAGTATGCCATATACGCCAGGTCCCTTGAAACATATGCTGTGCAGATGTTTCTTCCCTGCAGCGACTGTGTCAAGCAGCAAGGATGGACTGGCTTCCGGCAAGAAACAGACCATCATAGGGAGATCACAGCCTTCTGGCCAGATACAAGCTCCTGTGTCTTCTCTAGATGGCACTGTGGCTGGAATCGGATGACAACCTGGCTGGCGATACCAAAAGGATCTCCCCCTTCATAGGGGCCCAGTTTCCCAGGGGAAGCTATGGGAAGTCTGGGCACTGTGTAGACCAGTGACGGAGAACCTATGACACGTGTGTCAGAGGTGACACGCAAACTCATTTTTTTGGTTGATTTTTCTTTGTTAAATGCATTTAAATATATAAAATAAATATCAAAAATATAAATCTTTGTTTTACTATGGTTGAAAATATCAAAAAATTTCTATATGTGACATGGCACCAGAGTTAAGTTAGAGTTTTCAAAATGCTGACAAGCCGAGCTCAAAAGGTTTGCCATCACTGGTGTAGACTCTACACTGTAGAGGGTAATAGCACAAGTCCCCTTTAACAACGTTCCCTTCCCATGTCTTCCAGCTTGGACTTGCACAGTTACTGGCCAGGGCTGGGTCAAGGGGTGCAACTGTAACTTATAGCCACGCCTGCTTCCCCGAGGGGATAGGAGGCTACCCAGGGCCCTTCCCAGTAACAGACCATGGCCAGGTCCACACTGCCTTTCCCCCTCTGCTAAGGGAGCAGGTATAGGCAGCAACAAAAATCCAGCTGAGTGTACTTTAGGGTGCAACAGTTCACCTGTTGTTTTCAGCTGCACAAGCAGTGTCTGAGGATACCTCCGTATCATTAAATCTAAGGGGGAGGAACCCATTTTCCTGGGCTGTTCATTCAACAATCTGAGGGCCCTATCCGACAGTCTAGCCCAGCCTTCTAGGCCAGGTGGGCCCACCCCTAGGCGGAGCTTGTATTTCAACAGGCTGTTATATTATTCAACCTTCCCAGCAGCTTGGGGATGATATGGAACGTGAAACTGCCAAGCTATGTCCTGCCCTGGCCCAGCTCTGCACCTCTTTCCCTGTGAAATGGTTTCCATTTTCACTTACTATGCTAAGGGGTCTCCTATAGGTGGCCCCCAGGTGTTCCAAGCCTCGGATAACTGTCCATTGGGCGGCTTCCCTCATAAGGTAAGCAAAGAGGAGGCTGGTGGCAGTATCCACAGCTGTAAGGGTGATAAAAAGCTGTGGTACATTTACACCATAGAATACTATGCAACTGTAAAGAAGAATCTCTGACCCTTGAGACAGCATGGGGGTGGGGGACCTGGAGAGTATTATGCTAAGTGAAATAAACCAGTCAGAGAAAGACAAGTATCACATGACCTCATTCATATGTGGAATATAATGAACAAAATAGATTGATAAGTAGATCCAGAGACACTGATGCAGAGAACAGACTGATGAATCTCAGAGAGAATGCAGGGATGTGGGTGTGGGGGAGAGATTCACCAAAGAACTTATATGCGTATGTGGACACAGACAATAGTTTGGTAAAGGCCTGGGGGGCAGGGGGCGGGGCTGGGTGGAGGGTGTCAATGGGAAATAAAAGAGTATACCTTTAATACTTCAACAATAAATTTGAAAAAATAAAAGATATACCATTGCCATCTGGCCTTTATTTTTTCTTAAATGGATCCATGCATTATTTTTATCATTGTCCCTCTATGTGAAAACTGCCCTTTCTCTCTGGGTTCTTTCTGTCTGTCTATCTATCTATCTATCTATCTATCTATCTATCATCATCATCTTTACTTTTTAGGTTTATGAAGTTTTGCAGTGATACCCCAGAGTATAGTTTCCCTTTATCTATTTTGCACAGTGTTCATTGAGCCTCTATATTTTTTGAAGCTGCTAATTAATAAACATTTGGCTGTTATTCCCTCATTTTTTCTGTCCCATTTAATCTCTTTCTATGCTCAGTTGATATTGCCCCTCTGTGACCACAGAACTTTGAGTATCCGTTTTATTTGTACTTTTTATTCTTTCCTTTGGTTCTTCAATTTATATCATTTCTTTTTCTCTTAAGTTTCACATTCACTGACTTTCGAAGTTTCTAATCTTCTGTTAAGCCCATTCAGTAAATTTTTCATTCGAGATTTACACTTTTAAGTTACAGATGGTCTCTTTGATTCTTTGTTTTTCTGTAAGTTCTTAAATATATTTCTCATATCCTTTTTTCTAATATTCATTATGTGCTAATCCCATTATCTATATTATCATGGTCTCTGTTTTCATTAACTGGATTTTCCTTTATTTTATTTTCCAACTTATTATACATTAGGTGTTTTTTTTTTTTATTGCATTCTACACAGTTTTAGTGATGGAGTCTGAATTTCGTTGTCTTCCTTTGAAAAGTATTGAGTTGTGTACCCAGCAGTCTCTCATGTTATTGGCAATCCTTTGGATATGTTATGTTTGCTCCCATTACATGTTAGGGTTTGCCTGCTTTAATTGTCTTCTTCACCCAGAGTTTCATGTCACTCTAGTTTGTGGGCTTTATTCATAGGTGTGGCCTTTCTGGAATCTACATTTAATTCACAAGTAATTGATTCACAAGGTCATTACTCCCTAGGGAGAGCATCAATCAAAAGGCTCCCAGCCTCAGCATCACTGTCTCCACTTACTTCCCAGCTTATGAGGGGCAGCAGTGGCCTAAGCTGAGACTCCTTATAAGTGAGGAACTCTTTGTCAAATACCTATTGGGACCTTCACACAGACTTTTCCTGGAGGCCTCCGCATTTTTCCTGACATCTGGGGGCCTCCATAACAGACGTCAGCTGCTTCAGTGGCAGTCTCCAACTCCACTCTCTACCGCCTCAACTGAATCAGCCACCATGCTGTGCGTGTGCTCCGTTTACTTAGCTGAGGTCCAGGAAGCAACCCCCATGCAGAAAGCCGCCATGAATGCGAGGCTCACCTGATGTACAGCCATTGGCCTTGGAGCATAGTCTTGAGCAGCTTTTTAAATAACACCTGAAAACAACAGAACTGCCTTATTTACTTTGTCAAGTTTTATAGTTATGTATAGTTGGAGGGTTAATTTGGTAACAGCTATGTTAGAAGAAGAGACTCTATCTCATATATAGATTTTAGAGGTAAATCTTTACAGAGTTTCTAATTAAAAATGGAAAATTTTGAGTAAAAATTACTATTAGCTGTACAAAGCTAGGTTTAAAATGACTTTACATAATAAAATACCCCAGTGACACTATTTTTTAATATATTTTATTGATTTTTTTACAGAGAGGAAGGGAGAGTGATAGAGAGTTAGAAATATCGATGAGAGAGAAACATCGATCAGCTGCCTCCTGCATACCCACTACAGGGAATGCACCCGCAACCAAGGTACATGCCCTTGTCCGGAATCGAACCTGGGACCCTTCAGTCTGCAGGCCAACGCTCTATCCACTGAGCCAAACTGCTTAGGGCACCCCAGTGACACTTTATAAAGGAGTAGCATTTTTGCTGTAAAGTCATTAAAACTTAACACTGAACTAATATTTTTGGACCTCTATACACATGCACACACACACAAACACACACATTGTTATAAATACATACACATACATAGATGCATTTTTATATACATATATGTATATGTCTATGCCTATTTCTTTAAACAAGGAACACATCAACATTTTATAAAGTGTTAGAAGCTAACAACCTTGATATCTGGCTAATAATACAAAAGAGAATGTGAAATGAATATGTTTTATTTACGTTTTAGAGTATTACATTTTCGGCTGCAGTGATGACATTAATATTTAGATGACATTCCTACCAAAAATGGTTTATAGCTCTAATCTAGTGTAATTTGATACAGTATATCTTTTCTGGTGCATCTATTATTTTTAATCTTTAGTAGAGTGAAGTTTTTGTATTTGGGAAATATATAGACTTTCAGATTCAAATATATATTGGTTGCATTTCCTCTTATGTTATTTACAACTTTTATATTTTTCAAATTACTTAAGCTTTCTCAACTTCCACCGTCTCATTTTACAAGTAGAAGTAATAAATGTTGGCTCAGAAATTACTTGTTATGACTAAATAAGGTAATGGATGTGAAAATGCCTGGCAGAATGGCTGATACACATGGATGGCACTAGTTAATTTTAATGTTCTTCTTTGTATTCTGACAAATCAAATTATTTGGTAAATCACATTTTAATTTTGCATAGGTAGATCCCAACTTCATAATGACTTATTTCAATTTTTTATTGGTCTTCATTTGCAATGTTCTTATTTCTAAATGCATAACACCACTTTCTTAAAGTATCCACTTATATTATTGATCAACTTGTTAAACGTCTTTCAAAAGTCATTGAGAAGAATCAGTGGAGTTCCGGAGTTGTAAAATAAAAGAGTGATTCACTTCGTATGTCACAATGCAGTGGGAATGAGTGGGAAAGTGAACTATCGCTGATAGTGTAATTGTTATTAGGCCCATATACTTTATGCCAAAATATGCTTTCCTGATGCTATCTGATATCATTCGATGAAACCATTGACACATCTCAGGGAATTGAAGTAACAAAGTTTAAGTAAGTCTAGGTTACATAGTTAATGTCTGAGTTTGTATTTTGAGATAGATATGAAATCTAAATTACAATTTTGCCATTTCTATATGTACCAGGGCCCATGGTAAGGGATATTTTCAACTCTGGGATACATGGAGAAGCACAATCCATTCGAATAGACTCGTGGATGATCAATATTTTAGAAATCTAAGACATTTGCGTTCAAATGACATACTATACAAAGTAAATGTATAGTTTAGGTGATGGAATAGCTACAACTTGTGAAGTAAGTTCCCTCTTTGCTGATATCAAAACCCGGAGGACCAGTCTCCTCTCAGTGCAATAACAAACAAATAACATGGTCTCATGCTATATTCATCTTTTTATTTACTCAACAGTATTTCTAATAGGCGGTAATTAATATTTAGGACAGGTAAGAATTTTTACTTTGTTGTGAGGTTCAGTTACCGCAAGATTTATTTCCTCCTAATTCATCTCTTATGACAATAATACACATTTTATACTATGACTAACATTTTGTGTAGAAAAAACAATAGAAGAGAACAAAAATTATATTTCTACAAACTGGTATTTTTTTTTTTTTTGAGCTCTGGAAGAGAGAGGGATGAATAATAAATGGATCTACTGAACTTAAGGGAAAAGTGTTTTTCTGTGTTAAAGACTGAATTGTAAGTTGCAAGCAAATTCAGTTTTACTGCACATGTGTGGCAAACTTTTAAAGAACAAGATGTTTATTATGCCAAGGACAGCCCGTGTCAATGGTTTTAGGGGCTTCCATAATAGCCATGAAAAACCTGCAGTTTGATACATTGGCTGTGACATATCTTGCAAAGTGTCATGTAGGACTTGCTGAATTGCATTATCGAGGGCTGCAACCCTTGGAGCAGAGGTACGTTCTTTAAATAAGGGTCATTGTGTTCTCTTGTACAGTCAAACAAGGAGCCAGCGAGCTTTTTATGACACTCCCAGGAGTAAAAGAAAAGCCTTGTTATTAATTCGTTTTAAGATACAACTCATAATTGCTATGGCATAAGTGACCCTACCATCTAAATGTCAGTTAATAAAGAATGAATTTTCACAAAAAGTCTGGGATTCAATTTTTTATAATAATATATTTGATATGAAAAGTGAGCTATTCAAAATAATCCTTGGATTTTTTTTTTTAACTGTTCTGGAAAGTAGTGTGGTTTGCATAGTGAGGTAATAGCCATATTAATAGCATTGTAGTGACAGTAGTAATAGTAACGTAAAATCCAACATTTCACATGTATCAATTAAAGACATTTAATGTTACCCTTAAGTGTGTCTACTACAGAGAGGGTAAGATTGTGGAGAGAAAGAAGCGTGTGGAGATTTGTTGGTGAACTGTAGCTGCATTTGCTAAAGGAAGTTACCAATACTCTCAATACTGGTAAGTGACTAACTTGTCACCAATGGCTGGACATGCCAAGTAATAGGAATAAATTCCTACAAACAAAAAATGAAGATAACAGGAATGGATCTACAAGAAATCTAGATATTGAAATGATCAAACAAGGACTTTAAAGGAGTTATTAAAATGTTCAAGAACATAAAGTAAATACATGATAATAAGTTATTAATTATAAGAGATGGATAATTTCACAGGGAATTAAATTTATTAAAGCAAAAAATTTTAATAAAATATATCTTAAATAGAGCATAGACATGGAAGAAAACAAGATGGGTTAACTGGACGACAGATCAATGAAAATATTTTAATTTAAGCACAGTAAGAAAAAAAAGGAATAGAAAAATCAGTGTAAGACCATTGAGAAGAAGATGATGTCGGAAAAAAATAGGAGCTGACTAATTCATTTAGATTCTTATCTAAACCGCAATTGTTTGGCTATTATGTCAAGCTGTGGAATAAATTAGCAGATATATATTTTTGGAAGATAATTCTGGCTGCTATGTAGATGATTGGCAAGGAAGACCTATTAGAAGGTCAATGAGACAGCACAGGTAAGCAATAGTAGTTATTTGGATTATGGGCTATATTTCTATAAGTTTTAATGAAAACATTTGAATATTTAAATGTATTCTTTGTTTTAATTGTATACTGTGTGTGTGTGTATGTGTGTGTGTAATATGAACCTAGTGTATTTCAGATATCCCATTAAGATAATCCACTGATAATGTAAAAAATTGGGTATTTGAATTTTAAGTTATTTTTTATTGCCTTTTATTTTTCTCTATTAATATCTGTAGTCTTTTGAATTTCTTCAGATATATATCCAGAAGTAGTATCACTGGATCTTAATACAATTCCATTTTCAATTTTTTGAGGACCCTCTCTACTGTTTTCCACAGAGACTTAACCAGTCTGCATTCCCACCAGCAGTGTACTAGGGTTCCCTTTTCTACACACCCTCACCAGCACTTGTTATTTGTGGATTTACTGATAGCCATTCTGACAGGTGTGAGATGATATCTCATCGTGGTTTTAATTTGCATTTCTTTGATGACTAGTGAAGATGAGCATTTTTTCATATGTCTATTGGCCATCTGTATGTCCTCTTTAGAGAAGTGACTATTCAGGTCTAATGTCCATTTTTAATTGAATTGTTTGATGGTTTTTTGTTTGTTTGTTTGTTTGTTTGTGTTGGTGTTGAGTAGCATGAGGTGTTTATAAATTTTGTCTATTAACCCCTTATTGGATGTATCATTGGTGAATATGTTCTCCCATTTAGTAGGTTGCCTTTTTGTTTCATTGATGATTTTTTTGTTATGCTAATTTTTAGTTTGATGTAGTCCTACTTGTTTATTTTTCTTTTGTTTCTCTTGCCCAAGGAGATATATCAAAAAACATATTAGCCCTAGCTGACCTGGTACAGTGCATAGAGTGTTGGCCTGTGGACCAAAAGGTCCAGGGTTCAATTCTGGTCAAGGGCACCTACCTTATTGCAGGCTCCTCCCCAGTCTAGGCCCTGGTGAGGGTTCATGCAGGAGGCAACCAATCAATGTGTTTCTCTCAAATGGATATTTCTCTGTCTTTCCACTCTCTCTAAAAATCAATGGGAAAATATCCTCAGGTAAGGATTAAAAACAAAAACATATTTCTCAGAGAAATGTCAGAGATTTTACTGCCTGTCTTTCTTCTAGGAGTTTTATGGTTTCTACTCTTACATTTAATTATTTAATCTATTTTGAGTTTATTCTTGTATATGGTATAAGATGGTATATGTTTCAATTATTTTTATGTATCTGTCCACTTTTTCCAACATCATTTATTGACTAGACTGTCTCTACCTCATTGTATGTTCTTTCCTCCTTTGTCAAATATTAATTGACAATATAGGGTTGATTTTTTTTTTCGGGGGGGAGGGGTCTCTATTCTGTTCCATTGATCTATATGTCTGTTTTTATGCCAGTACCATGCTGTTTTGATTGTTGCAGCCTTATAGTATAGTTTGATATCAGGTGGTATGATATCTCCAGCCCCAAACACTAAATCAAAAGAATATATGCAACTCTACATTCATCACAGCATTTTTTATAATATCTAAAATATGGAAGCAACTCAAGTTGCTCTTATCCACTCATCAATAAACAAGTGGATAAAAAAATATATGGTACATATATTCAATGGAATAATACTTGGCCATAAAATAAGAATGAACATTCTTTTTTTTTTTTTTAATAAAACCATTTGAGACAGCATAGATGGACCTAGAGGATAGTATGCTCAGTGAAATAGGTCAGTGTTTAGTAAAATACAGAAATGTTTTAAAAAGATTTAAAAATGTCTAAATAATGCTAAAAAGATTTTAAAATGTTTGAGTTAACTTTCCTGAAACTTAAAGTGTGATATTAAGGACACATTCCCTACTGCCCTGAAGTGTGTATACCCCATAGATAAGGATTTGAACTTCAATTACTGACTCAGAGTGACTTGCTAAGATAACCGTATGTGTGAGTGATGTACTCTCCCTAGGTAACCACATGTATCCCCTCGCCCTGTTTGAGATTAACATGTGTGCATTGACATAATTCATTGATAACTACCTGAACTGCTGCGGGTATGAAACAGGCTTTAAAAATGGGTCCTGACCAGCCAAGGGCGCTCGCCTGTCGAGACAGCCACAAAGGTACATCCTTTTGTCAGTCCAGCAAGCAATGCCACTCCGCGCTCCTCTCTCTGCCAGACGACAGAAGAATGGCTAGTCCACAACCGAGCTCTCAGGTGAGGAACATCGGCCCCCTGCATCCAGACCGGACCAGCCAAGCTACCAGACCCCAGAGGACAGCACCACTGGGATCCCATCAAGCCTGTGCCCACAGCATCAGGAACTTTTGTGCATAATAAAAGTGTGCTGTGTGATTTGCAACTGCATATGTTTCATGTGGTGTAATTCCTCCAGCAGTTAATTGAATTATTTTGCATACACTTAAACCTGAAATTAAAGCTTCTGGTCTTTTTGGTTCTAGGCCTGCCCTTGGTCCTGCTTGCATAGAGTAGCCTCTTTGCTAGCAACTACTTGAATGTCCCAACACCTGCACGGTTAAGTTTATCTCAAGGGATGCCTTGGATAACACCCCAGATCCTTTGCTGGGATCTACTTGGGACAGTCAAATAAAGACAAATTCTAAATAATTTCACTTATATGTGGAATATAAAGAATAAAATAAATGAACAAACAAGATTGAAACAGACTTATAGACACAAAGCAGACTGGTAGCTGTTAGAGGGAATGGGTGACGGGGAGCTGGGTGAAAAAGTGTAGAGATTAAGAAGTACAAATTGATAGTTACAAAATAGTTACAGGGATATAAAATACAGCAAAGGGAATATAGTCAATAATATTGTGATGACTATGTATGGTGCCAGGTGGTTACTGGAAATATTGGGGGAACACTTTATAAAATATGTAATTGTATAACTAATATGGTGTACCCCTGAAGCTAATACAAACATATTGAATGTAAAACAAAAACAAAGAAAAGCAAAACAACCTGGGATTAAAATTTTATCAAATAAAAATATATCCAAACAAAACAAAACAAAATATCTGTAGTCCTTTTCATGTACCAGCTATAAGTCAAATACACTTCACAACACTATTTCTTTCATCCAAAAATTTGGTTGTATTAATGCCAACTACACAATCTATAATGCTTTCTCCTGAATCTTCACTAAAATGATGAAATTAATTTCTGAATTAAAAATGCATAAAATAAGAAAACAATTCCTAATAATTAAAAGATTACTTACACTATCATTATTTCAACTCTCTGGATGGAGAAATAGAATGTGAGTGTGAGAGAGAAAAAAGTAGAGAAGAAAAGAAAACAAAAATGAGAGAAAAAAATGGATGGGAACCCAAACAGAAAGCTTAAAGATTGCATTAACCTTAAATATTGCAGGTATATCTGTGTGCTTGTGTATATTTTACACAGTTCTATAAGCAGGAGTGGGAAGAACAAGATCTGTGATGTAGTGTTATAAAGGTAACCTTGCAAAGGAGCCCTGCCCACATAATATTTTTAGACTAAAGTTCTCCATTTTTGAAGTTATTTATGTAATTCTATGGGAAGTTAAATCTGTCTATAATATGAGATGCAATCTACAATGAATAAAATAATTTTGCTCCGTGTTCCAGACCTTGGTATAATAAAGGCTCTCTGGCTGTCCCAATTATCGCATTAGCTTGGATTAGTTCATCTATTCATTATCTGCCAACCAGGGGGAAATGGAGTCAAAGGAAAAGGAAACAAGAATGTTTTATTGCAGGTGAAAGACCAGATATGCTCCATATCTGGAAATTCTGCTTGAAAATGTATCCAAAAGGTGAGGGCAGGGATTTGTGGGCTCTTTCTTAGCCCTGAAAGCTTCGTGAGGTTGGTGGATGAAATTTGCAGCAGGCAATTGCAGACAAGATGCAGAAACTCAAAGAAAAATTTGACCAGTTGTGAATTTTGGCGATTGGCATCCCTGGTGATAACTATAATGGAAAGCTGTAGCCATTGTTTTCCAAGAATTAATTTTAGCACTTGATACTACAGAGTTCATGCCAGATAGTAAGAGGATTCCTGGACTGTCATAGAAGCAATTTCTTTAGATGGTCTAATGCCTTTGTTTGGACTGTAATCTAAAGCACAAGATTTTCTGTAATAATGCAGTTATTTTTCCCTTTCATATTAGCTTCTAAAAACACTGTGCCCACATAGAACTATTTTTGTCCTGCCTGTGGTTGTAAAATAATGTGTATTCAGTATCACTGCACTATAACATATACATCAAATATTAATCTGCTCTAAGAATCGCAATTACAGCAAAATAAAATCTTATTTTAAAATAACCATTTGAAAGTAACTATGCAATGATGGCATGATAAATATGCAGATCCCTGAATCAATTAATGCCTCTAACTTTATAAAGAATCTAGCCATGCCCTGGCAGGTGTTGCTAACTAGTTAGAGCCTCAGCCTGCATGCCAAAGGATCACAGGTTCCATTCCTGGTCAAGGGCACGTACCTGGGTTGCAGGTTCAATCTCAGCCCCCATCAAGGCGTGTGCAGTAGGCAACCAATCCATGTGTCTCTCTGGCATCATCAGTTTTTCTCTCTCTCTCCCTCCACCCTCCCATTCTCTAAAAATCAATGGAAAAATATCCGTGGGTGAGGATTAACAACAACAACAACAACAACAAAAAAAAATCTAGCCATGATAGAACCTACAAAACCATAAAAATATATCTGTATATGAATAAATGCCTTTTCTATAATAACAACTAAACATGCTATCTATGCTGTTTTAAAATAATTGAAAGTAGAGATACATTAATCAATTTAGCATCTTATGGATATTAGATTATGTATCCAAAATGTCTTTTACTAGGTTTTATAAGTATTTGGGTCTAATCTATTTCCAAATTGCCTCAATAAACTTTTTTTTAAAGCCACATTTCCACACTGCAGTCACACCGTTTTTCTATTATATGCTTTATCTGCAATATAGTTTTTCTAAAAAATCAAATCTGCTGGAGAAAGACCTCTATTAATAAAGTCCAGTATGGGGGTCCCTGTTGCTCTCAGATCAAGTCCCAGCACCTCACCATGGTTTACTTGTTACTATATGGTTATTCAAGATACTCCCCAATTTTGTCTTTCCAGGCTCATCTCTCACCTTATATTCTAGTTCAAGTCCGCTTGAGTGCCCTTCTTCTATTTTACTTTAGACATAAAACTAAAACCCCTATGCATATCAATCCATGCAAATAGACTCTGTAGTGGGAGTGTAGAGAGAATAGTTCTCTATTCAACCAAAGTTAAATTGCAGTTTGGACTGAGCTAGAACATCTACTGCAAACCTAAGATCAACTAAATGCATTAATACTTACATACACACAGAGATAAATATATATGTTTTAAAGTAAGAAAATAGGTAATATGTTACATTTATATTTGCTTAGCAAAAATCTGATCACAGAAGGCCCTCAGTAAAAATTGGTTGAATGAATAAAATTAATGCCAAATCTCTAGCTCAATTTGTGATTCTTTTATTTTCATTTAGTTTATGTTAGCCGACTCCTCAATGTGTTCTGAAAGCCCATCTTTTTTTTTTTTTTTTAAATATATTTTATTGATTTTTTACAGAGAGGAAGGGAGAGAAATAGAGAGCTAGAAACATCGATGAGAGAGAAACATCGATCAGCTGCCTCCTGCACATCCCCCACTGGGGAAGCGCCCGCAACCCAGGCACATGCCCTTGGCCGGAATGGAACCCGGGACCCTTCAGTCCGCAGGCCGACGCTCTATCCGCTGAGCCAAACCGGCTTTGGCCTGAAAGCCCATCTTATTATTAATTTTCCTCTAATCAGTTGGATTGATTTTATATATATTTCTAAGGGGCAAAATATAAACTTTAAAAATATAGAAAAATGCTAACAAAAAGTACACTTATTATTTTTTCTATTTCCAAGTGTTTATTCTATTCTTGTCAAACATATGATAAAAATAACTTAATGAAGAGGGTGCATTTGGTATTCTGAATATGAAGATGTTACATTGCATGTGCATTGGTGGGTAAAAAGCATGCTAAATATTTGACATAAAATTGTATTCTACAAATATATATCCCTTCACAGCCACAAAGCATTCTAATGATCCACTCTGTTTTAAGTTATTTCCAATCATGGGAAGTTATTTGACTTGATGAGAGTTCCTCATGATAAAAGGGCCCATTGTTTATTAGATTCTAAGATTTGCTGGTCATGTGAACCTAATTTAGAGAAGAGATCCACCAAAAGTTCACTGATAAAGGATTCTTTCTGGCTGTAAATTTGTTCTAAAGTAGGTAAAATCACATCATTCTACATAGATTTAAGTATGCATTTCTCTCTGTATAGTTCACTCAATTCATTGTGTAGGTGCATGCTCAATGCCTGTTCATCCCTTCTAAGTCTATCAGGGTAAGTACATTATATTGACTCAGCCCATGGACTTTTAGAAGAATGAGTTGACTATCTAAAGACAATCCTGAGGCCCTTGCCCCAGATGTCTCTCTCCTTCATTAGCAGAACATCTGCTTAACAAATATGTGTCCAATTAAATTTTATGAGTTAGAGCAAATGATGATGGTAAAGAGCCTGGGGTCAGATAGAAAATCAACTTGTTACATATTAGCTGTGTGACCTTAAAATTTACTTCCTTCACCTTAAAATGGAGAAAATTATTTGGGTCGTTTTGAGTATTTAAAAAGACAATAAGGTGGTGAAGACCTGGGGTGGGGGGTGGGGGTGGGCTGGAGGAGGAAAAAAATGGGACATATATAATACTTTTAATAATATTTTAAAAAAATAAATTGTAAAGCTAGTTGCTGGATCCAAGTTCCTCTACCAGGGACTTGACCTCTTTGGACGCCAGGAATTGGAAGAAGACATGAGTGGCCATAAGGAGCTGGGCCATGCTTTATTGCAAACAAAGCAGCCAACAACCGGCTGGTCAGCGGCACCTTATATACTCACTCAAACACCTCTGCCAATGAGTGACATCTGTGCTCCAGTAACATACGTAGGTTAGATAAGGGTGCGCCTGCGCAGTACCTACAGCGACACTGCTGAGTCATTGCCTTGGCCCATGTGTATGGCAATGGGCCTTTAACATAGTAATACTGCTGAGTAATTGCCCTTGAGCATGTATATGGCAACAAGGCCTTTAAGATTCAGTGTATTCTGGTCAGGGCCCCTACAGTAGTATTTGGTAAAAAAAAACAAATTCAAAAAGGTAAAAAAAAACAAAAAGAAGATAATGGTAACAACACATAGTATGTTTTAGTTAGTAAAATAATATCATTCACGAGGAGCATTTAGAATAGTAGACTTCATAAACATTTGTTATTAATAGTAGTACTATCCAACCCATGTGTATATTCAAACCAGCTTCTAGGCATCTCCCTTAGTCTCACTGTCTAAGCCTTTGGAAATGCAATGATTTGGAGGAGATGTAGGATCCCTGAAACAGGCAAGACCTGAGGAACCTCTCAGAACACAGCACATGACCAGGCACTGAGGGAGCATTGAACCAAAATTGCTCTGGCTTCAGATCATTGCTGTGGTGTCCGTTTTTGCTGAACTCCCTGATCATACCCAGGGTTAAGAGTCACAACTTCCAAGTAGTCTGGTTGAGCTGCATCTCCACCCTTCACAGGCAATAACTTCCAGAACCTTCAAGTCTACAGTCTAAGAGATAGATATTCAGGCTGGACTTCTCCCTATGTTGCACACTGAAGCCCAGTGCCCATAAGTTCATGCAAATGAGAGTAAACTTGTACCTTGACTCAAGGGTCTAAGCAGACTGGCTGATGTGCCAAAGTTAGGAACCACAAGCAGAATTGGAACCCCTCACCTCAGGGGCCTAGGGAGCAGTCGCTGATACATTTTCTGTGAGTCTTGGGGATGTCACCTCACTTCTCTTTAGCCTCAGTGTTTCATCTGAAAATGCGTGTGTTTCCTTAAAGGTCTAAAATATTTTTCCATTACATGAGAGCAAACCCCAACTCCAACTTAGATGCTACAAAAGAAATCATATGGAAGAAACATAAACCAAGCAGCCTGCAGTGCAAGCCTGGTAATATTCACACTGAATAGGTACTGGGTACCGTGACCTGGGAGAAGACGGTGGGCAGAGAAGCTGTGCAGAAAAGGCTGTGGCTGACGAAACATGGAAGACCTGATCTGAGTGGGTCAGAATGCTTCCTCCTGCTTCCCTTTAAGCAGCATCTCTGGCCTTATTTCTTTGAAATCACCAGGAAGAGAAATGATTCTCTCAAGTTGTTCCCAATGCCTAAAGGGAAGTTGGAGAAAGATCTAACCACTGGCCTTGAGGAATATATACATTTTTAATCAAGGGTGAGGCGCTCCTAATATTATTGCTACTTGAATGCCAAGGAATTTAAGTTGTAAAACAAACCATCCCTAGAGACCCACTGCCCCATCCGGCTCTGCTGCTGATCACTCACATGGATGCGGACTGAGGCTTTTTATATGGTAACGGAGCCGGATTACATCCTGTGGGGAAACCCCAGCAAATAGTCACCTGTGATTAATTGGCTGCAGAATGCCACCGTCACACGTTTCCAATGAAGGGGGAGGTATTTCTTCTGGAGGAGAAGCCCTCCTGAGATGAAGCAATGCACAGAGGAGGCCATGCTTCTTGTCACATCCCTGATGACCCGGTTTCCCTGGGTTAGCGAGGAGATTTAAAGGAGCCACAGGCCTGTTAAGACATTCATAGACAATCTTGTTTACAGATAGGTAACACGGGAAATGGGGACTTCCTGACATTGTCTGTAATGTGTGTGTCAGTCCTGAAAGGAGTGAATACTAAATTAGCAGCATTCTGAATTCTTTAGGGGAGGACCAGAACTCTATCTTTCTAGCATTCATTTCTGCTATCTAATCAATCATAAGAGGCATTCAAGGATTACCCACATGACATCAATGATTTCCTTTCAATGTGAAGTAGAACAAGTAGGCACATCCACTGACGATTAGCATCACCTGTCTTTACCAGGGATCAGCAGGCTTCCCAAAAGACTACATCCCTAGTGTAATGCTCTTGATGTGGCCAAAAGATGATTTTTTTCTGTCAAGGTTATCTGGTTTCAGTAATTAAGTTATTACCATCGTTTTTGTGCATGTAGTTTTTATACATATTCACTCTTGAATCTAGATTTCTTCCAACATCCACTTAAAATAATTAAATAATCTAGTTCTACAAAAGGTTTCATTGGAAATGGAGAGGATAAATGTCAAAATATTTTCTAAATGCCAAATAGATAAATGTCTATTTCAATTCAGAAAATACTTTAGAACATCTCTACCTCTCTTTGTTAAAATATACATTCCAGGATTGCCATTAGGATTATATGAAATTAGGTATCATGTTTGAGGCCAGAACCATAGTCACTATCACAAATAGTCTTTCACATACAAACAGGAGCTGGGTTCGGACTCAGACCAGAAGCCTGTGGCCCTTTCACAAGGTAACTCAGAGGTAACACAGGGAGGTCCAGGGAGGTTTTTTTCAGGCCAGACCGCCACTCTGATCCCACCTGAGCAGCCCTATGCCCCCTTCGTGTGTGTGTGTGTGTGTGTGTGTGTGTGTGTGTGTGTGTGTAGGGGGGTTCATGTAGGGAGGGCTTGCCCACTGGGGTGGGTGCAGTGCCAGACACACATGGAGCAGCCCCAAGAACCTGGAAAAAGCCAAGACTGACCTCAGTCCACCCATCTGCTGCACTGCCAGCGGGAGGACGCCCTGTGCTGGGTCCTGGGCTGTGGCTGTGTTCTGTGTTTGGGGGCCACGTGGAAATCCAGGCACGTGGGTGATATTGTCTCCTCTCCCAACTCTAGCACCAGCCCAGTCTGTGTCCTGGGGTGGACACTGCCAGTATGTGTCCTGGGCGTTATTTGTGTCCCCACATTAGTATTTTCAAAGCCCCTGCTATGGAACATGGGCTTTTCTGAGTTTTCACTCCCACCATGTGCTGAGGGGCACATCTACATCCATAAATGCCGGAGTCCATTCATTGTCTTCACTACCTGAGTTTAGACAGAGACCCCCAAAAGCTAGTAACCTTTGAAGTCCTAGCAAAGGTCAGAACTGTGCACCACCCAGTTAATCTAGGAACCACCCAGTTAATTTAGGTAATAATAGTTGAAGCATCCCCACCTTAGTTCACTTAATTCCTTAGATACTTATGTAGATCCTTGTTGATTATTGTTAATCAGATACTCCCAGAAATCTATTGATGAGCTAGTCAGATACTTTGTCTATTCCTGGAAATTGTCTGCTGATCTGTGTGTCATTGAAACCTCCTTACCCTAAGGGCTACTCCAGATCAATAAAAGATTGGAGCAGCCTGAGCATGGGAGGAAGTCCTTCGGGACTTGCCGCCTGGTCCCCCAATATTGCAAAATTATCTCGTGTCTTTTTCTCTCATTTGTTGTGCGGCTCCTCTTTCAGATACCGAACCCTACTCCACGCAGAATGTGGAGGGAGTCTTACTCGACACATAAATGCGTTTCCAGTACAGGCCTGTGGAAGGGGAGATTTTTGGTCTCATGTAGACAGAATTTTAAGATGTTGGCACAGTTCCGTACATCCCAGGCTCCCTGTCCACATTGAGCCTTGTTTGGGAAAGCAGGGCTGAGACCTGGGGCTAAGAGCTCATGGAGGGAGGGGGGAAGGGGCTGGGAGTGGGCATAGATCCAAAGAAACCTGAAACACTAAATTGAAAGAATATGCATTCCTATGTTCATTGCAACATTATTTACAATAGCCAAGATCTGGAAGCAGCCCAAGTGCCCATCAGTAGGTGAGTGATAAAAAGCTGTGGCATTCCCACTCGACTGTAAGGAGAAGGAAATCTTACCTTTTGTGACAGCATGGATGCACCTGGAGAGTATTATCTTAAGTGAAATAAGCCAGGCAGAAAAAGCCAAAAACATATGATTTCACTTATATGTAGATTCTAATGAGAGAAAAAAAAACAATTAAAAAACAAAATAGAAACAGACTCATAGATACAGAGAATAGATGGACAGCTATCAGAGGGTAGGGGGTAGAGGGACTAGGTGAAAAAGCTGAAGAGATTAAGCAAAAACAAACAAACGAAACCTTACAGACACAGACAATAGCATGGTGATTGCAAAATGAAAGGGGGTTGGGGGAAAAAGACGAGGATAAAGGGGGAAATGGTGACAGAAGAAGACTTGACTTTGGGTGGTGAACACACAATACAACATATTGATGACTTATTATAAAAATGTACAGCAAAAACTATATAATTTTATTATCCAATGTCACTCCAATAAATCAACACAATAAAATATATATAAAAGAAAGAAAATGTAGCGGATAGATATTTAGACATATATGTTTGATATTAAGAAAGGTAGTAAAGAAAAATAAATAAGAAGGGAACCTTAAATAATTGTTGAGTAATCAGTTTAAAATATCAATTTGGTATTAAAATAAAAATAATCACTTATTTTTGAAGAAGTAGTTTGAGGTTACAGGAGAGTTTAAAGCAGAAGCCACGCTCTGATAAGACTATTTTCTGCATTGGGAAAATATATTTATTAATTACTCTTAAACATTTACCAAAAATGTGTAAGTGCACATTATATTTAGAAGATTATTGAAGAATAGATAAAGAATAGGTAATAAGAAAATCTGAAGATTGAATGCAGGAGGTCATCTTGAACAGGTAAAATAAATTAATTTATTCAAATGCAGAAAATGTCAATCAGGCAGTACATTATTACAAGAATAAATAACAACTTATGCTACGTGAAATAAGCAAATCAGAGAAAGGCAAGCACCATATGATCTCATATGTGGAATCTAATGAACAAAATAATCTGACGAACAAAAAGAGCCAGAGGCGTGGATACACGGAACAGACAGCTGCCAGAGGGGAGGGGAGTGAGGGGACTACGTGAAAGAGGTGAAGAGATTATCCAAAGAACATGTATGCACAGCCCATGAAGGCAGACAATAATGTGATGATGGCCAGAGGGCAGATGGGGCAAGGGCTGAGAGGAGGTAAAGGGGTGTGTGTGTGTGTGTGTGTGTGTGTGTGTGTGTGTGTTGGGGGGTGGGGGAGAATGGAATAATATCAACAATTAAAATAATATTTAAAAATAATAAATAATATTTTAAAATTTTACCCACACATATGTGTAAATGTATTCTACATATAGGAAGCACAGTAAAGTTAAGGAAGTTAAATATGACTCTTTGAAAACAAAGACTCACAAATTGGATTAAATATTTTTAAAATTTATTTGTGGTAGAAAATATATTACCCTTCCCAAAGAAGACAGAAAAAGATGTAACTATAAAAATAGAAGCATATAAATCAGGCATATATTAAGAAAAACAAATAACTAAGGTAATATAGGATAAAATAGAATTAAGTGTTACAGGAATTCAATGAAATATGAGGAGAGGGAAAATTAGTAATTTAAGAAAAAATATTTACCTCTATGTACCCGTAAATATAATGTAATACAGCTTTGAAATTTATAAGCATATACTGTTAGAACTATGAAAATAAATTATGGAATGTATATTCTAGGCAATCTAGTTTCAAATAGAATTTTTCAGGAGTATGCAAAATAGTAATTCAAATACAGATGTCTTGAGTTATTTTTCACTCAAATTATTGTTCTTTTAGACTTCTGGTTAAGTCTCCTTTACTATTATCTATTTTGACATCTGAACAAGTAGACTTCTAGTTCCAACTTTCACAGTCACATTGCCAAAACAAATAATTATGCTAATGAGAGGTTGGATTTTCACATTTCTGTTTCACAGCATTGCCCTGTTGGTTTTAAATATAGAAAGATTTGAGGCATCAACTATAAGCGAAATTACGCAAGTATAAATAAATTTTAATTTTAAATATTTTTACAACCAACATGGTATAAAATAACTGAATGTATTAGAACAAATTTATGAAAATGAAAAGAGGGAAATGTGAAATATTTGACTGACTTTCCCAAATTTATCGATTAAAATCTGCAAAGAACCAACAGTAAACTTACATAATATTCCATAAATTTGTTTAATCCCTCTTTTTTATGTTCTGTGTAAAGATAGCAAGACATCCTCTTATTAAAGCAAACAATTTTAAGAATACAAGCAGATTAAGTAAATTACTTCAAGTGAATTAATATGCATGATAATTTAGTGTATTTTAACTTAAAAAAAAACAAAACACTACACAAGTCACAGAGGAAACTGATTTCAATTGTATCCTTAGAGTATAATTTTCCTATTCAAACCTCACTCCAATGTTTATTGGAAAAGGAAATCCATGGAGAAATCAGGGATTTTATACAGAACAGAAATCATAGCATACATTAAACTATAGATTGCTGCATAAATTATCAATATTCTTCTGTATCATGCCACTAAAAAGATACTTTGAAAAGAAAATTTAAATTAAAAAAAGATGTTATGCTCTCTACCTGTGGAATTTTACTTCTCTCCATTCACAATGGGTAATACCTGAAGAAGAGTTCATAGGGGGCTTCATTAGCATGTACACCTGCATTGCTCCAATTGCTTAGCATTACTTCTGGTGGCAATTCGACTGCAACAGCAGGTAGTTTATTTTTAATTGCATTTGGTGTTCTAACTGCTCTTAGTGACACAGAACTCCTGCGTGAGCATTCCATACAGAAACTATGCAATGTGAATATCGAAAACCTTTCACTATTTTTGCAGTCACTGGGTCTTACACATAAATCCATTGCTTTGTTGAGGTAAATGCAGATCTTTGTAAACTCATATCCTATTTAATAAAGAACTAATATGCTAATTAGACCAGATGGCAGAGTGACCTTCCGGAATGACCAGTGGGTGCGGCTGTGGGGCTGTGAGGCAGCCAGGGCTGTGAGGGCCGATCCCCTTGCATGAATTTCGTGCATCGGGCCTCTAGTTTTAAATAAATGATTCTCTTTTTTACTTTTGAATTTATTTACTGAGCACAGCTTGAATAAAGAGAACTGATAAAATCAATAGTGAGTATAATGATTATCACAGCAAAGTTTGTAAACTCACAGTCCAATAAATAAAGTCAATCTCTATCTTTCATTCTCATACTAACAATTATAAAAATACGTAATAAAAAGAACCACAAGAAACTATCCTCTGGTCCCAATCCATATCTTTTCTGCATGCAGGTATGTTATTAATATCAAACATAAATTACAATCCTCTATAGCAGTTACTTGAAAAATGAACTTAAATTATCACAACATAGTTTTGTGTATTTCTTAGATATAAAAATGGAAAGTGATAGATTTAGGAAACTTCTGGGTCAGAGCCACATTTTAGTATTGCAAGTCTTTATTTCTCATTGTTGTAACACTCAAAACTTTATTGAGGTTGGTAATTACTCAGCAGCCTCAATATAGAAACATTTTGTGAACTACAATGAGAACTCATTAATTTGTTTTTTCTCTGAAAACATTTCTAATAAATTTGTATAACATATTTAGCACGGGTCCTGGAGATTATGTAATAAAATATAACCCTTTCTTTTACCTAACTTTAAAAAAAAAATACGTTTTTCTTGATTTTTTAGAGAAAGAGGAAGGGAGATGGATAGAGCGATAGAAACATCAATGAGAGAGAAACATCATCAGTCGGCTGCCTCCTGCATGCACCCCAACTGGGGATTGAGCCTGCAACCCAGGCATGTGCCCTGACTGGGAATCGAACCCACCACTTCTTGGTTCCTGGTTCTGATGCTCAACCACTGAGTCATGCCGGCCAGGCTTACCCAACTCTTTATATGTACTTCTTCCTATAATTTTGGCCTAATTATTAAAAATTCTGTAGGCCTCTCTCAGAACTTGCATTTTTAGATTTCTATGCTCCTCTCCTCTGAGATCATCTAAAATATGATAGTAGAATTCATTTCAGAAAACTAAACAAAAAAAATTCAAATAATTTTTCTTTACAATATCTCATTCCTCAGACTCTTTTATATGTTTCCTCTAAATTGTTTGAAATATCTCCCTTACTTTTGGGGTACAATTTTGATAATCATCACCTTTCACCTGCATAGCTTTCTATAACAATGAAATTCACAGGTAAATTACTTCCCTACAAAAAATGATTACCTTAAATTTATTTTCCTGGCTTTAGTGGACTTTGAATTAATTTCACATTGTCCCATTTGTCAAAATGATTTATATTAGTTTAAATATATCTCTTTTTTCTAATAAAACTTAAAGTTAAATTTTCTTCTTATTTTATATAATACATATCTATAATAGAAATTGTAGGAAACTCAGAAAAGGTGGAAGAAGCTATGTTTCATAGCCCAACTATCTCAAACCATCCTTTGTTACAGTTCAGTACATGTGATGCTAGTTTTTGCATGTGCGTAGGCATGCATTTAATTTTCTACCTTGTGTTTTAGCTAAGTTGTATATAATACACAAGAATAATAATTCTGGCCCTAGCTGGTTTGGCTCAGTGGATAGAGTGTTGGACTGCAGACTGAAGGGTCCCGGGTTAGATTCTAGTCAAGGGCACATGCCCTGGTTGTGGGCTCAATCCCCAGTAGGGGACATGCAGGAGGCAGCCGATCAATGATTCTCTCTCATCATTGATGTTTCTCTCTCTCCCTCTCCCTTCCTCTCTGAAGTCACTAAAAAATATATATTTTTAAAAATAATAATAATTCTGAGTAGAAATATAGATTTGGCTATACTAGTTAGGATATGGTCTTTGTAAAAATGTAAAAATGATAGAAATTTATAAAATTATTAGTTACCTCCTATCCAAAAAACTACACCTAATGTTTCTATATAGAATTGCATAAAGAAGGGTGATAAATATTCTGATTGCTAAAGAGCATGAATATAAATTACATAATCATACACATATACATCTACAATGTAATAAGCTATATTGAGTCACCTAAATCATATTTTATCTATTTGCTTTTTTTTTTATTCTTCTTCAATGGAGAAGATTAATAAACTGCCTAATAGTCATCAAATTATTCTTTATATACTTTTACAACTATTACATGCCAAAATTCCTTTCTGAACTATATTTAAAATCAGTATCTATATAGTAATATCTTGAATACTGAAACAAGAAAAAAGTATATGGAACACTTTTAAATGTGTTATAAAGTCAATTGTTTTTCTTTTCTCTTTATTTTCCCTCAAACATTTTCTCCCTATCAATGCAGGTAAGACCTCAAGCTGGGTTCTTCTTTGTAAAATTGTACGTGTCATCTTGGTGGCCATGTGGCTCCACAGCATGAAGTAGCTATGATGAACTATGATGAAAAACGACAATTGCAAAATGAGAAGAGTTTGCACACACCGACCTGGGCCTTACGAGGGTTTCGGGTTTACCCAGCATCAGGACCTTGATCCGCTGTGGCCCCAAACAAGGGAGGGGGCCCACCTGTGTTGCCTGAAGCAATAATTAAGATCAAACAAAACATGCTTTGCGGTAGTAAGACATGACAAGCAGTAGAGGCAAAGCATTTTCCGGCAGTGGTAGCAGAAGTCACTTTCTCCATAAGGAGTCTAGGTGATTACCAAGCAAAGCGCTGTGGTAATAACCCAGCGGCAGCTCCGATGAAAGGGAAGCAAGTATAAGCAGGTGGGAGAACGTTTGCATTTCCACAGAATGAATCATTTTAAACATTCAGGAAAAATGAAGGGCCGGAGGGCTCATGGGGATATTTTGAGATATTTCCTGTGGCCATGTCATCTCTCCTTAGTCTCTGCGGCATTCGCTGAGCTTCCGGAGAAGCCCGGACCGGAGCCGCCTGCTTGTTAAATCCTAACTGTGAATATCTGACTGGTCAGCTAGTCTTCATGGGTTGATACCTTTTTAAACATGAGAGACAGATGCATCCATAAAATACCGATAATTACTTCGTACAATATGGACGAGCCAGTCGCTCCCTCAATATGAGATTGGAAGGCTGGCCCACTGAATGGGGTGCGCAGAGAATGATTGCACCCCACCCGCCCCCGGAGTGAAAACGGATTTAGAACATCCATCCGCAGCCTCGGCTGCATGAATCCGCTTGTCCCTGGGGCCAGGGAAGTATGGGGTCAGGATTTTGCAGCCGTCACTCAGAGCAAACTGCCGCCTCAAGAAATCAACCTCAAAACCACATCCATCTTCCAGATTCTAAACAACTGTGATAGTTGGACCTAAAAAATAATGGCGAGCGGGGCACACAGATAACACCCATGACAAGTGATGCCATAACCTAATCAAGTCTAAGCAGAACCTAAAATCTAATGGCCACAAACCCCCACATTTAAAAATAATTCCCAAAGCAGAACAATCATCACAATCTTCTTTCCTGGAACATGGAAATCATAAAATGTCTGCATAAATGAACTATGCCTAGTGTCTGTTCACATTAAGTACACAGGTAAATTAATACCTTCTACATGTCTAATTAATAGGACATTTAATAATGAACATGAATCAACATTTGAAAGTATAAACATTTAAAAAATAATAATTTTCCCATAATCCAATGCATGCAAAATGACATTGAGTATTTGGGGTATGTTTCTTTTAAATATTTTGTATGAACATGAGTTACAATGTGTAAAGCTCACATTAGAGTTCCTTGCATATTGAAGGGCTCAATAATTTTTTAAAAATTAAGAATGAAATTAATTTATATGTTTAATAATAAGGTACATATAGCGCTGTGACATGTACTTTTATTTCAAAGTTAATAGTTTATTTTCATTTTTATGAAAAAATAAAGAATAGTATATAACATCTGCACATACAAAATGGTACAGAATTAAAAATTCATATCACTTTTTCTATACCATGTAAGAGACATAAATGATATATTTGCTTGTGTATCCTTCCACAAATATCCCTTGTATACTGCGCATATGTATTGATATGTATACTGTGTATCGCATACATGTTTGTGCATGAATGTGTGTATCATATTTAGACAGTATTTTTAAATTTAAAAGCCTGTATATTATAACCATTGTATTTTTATAAATCAATGTGTCTTATAAAATATATAAATGAATATATAAATAGTACCTATATGCATTTTCTAATAGTAATTTAGTGTTGTTGTTTTTTTATTTCATGTACATTTACTTCAAAAAATGTTAGGGATTCTGTGTAGGTGGGATCTAAGTGTCATTTTAGAACCAGCAATCCATCCTATCAATTACTTGTCAAGCAAAACATGCTTCTTTGCAATAAAGACACATGTAGTAAGATAACTCCATTAGCAGAGGCTGGAACAGCATAGAACAAATCCATTTGGCATCCAAGACTCTGCCCTACTTAGAAAGCATATATTTTTTTATATTTTTTTGATTTTTCACAGAGAAGAAGGGAGAGAGATAGAGAGTTAGAAACATCGATGAGAGAAACATAGATCAGCTGCCCCCTGCACACCTCCTACAGGGGATGTGCCTGCAACCAAGGTACATGCCCTTGGCCAGAATCGAACCTGGGACCCTTCAGTCCGTAGGCTGATGCTCTATCCACTGAGCCAAACTGGTTAGGGCAGAAAGCATATTTTGAGAAACTGATCTAATGATTCCTACACTGAACAGGAATTTAAACCCAGTTTTAAATACCAACATCTGCTTGTTACTACTATTACTGAACACTTGGAGAAAATTGGTAGCAGGAGGTACAATCAATTAATATTTTATTTGCATCCGCCATGACCCTGAAACACTAGTTCTTAACATGCATATATTTTAGTACCACATTCATCTCTGGGAAGAGATTTGGTCATACAGAGAAGGTTCTTTCTAACTTCTATCTTCATGAATTATTTGATTTAGTAAGAGAGCATCTGCAAGACCATGCTAATCATGCTAATAAACTCAAAGTTCCATCTTATTTAAAAGACTAGCTTTGAAACAGTAACATAAATTCATTCTGTTAATAGGAAACATGGACAATTATAGCAAAGGCATGTAAGACATGGTCCAATTGATCATTGACAACTATATTAACAGTGACAACTTTATCCAGTATGTTGAATACGGAGATATTCATAATTTTTCCCTCATAAAATGTAAGGCTAAATGCTGATATTTCCAGTTGTAGCTAAATTGGGATGCATTCACTAGGCTTCGCCTGACCCCTGGTCCCGGCATCATTGTTTTCCAGATACTGAGACCCAGCTGTAGAGTCGATGTCTCTAAATTTCTAGGATTAATCATCACTTGAGACAAAGAATTTAAGGGGCTGTGACTTATTATTCTGCAACTCTTCCTTTCAGACTCTTCTGGAAAAAAAAGTGTTGCTTAGTTCTTAAGAAGTGTCTGTTAGGCTGCTCCATCTTATTGAATGATTATTATTCCTTGTGGTAAAGGCCATTTTCTAGTTACAATCAGCTGCACCTGGGACCCTGTCTTCCTCTTGACAATCTGATTTCCCCAAGAAGCCCTACTGGGAAATGGAAGCCATTCCTGCTTCAGTGGCTCTCAACCTTGGCTGCACATTAGAATCACCTGGGAATCTTTTTAAAATCCTGATTTCTGGGCCTTATGATGAGGCATGTAAGACATGGTCCAATTGATCATTGACAACCCATGATGAGGCCCAGAAGTCAGGAATTTAAAAAGATTCCCAGGTGATTCTAATGTGCAGCCAAGGTTGAGAACCACTGTGCTAGATCCACCCAAGTTCCTTGCTGTATTCTGGGTAAGACTACAGCTCTCCTGGGCTTTGCATTTTGTCCTGTCTTGATTAAATATATTTATAATGTCTAATGTCAGTCCCAGGCTTCAAAGTAGGCATTATATAACAGTGTCTGAGCTTATAACAAATGTCTTGGTCTGGAAAAGTAAGTTACCTCTTTCAAACTCCTTCATGGTGATAATAAAAATGAATCATGTAAGTAACGTTAATAAAATCATTTTTAAAGACAGATTCTTACTAAACATACTCTAATTATGTAATCCAACCATCATATTTACCCAGAGGAACTGAAAACTGTATCAGCTCAAATACCTATGCACAGATATTTATAATTTTATTCATCATTGCCCAAACTTGGACGCAACCAGTTAGTGAATGGATAAGTAAACTGTGGGACATGCAGACAATGGAGTATGCATATTACTAAGTGAAAGAAGTAAATCCTAAAAGGCTCCATATTACATTATTCCAACTACTAATATATGACATTGTAGAAAAGGCAAAACTTTGAAGTCGAGAAGAGATCAATATCTTCGAAGGGTTAAAGGTTGGGGATGGAATGAATAGGCAGTGCAGAGAGGATTTTAGGACATAAACATGCTCAATATTGTGCATACTTGTCATTATAAATTTGTTCAAAGCCATAGGATATACAACACCAATAGTGAACCCTAATGTAACTATGGACTTTGGATAATATGGTGTGTCAACATAGTTAGCCAATTGTCACAAGTGTCCCACTTTAGTGGAAGATGTTGAGAAAGGAGATGGCTGCCGATGTGTGGGGGCAGGAAGTGTGTGGAAAATATCTCTACCTTCTGCTCAATTTTGCTATGATCCTAAAACAACTCTAAACAAATAGTGAGGTTAAAAAAAGCATATGAGCCCTAACTGGTTTGGCTCAGTGGATAGAGCATTGGCCTGCAGACTGAGAGGTCCCAGGTTCAATTCTGGTCAAGGGCATGTACCTTGGTTGAGGGCACATCCCCAGTAGGAGGTGTGCAGGAGGCAGCTGGTCGATATTTCTCTCTCATCGATGTTTCTCTCTATCCCTCTCCCTTCCTCTCTGTAAAAAATCAATAAAATATATTTTTAAAAAAAGCATATGACTCTTAATTATGTCATAATCCACCTATTCTCCTGACATTAAAACCACAGGATAGTTCATAAATTCTCTATCTTTTCCATCCCACCAGAATTACATAAATGCAAACTATAATAAAGCTTTCACTAATAACTATAAGAAGTTATAACTGTTTATAAGAAGTCATTTTATTTTATCAGAAACTGAATTATTAAACTATATATATAGATTTAATTTCAATATTTGAATTAATGTCTGAAAATGGAAATAACAGTATTTCTAAGGGCAGATTTTATAAACAATGTATTCTTTTTTTTTTTTTTTTAATTGTTTCCTTTTTTTTTTTTTTTTAATATATTTTATTGATTTTTTACAGAGAGGAAAGGAGAGAGACAGATAGTTAGAAACATCGATGGGAGAGAAACATCAATCAGCTGCCTCCTGCACATCTCCCACTGGGGAGGTGCCCGCAACCCAGGTACATGCCCCTGACCGGAATCGAACCTGGGACCTTTCAGTCCGCAGGCCGACGCTCTATCCACTGAGCCAAACCGGTTTTGGCAACAATGTATTCTTTAATAAAATAGACATTTCCCTTTTTTCCTGTCTTCACCAGATATTTTAATGTCAATTTATGATTCAAAGATGTTTTAAAATGGTTATAATTATGCCTCCCTTTTACCCTTGTTCTTCTTATTTTTATTTGTTAGTATATTTTGTTCATTGCATTCCACATATAAGTGAGATCATTTGGTTATTTGTCTTTTTCTGGCTTATTTCACTTAGCACAATAATCTCCAGGTCCATCCATGCTGTCAAATAATAAGATTTCTTTTTTTTTTTTACAGTCAAGTAGATTTTTCCACTGTATAAATGTACCACAGCTTTTTTTTATTCACTCATCTACTGATGGACACTTGGCTGCTTCTAAGTCTTGGCTTATTGTAAGTAACTCTGCAATAAATATAGAGGTGCATATATTCTTTTGAATTAGTGTTTCTGGTTTCTTCAGATAAATTCCCAGAATTGGAATCACTGAGTCATAAGGCAGCTCCATGTTTAATCTTTTGAGGTAACTCCATATTGCTTTCCACAGTGGCTGTACCAGTCTGCATTCCCACCAATAGTGCACCAGGTTTAATTTTCTCCACATCCTTGCCACTTGTTTGTTGATTTATTGATGGTAGACATTCTGACAGGTCTGAGGTGATATCTGATTGTGGTTTTAATTTGCATTTCTCTGATGATTAGTGATGTTGAGCATCTATTTCTATGTCTGTTGGACATCTGTATGTCCTCTTTGGAGAAGTGTCTGTTCAGGTCCTTTGCCCATTGTTAATTGGATTGTTTGATGCATTGGTGTTGAGTTGTGTAAATTCTTTCTAAATTTTAGATATTAACCCCTTATCAGTTGTATCATTAATGAGTATGTTCTCCCATTCAAAGGGTTGTCTTTTCATTTTGTTGATGGTTTCCTTTACTGTGCAAACCTTTTTAGTTTTATGTAGTCCCATAAGTTTATTTTTTCTTTTGCATTCCTTGCCCAAAAAGATACATCAGAAAAAAAATATCCCTATGAGAAATGTCTGAGATTATACTGCCTATGTTTTCTTCTAGGATTTTTATGGTATCAAGTCTAACATTTGAATATTTAACACATTTTTAGTTTATTCTTGTGTAAGAAGGTGGTCTAGTTTCATTTTTTTACAGATATTTATCCAGTTTCTCCAATGCCATTTATTGAAGAGACTCTCTTTACCCCATCATATGTTCTTGCCTCCTTTGTAAAATAATAATTGACCGTAAAAATATAGGTTTATTTCTGGGCTCTCTATTCTGTTTTATTGGTCTATATGTCTGTTTTTTATCCCAGTTTGATATCAGGTAACATAATTCTTCCAACTTTGTTCTTCTTTCTTAAGATCACCATTGCTATTCTGGGTCTTTGGTGGTCTCATATAAATTTTTGAAATATGTGTTCTATTTCTGTTAAATATGCCTTTGGGATCTTGATAGGAATTGTGTTGAATCTATAGATTGCTTTGGGTAGTACGGATATTTTAATGATGTCTATTCTTCCGATCCATGAACACCGTATAAATTGTTTTGCATTATAACCTTCCCAGCACAATGGTATTTTCTAAGCCTGGAACAAAGTCATGTTTATCCTTTAGAGTAGTAGTTTAAAACATAACTTTAAAAGTAAGAGATACAGTAATGATAAAGACTGTTATTTTAAGTAGTGTAAGTGTTAACTTAATCATAATAGTTTTATCAAGTTAATGATGTTGTTTTTATTTAATTATATAGTACTTATTTATCTATGTTAATCATATTATGTAACATAATTATGTAATTGACTTATTTAAGGTATGATTATCATGATCATCACTAAACATCAGCAGAAATGGCCACAGATGAACATGTTGTTCCAGAAGTACTATGTCAAAGTGACACTAAACATAATAGGTAATTGTGTTTGCAAAGGCTTGAAGCTTTGGTAAAAGCTGATCTATATTAAGATTTGCCTGTATTTACCCCAAAGTCTCCACAAACTGGATGCTTCAGGGACAGTTCAGACTTAACCTTACCAAACTGAGACTTAACCTGCATTTGAGTCAATGGCTGGAAACCTTGTAAATGACAAAGGGTGCTCACTGAATATTAAATAGAACGTATCTTTTGAATTATGAGATCACCCAGTGCCTCTGTCAGTACTGGATTAGAACAAATCTGTCACCTCACACCAAGTTATCTTATTCATCTCTGCAATTGAACTTTAGATTTTATTATGCAATTGCAATTATTTTCAGCTTTTGAATTGATTTTATATATTTTATTATAACACCTGCTTTTATATATTTATTATTACAGCTTCAGATTATGTCCTTGCAACTTTTAGGAGCTTAATTAAATAATTGTTGATTTATTTCATTTTTAATTTATTTTAATTGCTCTTTTTATAACAATCAAAGCATTTATAGCTACAGAGATTTCTCCAAGTAAATATTTGCTCATATTTCATATATTTTTCTTTTTCTAAATTTCTTCAAGTGCTATTTTTAAAATTCCATTTATGACCCCAAAATTAATGAGAAAGAAACACCTGAAATAAAGTTAATATTTGTGCTGTTTTTTGTCTTGGTTTCCCTTTATCTTATCAAATTACATTTTACTTGTATTATGTTTAGAAAATGCATACAATTTTTACCTTTTAGAATTAATTAAAATTTTATCATGTGGGATACCAATTATCTAGGTATTCTGGGTACATTTAAAAAGAAATATGTTGCAGTGGGTAGAATAGGTCACTTGAGGAATTTACTGTGATGGAAACCAGTTTATGCCAATAATTCCCAACCCACCTTTATAGATCAATTACTGAATCAACTATAGGCTCATAAAAAAGGAAATAGCCTATGCATATTGGTTTCAGTGTATAAAGACAACAGTAAGAACACTCTCGTCTACCCTAATTCACCAATATGGTAAATTATATGCCTGACAAAATCATGGCATTCCACCTCAAGCTGGATGTGATAGATAAAGTTTGAGAGACATATTTATACCATGGTTGGACTACAATTAGCTACCTTATTATATAACTATTGCCTCTAAAGAAAAACCTAAAGAGAAAGTAGGATTGCATCTTCCAAATAAGCAAAACATCACAAGAAAGTATACCCACACTAAATTTGCATCTTATTTATCTTAGTCTACTTGCCTATAATAATTCAAATAGGACTCTGCTGGTCCATGAATGAGGAATACTCATCCACTTTCCCAAGGTTGTACATCAGAAGGTTAGTTTTTGTTTTGTTTGTTTTTTTGTATGTGTTTTTTTTTAAATAGGAGGCTAATTATTATTAGATCAAATATTAATCTTTCATTGGGACATGTTAGTGACATTTTAGCATTAAGACTATCAATGAAGAATAAAATATGAATTCTTAGCCACAATCATAATTCTTAAGATACAACACATTGGCACTTTTATGCACTTTTAGTTGTAGGGAATGAACCCTGTCCACTCGTTAATGATGCTGAAAAATTAAGTACTGTAGAATAAGTTTTAGATGACTTTATGGGCCGCCCCAGGAAAATGCAAGTTTTTCCATCCTCCTATTTCATACCAATATACACCCCATGTGCTCTTCTATAGATGTGTCTTTAACATGCATACTATTGTGAGATTGAGAAAAAAATAAAATAATTAGGCCTATAGTGACTAACCTGCCCTAACTCTTCCCTAAGAGGGTTGTTTATGAAGCTCTCACTTCAATAGCTCAAAACGTGTCCTGCCTTGGAACTCTAGCACTTCTATTTCAATAGAGGCTCCCAATTCAAAACTGTAGACCCAGGGCTCAGTTCTTTAATGTGTTATCGTTATGCTCCATTTGAATCTTCTTCCCCACAAATTTCCCACTGAAAACAACAACAACAAACTCATCAAAGTCTCATAACATGCATGGCTTTTCTATTCATTAACCCCCCTAACTGAATATAAATGACTGGACCTAAGGCATGCATAAGTTGGGCATCAGAAAAATTACATCCAGGCACAAACAGAAAGCAGCGAGAATGTATTTTTCTCCATGCAAAATAGAAGACTCATGCCAATGATAATATAATAAAAATAATCATATTATTCCACCATTGCGGAAATAAAATATTAAGGTGCTTTTTCATTTGGTCACTTACCATGTAAAAAATGTATGGTAACATATGTTTAAATCCTATAAATAACATGATTGAATAGGACCCCTTGTGAGTGGAGGGCTGGAGGGCAACTGCTATTTCCTCTACCTTTCCATCACTTAATTCTTTTTAATAAGTGTTGTATTCCTAAACCATGGAGGGATTGCAACTTGTAAGAAAGTGTAACATAAATTTACGTGTCATCTAATATCAGAAAATAGCAATAAGAAGGCAGGTATCTGCTGATACTTTTGCCATCTGCTTTCGCCTTCTCCTGGTGAGAAAATTTGTGAGTGAAAGATACTTTATACATGATAAATTCAAGCTGAAGTCCCAATATAGAGAAGACAACAATAAAGTGGTTGAGGGACTTAAGAACGTTCTCAAAGAAGGAGATATTTCATCAGGCTATGGGGGGAGAACAAGAGTTCTCCAGGTTAACAGACACAGCAGAGACTATTCAGGCAAAGCAAACAGAGATAAGTACTAAGAGCCAGGCTTCTTCAGGGAAGTCTGTGTTAAAAAACCTGGCTGATGTGCTGAATTAGGATAACCTGGATAACTCTGGGGGGGGGGGGGGGGAAGGAATGAATATACGTCATTTCTTCATTCCAGGCCTAACAAATCAGAATCTCTAGATAACTCTGGGGGGCGGGGGGGGGGAAGGAATGAATATACGTCATTTCTTCATTCCAGGCCTAACAAATCAGAATCTCTATTCTCTATTTTTGGGAGAGTGTTTAAACTAATTTCTAAAATGCTTATGTTAATAATAGGTATTTGTAAACTATGGCTCAAAGCATTCAGTATCTCTAATGTACAATGCATGTAGGTGAGGATGTAGAGATGGGCAATAGTAGAGAGAAGTAAGAGAGAAAGAGGCATCATAAGTCTTTTTATTAAATTCTTAAATACATTCTGAGATGGAGCATTATTTCAGCCACTGATGGTATATGAACAGTTGATAGTTTTGGAGTCACTAAATAAACATTCTAA
The DNA here is from genome assembly GCF_014108235.1 of Myotis myotis. Taxonomy (NCBI): domain Eukaryota; kingdom Metazoa; phylum Chordata; class Mammalia; order Chiroptera; family Vespertilionidae; genus Myotis; species Myotis myotis. The sequence goes on from NW_023416316.1 coordinate 69,373,823, forward strand.
GCATGGAACTTTTGAGGCGTCAATGGTATATGATGGCAGAAACATTAAATAAGCCAATCAATGTGTATGGTAGGGGCTCCAAAAAGAGCTCTAGGGTGGCACTGTAAAGGTTTAGTTTATTTCAGCTATACCTTTTTAAAATAAATATTTATTGTTAAAACTACTACAGAAGTCCTTCCCCCCCCCCATTGCCCTCTCCAGTTCCCCCCACCCCCCAAAGCTCTCACCTTTTAAGTGTCTTTACAATTGGTGATAATTTTGTCACCACCTCTACTGCTATTGTCTTAGTCCAAGCACCATTATTCCTTGTTTTAACTATTGGAATACCTTTTATTTGGTCATCTGCATAGACATTGCAAACCTATACTCTAAACTCCATAGAGCTACCAGGAAACGTCTTTTATTGCAAAATCAGATCATGGTTCTCCTCTGTTCAAAACTTCTCCTAGATTCCCCACATCACACTGAGTTTTAACATGGCCTGAGAGCCCCTAAGTGATTTCTCACTCATCTCTTACTCTTCCCCATATACTTGCCTCATCATGACCACACTGCCCTGCCTCATGTTCTTGCACATCCAAGGCAAGTTGCCCATCAGGGGTCTTACACATACGCTTCTGTTTATTTGGAATTCTTTTCTCCAAAACACCATCCAGGTCATTCATTCACCTCCTTTTCAGGTCACTGCTGAAACTTTATCATGCAAGTCTTCTCTGGCCATCTCAGAAAAAGACACATACTCCTTGAGAGTTTCTATCACCTAAATCGGCCTTATTTCTCTTTATGATTCTTTTCCCCACCTGATGTTTAATTTTTATTGTATGTCATCCCTGCTTAAATGTAACCTCCATAAGCCGAGGATTTTGCTGCTGCTGTACACTGCTGTATCTCTGAGCACAGTACTCAGCACATAATAAATATCTATATATATATAAAAGCCTAAGCAACTGAACAACCAGTCGACTGGTCGCTATAATGTGCACTGACTACCAGGGGGCACATGCTCAACACAGGAGCTGCCCCCTTGTGGTCAGTGTGCTCCCACAGCAGGGTCACAGCTCACCAGACCAATGGGCACCAGATGCAGGGCTGATGTCTGGCCGCCGCAGCCCAGAGACCAGAGCAGAGTGGCATTGAGCCTACCAAGCGGCAGGTGCAGTGGGGCTGGGATGAGCAGGAGCAGCAGGCAGGAGCAGCAGGGGGCGTTGGACTGCTGGTTTGGGCCCGATCTCCGCAGGCTATGCTGAGGGATCCCACCAGTGCACAAATCCGTGCATGGGGCCTCTAGTTTAGTATATAAAATAAAATAAAAATGAAACAAGTAAATAAACAAATAAAATATCAGGAGGTTACAAATGAGTGGAGGCCGTCGATGAAAAGACTCAGAGAGTTGGGTAAGTGAAAAGAAATACAGTATGCATTGAAAAGAACTTTGGAACATTGAAAAAGAGATGCATGGCCCTGGCCGGTTTTGCTCAGTGATTAGAGCCTTGGCCTGAGGACCCAAGGGTCAAGGGTTCAATTCCCGGTCAAGGGCACAAACCTCAATTGCAGATTCCTCAGCCCAGGTCAGGGCGTGTGCAGAGGCAACCAATCAATGTGTCTCTCTCATCTCTCTCTCTCTCTCTCTCTCTCTCTCTCTCTCTCTCTCTCTCTCCCCCCCCTCCCCCTCCTCTACACTCCCTTCCACTCTCTCTTGAAATCATCCTTGGGTGAGGAGAAGAAGAAGAAGAAGAAGAAGAAGAAGGAGAAGGAGAAGGAGAAGGAGAAGGAGAAGGAGAAGGAGAAGGAGAATGAGAAGGAGAAGGAGAAGGAGAAGAGAAATGAAAAAGAGATGCATGTAGCAAGTGTTGATACAGGGCAGTCACAGAGGGCAGAAGAAAACCAGGGGAAATCTGGGTCAGAGGAAACAGCAGAGAGAGCATTTGAAGGAGCGAAGGGTAAGCAGACTCTACCGCCATGGAAACCTCAGAAAACTGCACCTGGTACAGCGGGTGTCCATAGTAAATGTGTGTCCTGTTATTTGAGAGGAGGGAGGCCTGTTGGGTTTTGGTAAGAATGCTGAAAAATACAGCCTCCCTGAACACTCCTTTATTCGGCCTGAGTGATGTGAAATAAAGTGAATCCAGAACAGTGAAAGCATCTGAACACTTGCATCTATTCTAAGAATGCATCCCAAGATATATTTTTAAAAATTCACGGTCATTTCATCATTTATAATCATGGAAAATGAAAATGCCTAAATAAACAATAATCAGAGATTACAACTTGATAAATTGAGGGAAAGTATTAAACAAAATATTTTGCAGTAATAAATTAGCATTTCTAATAATACAGAAAATTCAAGGCAATGTGGGCAGGAGATATTTTAAAGCAAACTTTTCCAAACTACTTTCTGCAGCAGAGGTGTAGCTATGTTCAGAATCTAAACTGTCTTCACAAAAAAGAATGATGTTATTTTTTCTATGGGTTTAAAGGCATTCAGAGGGGAAAAAAATTGGTTGGATCACAAGCAAATATCAAATGGAGTCAAACAGAAAGAGATTTCTATCAAATAATGAGACTGAAAATGCTTTATCCCAAGCTAATTGATCACTCTTGGAGTTATCACTGAGATGCTGCTTCTGTTGATTCTAATATTCTTCTTAAGATTATAAAATCTTGTGAAATGTACAAACAGCAGTGAGAAACTGTTCCTTTGAAAACAGTTCAGGATTTGCTTGCTCTTAGGCATGGATAATGTAAGATCCTAAGTTATTGTCACTGAAAAGGGAGCAAGGGGAGTAGAAGCACAGCCTCCTTTCTCCATCTTTGTTGGCAGACATGACACCACAGAGCATTCCACATAAGAAGTGCATTTTCCAGGGATATGCTTTCCTGGAGGACAAAGGAGCAGGAAGGCATGGCTGCTAATGGGGTCCGAAAACTAGATAATCTCTGTATATCTGTAGTGAAAAGAAATAGAAAAATGTAGAATTCTTTCTGCCTCTTTCTTCCTTCTACTCTTTCTCCCTTAAACAAAATTATTTAGGCAGTAAAAATTTCTCTTGAGAGCACACTTAAGTGGAACATGTTTAATGTTTCAAATTCTTGCCTGATGAATAAATGGGACAACACCATATCAAGATAGTGGAGATCTTGAATTTACAAATAGAACCTGCGTGTTTCATAAAATTTTTGTTCAGTTTTACACATGATCTCAGGTTTCTTGAGACACATAAATCATAAAAATAGTAAAGCAAAATTCAGAACCTCTTAATATTTGAGTCCATCATAGAACATATCTACTGGCATAGTGTCAGTTGTGTTTATAATACTTAGTGAGTCTTGTAGGATTTAATCCTTGCTAAAAAATAAAAACCAGGATCACTGAATAATGCTCACTTTGCCCTTGACGTTCCTCAGTGCTCTTTAAAAAGCCCATTATTCATAAAGTCTGATGATTCACACTTTTGAAATATGCAATTGGCACATAAGAAACTTTAAATATTTAAGTTAAAACTTGTTTTCAGAACAATCTATATCATTACTCCCTTTCTTCTTCTATTAACCCATACCATTTTCCAGAGACGAAACCTTGAATCATGTGACTTATAAACATAAAATAGGCCCCATTTCCAAACTAGAATATGGGTTCTATCAAGAAGTTAATGTTTTTACTTAACTAATGAGAGGTCCAGCAACATTTGCGAAGATCATTCTCTTTAACGAGTATTTTAATGAAAAACACTAGAACAAAAAAATGCAAAACAGATGTCTAATTGGCTCTATCAGTTGACTCAATGCCAAGATGTTTCAGAGATATTATCTTCTCATTTGGGATCAAAATAGAGAATCAGAGTCTTAAAAGAAAGGTTGTAGGGATAAACTATTGCTTTCTCATTTCACTCCACCGAGCAATACCAACAAATAGAAAATGTTTATGTCTTTTGGTGAAAAAATAAAAATCACACTGAATAATGGAGGTCAGAATGACTTCTCCCACAGGTTTCTCTGTTCAACCTGTTTGAGACCATGGACACCCACTGTGGTTTTCATCTCTGTGTTCTTTTTGTATGTGACATCAATATGGCACTTCTCTCCTCGGGCAATTTCCCTGCATTGTGAAAAGAATCAAACACATTCTAAAATAGTTCCCTGTTGTACTATTAGTTATATATAGAGATTTTAACAGAATACAATTAAATAGGATGCAAAAATGAGTTTTACAAAGTAAATATAAACTAGCTCTAATTGTTTGCTTTATACTTTTCCTCACTCAATATACATTACCATGCCCTCTTTACAACCATCTCTCTCTCTCTCTCTCTCTCTCTCTCTCTCTCTCTCTCTCTCTCTCTCTCTCTCTCCCATTCTTTCACTCTCACATGCACACACACACACACACACACACACACACACCTATGCACCAAACACACTACATTGTTGTTATTTTCTTTAAGGTACTAGCATTATCTTTTTGGAGATGGATGTGGGAGAGAAAAGATCACATATAACTCAAACACTTAATTTAGTTAGACAAGAAGAGTTTTGGCTCAGTATAATAACTCAAAATATTATTACAAAAACTGCTGTTTCCAGCTTAAAAATGCTTCTTATTGGCACTTCTTGATGTTAAATTGTGGGATTTTGTTTTACAATGTCATGAAAATTTGAAAGATATCTCTATTGACATGAATACAGATAAGACTTCAAAGAATGGGTCCTGTGCCTTGTCCTGGAGCAGATAAGGGTGAGCAGCTGAAACGGGTAACATGCAGCCCGAATAGGCAGAGGATTTTCAGCTGAGAGACTGTCTGCAGGTAGGAAAGACCGAGAACCCCCAGGAAAAAAAGGACGGTTGGAGACTGCGGCTGAAGCCTCTCGTGGTGCGCCAGCTAAGCAGCGGAGACTGCGCCATCTTGGGTGGTTGTTGCCGGCATCCAGAGACCAGCTACTGACCGGGGAGCAAGGGATCGCAGGCAGCGTGACTGCGTGAACTCAGACGAGCACTACTTCTTCTCACGGAAAGGTTGGACATCCCCTAAAGGTGCGGTTTGCAGTTCGGGTTGGAGGGAGGACCGAGCTCGCGCGCACGCGCGCGCGCGCGCGGGGCGGAATCTGTGCCCCACAGAGTCTGCAGCAGTTGGGACCAGCGTGACCCGCGAGTGGGGAAGGGGCCCCACAGGGCTGCTGGCAGAAGGGAACGCGAAAAATGAGCCCATAGCTGGACTGGATGTAAAGGAGCAGCCTTGGACTTTGCCAATCTGCTGGCTGCTTGGTGCCAGGGGCGAGTGAGCGCGTGGAGACTGCGCGCGGAGACTGTGCACAGACCTGGAAGGTGGAGGCTTGCGAATTCGCACAACTATCAGGCTCTTGTTACAGTTCCCCTTAGATCCGTGCATTTGATTATTAAACCCAGTGCATGGGATTCCCCAGTTGGGGTCATTCACAGAGCCTGTAGGGGAAAGTTCTTTTTGGGGAGCCTGGGAAACAGCGGGCAGTGGCAAGGAACCAGCTCTGGGCAGTGGTCTTTCCTGAATCAGTTCCCAATACCATAGAGGAAAAAAAAAAAAAAAAAAAAATCCTACTGATAGAGAGGACTTATAGCCTCGGAGGTCAATCCAGACACACTGCCACCCAGAGGCAGAGCCACGAACTGTCTCTTCTGCGATCACAAATAAAGGCAGTCTGGTAAACAAATACAAGCTGCCTTAAAATCAGGTCTGTGGTTTACTGCACGGAGGGACAGTGTATCGCAGGGAAGTTCATCACTTCCCTGAATGCCTGGCAGGACTGAGGCGTGCCAAAAAGAAGAGTGGAAGATCTGAAGCACCTTCACTTCCGAATATTTTTATATATATATATATTTTTTTTTAAATTCTTTTTCCACCATTTCATTAAGAACCTATTTTATTATTTTTTTTTCTTTTTTATTTTTTTCATCACTTGATTTTACCTTTTTAATTACTACTTTTTTTTAACCAGTATTATTGCTATCCTTTTACCATTTTTTCAAGTGTCATTTTATTTTTTTTTTATTTTTTTTAATTTTTCTTTATTTTATTTTGGGATTAGTGTTATACACACTATTTTCATCATTCCTTTAGCATCATTTCTCTCTAGCTCACATTTACCCTTAAGCCAAAACTCTCTTCCTCACTTTTCCCCTTTTGTTGTCCTGTTTCTCTTACCCTATTCCTGCTTTGGATTTTACCTATTCCTTCTTTCTAACCACTGTCTAAATTTCACCCTACTTATATATCTAATTTCCAATCCCTCGCTCTCCCCATACAAATAGCCTCTTCCCCACCTCTACTTCATTCTCTTACTTTTTTTTTTTTTTTTTTTTTTGTATTTTTGTTTTTTTTCTTCTCTCCCTTTTCCCAATCTCATTTCGGCACTCCTTTCTGTTTTTTATTTTTCTCTTTAATCTTTTTCTCTTTTTTCTTCTATATCCCCTAATTCTCTTCGCTCGGGGGGTCACCTTTATTTGGGGTTATTAATATCGTGAATGCATTTAGTTTGTTGCCTTGTACGTTGTGCCTTGTTGTGTTGTATTTTGTGCCTTTGAATCAGTGCAGCAGAGAGAGAACTACATAACCAAACACCTTGAGAAGAGAAATCATGGTGAAACAAAGAACCAACCCAAATATGAGAGAAAAACAGGCATCATCAGAAAAGGAAGTAAACGAAATGGAGGCAATGGAGGCAAGCAACCTGTAAGAGAAAGAATTCAGAGTAATGGTCATAAGGTGGATGAAAAAAATGGAAGACCAATTCAACAATATGTGTAGGAACCAAGAGGAAATGAAGAAGAACCAAGAGGAAATGAAGAGAAACCAAGAAGAAATGAAAAACGACATCACTGCCATAAAGAACTCAATAGAAAGCATCAACAGTAGACTAGAAGAAGCAGAGGACCGCATCAGCGAGCTAGAAGACAAGGTAGAAAAAAATACCCAAACAGAACAGCTTCTAGAAAAAAAATTAAAAAGCAGGAGGAGAGCCTAAGAGAACTCTGGGACAATGCTAAACGAAACAACATCCGAATAATAGGGGTGCCAGAAGGAGAGGAAACTGAGCAAGGAATAGAAAACCTGTTTGAAAAAATAGTAACAGAAAATTTCCCTGATATAGGGAGGAAAAAACTCACACAAATCCAAGAAGCTCACAGAGTCCCAAACAAAATGAACCCGAAAAGACCAACACCAAGGCACATAATAATTAAATTGGCAAACACCAACGACAAAGCAAGAATCTTAAAAGCAGCCAGAGAGAGACAGAAAGTTACCTACAAAGGATCCCCCATCAGACTAGCGACCGATTTCTCAACAGAAACACATCAGGCAAGAAGGGAATGGAATGAAATATACAAAGTCATGCAAAGGAAGGGTCTGAATCCAAGAATACTATACCCAGCGAGGCTATCAATCAAAATTGAGGGTCAAATCAGGAGCTTCACAGACAAAAACGGTCTACGGGAGTTTATTACAACCAAACCAGCAATGCAAGAAATGCTACAGGGTCTGCTGTAAATAGAAAAAACAGGAAACAAAGAAGGAACGCAGCAGTAAAGAACAAAAATGGCGACTAACAAGTTTCTATCAATAATAACTTTAAATGTAAATGGATTAAATTCCCCAGTCAAAAGGCATAGGGTAAATGAGTGGATAAGAAAACATGACCCATATATCTGCTGTCTACAGGAAACCCACCTCACAAAAAAAGACGCACACAGACTGATGGTGAAGGGATGGAAAAAGGTTTTTCAGGCCAATGGAAGTGAAAAAAAAGCCAGGGTAGCAATACTTATATCTGACAAATTAGATCTCAAAGTGAAGGACATAAAAAGAAATCAAGAAGGCCACTTCATAATACTAAAGGGAGCAGTCCAACAAGAAGAAATAACTCTGGTAAATATATATGCACCCAATATAGGAGCACCCAAATACGTAAGAAATCTTCTGGAGAAGATCAAGGGAGAGATTGACAGCAATACAATCATAGTAGGGGATCTTAACACCCCATTATCTCCACTGGACAAATCCTCTAAACAGAAACTCAGCAAAGAAACATCAATCCTAAATGACTCACTAGATCAGATGGAATTAATTGACATCTTCAGAACATTTCACCCCAAAGTCACAGAATATACATTCTCCTCGAGTGCACATTTGTCATCTTCAAAGATAGACCATATATTGGGTCACAGACAAAGTCTCTTCAAATTCAAGAAAATTGAAATCATATCAAGTATCTTCTCAGATCACAAAGGCATAAAACTGGAAATCAACTACAACAAAAACAATCTAAAAAAATCAAACACATGGAGACTAAATAGCATGCTATTAAACAACGACTGGGTCACCAGTGAGATCAAAGAAGAAATAAAAAACATCATGGCAACAAATGACAATGAAAACACAACAATCCAAAACCTATGGGACACAGCAAAAGCAGTCTTGAGAGGGAAGTTCATAGCTCTACAAGCCTACTGCAAGAAACAAGAAACAATGAGAATAAATGACCTAACTCTACAACTCGAAGAATTAGAAAGAGAGCAACAAAAAAAGCCCACTGTAAGCAGAAGGAAGGAAATAACAAAGATCAGAGCGGAGATAAACGACATAGAGACCAAAAAAACAATACAAAAGATCAACAAAACCAAGAGCTGGTTCTTTGAAAGGATAAACAAGATTGATACACCTCTAGCCAGGCTCACCAAGAAACAAAGAGAGAGGACCCAAATAAACAAAATCAGAAATGAAAGAGGAGAAATAACAACAGACCCCATAGAAATACAAAGGATTGTTAGAAAATACTATGAACAACTCTACTCCAACACACTAGACAACCTGGAGGAAATGGACATATTCCTAGATAAATACAACCTTCCAAAACTTAACCAGGAAGAATCTAAAAATCTCAATAGGCCAATAACTATGGAGGAAATCGAAGCAGTAATCAAAAAGCTTCCAGCAAACAAAAGCCCGGGGCCAGATGGCTTCACAGGGGAGTTTTACCAAACATTCAAGGAAGACCTAAAACCTATCCTCCTCAGACTATGTCAAAAGATCCAAGAGGAAGGAGCACTTCCCAGCTCATTCTATGAAGCCAACATCACCCTAATCCCAAAACCAGATAAAGACAATACAATGAAAGAGAATTACAGGCCAATATCCCTCATGAACATAGATGCCAAAATCCTCAACAAAATCCTAGCAAATCGGATCCAGCAGTACATCAAAAAGATCATACACCATGACCAAGTAGGATTTATCCCAGGGATGCAAGGATGGTACAATATCCGCAAATCAATAAATGTGATACATCACATAAACAAATTGAGAGAGAAAAACCACATAGTCATATCAATTGATGCGGAAAAAGCATTTGACAAAATCCAACACCCTTCCTTGATAAAAACTCTCAGCAAGATAGGAATTGTGGGATCATACCTCAACATAATAAAAGCCATATATGACAAACCCACAGCCAACATCATAATCAATGGGCAAAAACTAAAACCATTCCCCCTAAAAACAGGAACAAGACAGGGATGCCCCCTCTCACCACTCCTGTTCAACATAGTACTGGAAGTACTAGCCATTGCGATCAGACACGAAGAAGAAATAAAAGGCATCCAGATTGGAAAAGAAGAAGTAAAACTGTCCTTATTTGCAGATGACATGATACTGTACATACAGAACCCTAAAGACTCCATCAAAAAATTATTAGACTTAATAAATGAATTCGGCAATGTAGCAGGATACAAAATTAATGCTAAGAAATCCATGGCATTTCTTTACACCAATAGTGAACTTACAGAAAGTGAAACTACAGAAGCAATCCCATTTACCATTGCACCAAAAAAATTAAAATACCTAGGAATAAACTTAACTAAGGAGGTAAAAGACTTATATGCTGAAAACTACAGGACACTGAAAAAAGAGATAGAGGGAGACATAAACAGATGGAAGAATATACCGTGTTCATGGATTGGTAGAATCAACATCATCAAAATGTCCATACTACCCAAAGCAATTTATAGATTCAATGCAATCCCCATTAAATTACCAACAGCATATTTCACAGATCTAGAACGAACGTTCCAAAAATTCATCTGGAATAAAAAAAGACCCCGAATAGCTGCAACAATCCTCAGAAAGAACAAAGTAGGTGGGATCTCAATACCAGATATCAAACTGTATTACAAAGCCACTGTTCTTAAAACAGCTTGGTACTGGCACAAGAACAGACATATAGATCAATGGAATAGAATAGAGACCCCAGAAATCAACCCAAACCACTATGCCCAATTAATATTCGACAAAGGAGGCATGAACATACAATGGAGTCAAGACAGTCTTTTCAATAAATGGTGTTGGGAAAATTGGACAGATACATGCAAAAGGATGAAACTAGATCACCAACTCACACCATACACAAAAATAAACTCAAAATGGATAAAAGACTTAAACGTAAGACGGGAAACCATAAAAATACTAGAGGAATCCACAGGCAGCGAAATCGCAAACATATGCCGAAGAAATTTCTTCTCTGATAATGCTCCTAGGGCAATGGAAACTAAAGAGAAAATAAACAAATGGGACTACATCAAAATAAAAAGCTTTTGCACAGCAAAGGAAACCATCAACAAAACAACAAGAAGACCCACTACATGGGAGAACATATTTGCCAATGATACCACCGATAAGGGTTTAATTTCCAACATTTACAGGGATCTCATGAAACTTAACAAAAGGAAGATAAACAATCCAATAAAAAAATGGGCAACGGACCTAGATAGACACTTTTCGAAAGAGGACATACAGAAGGCCGAAAGACATATGAAAACCTGCTCAAAGTCACTAATTATACGAGAGATGCAAATCAAAACGACAATGCGTTATCATCTCACACCTGTCAGAATGGCTATCATCAACAAATCAACAAACAACAAGTGTTGGAGAGGATGTGGAGAAAAAGGAACCCTTCTGCACTGCTGGTGGGAATGCATACTGGTGCAGCCACTGTGGAGAACAGTATGGAGCTACCTCAGAAGACTAAAAATGGAACTCCCATTTGACCCAGTGATCCCACTACTAGGAATATATCCCAAGAAACCAGAAACGCCAATCAGAAAGGATATATGCACCCCTATGTTCATAGCAGCACAATTCACCATAGCTAAGATTTGGAAACAGCCTAAGTGCCCATCAGCAGATGAGTGGATTAGAAAACTGTGGTACATATACACAATGGAATACTATGCTGCGGTAAAAAAAAAGGAACTCTTGCCTTTTGCAACAGCATGGATGGAACTGGAGAGCATTATGCTAAGTGAAATAAGCCAGTCAGAGAAAGATAAATACCACATGATCTCACTCATTTGTGGATTATAGAGAACAACATAGACTGATGAAAAGGGACAGACTCAAAGACTGAGAAACAGCAATCAGGCTATCAATCCCCAGAAGGAAAGTAGGGGAGGGCGGGGGTAAGGGGAAGAGATCAACCGAAGGACTTGTATACATGTATATAAGCCATACCAATGGACATGGACAACAGGGGGGATGGGAGCATGAGTGTGTGTGGGGGGGAGGTTGGGGGTTAATGGGGGGGATGAGGACACATTTGTAATACCTTAATAAAAAAAAATAAAAAAAAATAAATAAAATAAAATAAAAAAAGACTTCAAAGAATGGCTTTTACATAGAACTTATACCAAGTTGAGGTCCTTATTTTCAGATTTTAAAGATGTTTTCAAAAATCTTGTAAAGAATAAATTATGACTGTGATTTTAAAAATAATATATATATATATATATATATATATATATATATATATATTAAACTGAAATGCTTCAAATTTAATTTTCCTTTGTGGGAACTCAAGTCAATAATTCTCTGTGATGTGTTAAGATTACTACTTTGACTCTCTCTCAAAACAAACAGAGTTATACATTAGAACTTAATTTAATTAATTCTATTAATTCCATTAGTTCCTATGAAGATAATTAGATAGTAAAAACATAAAAGCAAGGGAAGAGAGAGAAGAAGAAGAAGAAGAAGAAGAAGAAGAAGAAGAAGAAGAAGAAGAAGAAGGAGGAGGAGGAGGAGGAGGAGGAGGAGGAGGAGGAGGAGGAGAAGGAGAAAGAAGGAGAAGGAGAAGGAGAAGGAGAAGGAGAAGGAGAAGGAGAAGGAGAAGGAGGAGGAGGGAGGAGGAGGAGGAGGAGGAGGAGGAGGAGGAGGAGGAGGAGGAGGAGGAGGAGGAGGGGGAGGGGGAGGGGGAGGAGGAGGAGGAGGAGGAGGAGGAGGAGGAGGAGAGGAGGAGGAGGAGGAGAAAAGAAGATCATTGTATTGAATATAAACATGATTTGGTGGTGAAATAATTATTGTACTTTATAATACATGTACATGAGCTAGTGTAATAGTGGATTTTATAAGTATACTTGAAATTGCATAGATCTCCAAATTCAAGCTCAGTTGAAACAATTCTGAAAGAGGACAGATAATATTTTCTAAGGGAATGGGCAAAGGCTGTTTGTAAAGGCCTAGCATGTGCATGGCACCATGTTGTGAATTGTAGGGAATATAAAAATTACTATCACTGTTTTATTTTCTCCTTTCCTCCCCATCAGTTTATTTCCTTTCCTTCCTGTGCTCTTTACATTCCTTTTAATATAAAGTCCTAGAGGATAAAAGTTAAATATGCATATTGAGTATTAAATACTCACTTTTCTGTAATAAGGGCATGTATTCATTTCTGAAGTTCCCAGAGTCCAGAAGCCAAGTAAGAAAGACAAACATATGTGGGTGCATGGCATTCAGTTTTAAGACCGAATTTTGCCTGTGTGTCCAAGGAATAAAAATGTTCCTAAAATCCTAATTTTAGTCATTTTACTTTTTACCTCCAGAATTCCTATTTAGGATATATATATATATATATATATATATATATATATATATATATTTCTTTTTATTATTAATCTCATTTAATACATACATTAATTTGGTTTCCTTTAGTTTCTTGTCCATGGGTTTGTTTAACTTTTTTCAAAATACTTAAACCAGTCAATTTAAATTCATTGTCTACTAAGTCCAAAGACTGGGCTTCCTCAGTGATGCTATCTGTCAATTGCTATCCCCTTGGAATAGAGCATATTATTTTCCTGTTCCTTTGTATGATTTGTGGAGAGTGGCTATTTTTTGGAAATTGGACAATTAAATAACATAGCATAACATAACATAACATAACATAACATAACATAACATAACATAACATAACATAACATAATATAACATGGTAATTCTGAAAATCAAATTTTCTTCCTTCCCCAGGGTTTCTTGTTCTTGATTTTTGAAGGGTGTAGTCATCCCCCCTTTACAGTGTTTTTTCCTAACAATTTTTGAAAAATCAAAACCAAATTATATTTTCCTTGTTGTGTGTAATCCATAAACTTCCTATTCCTTTAGCTTGTCACCAGCCAGTGTTTCGGCAGAGCTTGCCTCGAATGCTCAGCGTTACAGCCAGTGAGAACCTGAGGGTCTTCTTACGCCTTTCCTGAGCATGCGTCCTGTACTGGGTATGTGCGTGGGTCTGCAAATTGCCCAGTGTACACGGGCATTGTTGAATTTCCTAATTTCTCAGAGAAGCTCTCTCCCCTGTTTTCTTCCCATGTTTCAGGTCTTCTGTTTTGTCTCAACTGTAAACTTTACTACAGGTGGCTGCAAGGTTTGTTCACCTATATTTTCAAGCAATGCCCACCACGCTTCCATCCTGAGTGGGTTCTGAGTTAGGTGAAACAGAAGTGAGTGTATTTGTCAGTCCTTTTGGTAGCATCAAGGCAAGTTAGAACAGGCAAACGCAATAACTCATGAATATGGTCAGCTGGGCATCCTCTGGAATGTAATCAGGATCCCTCACTGTTAACGTGGGCTGCTGTCTTCAGGCCTGCCGCTGAGCCCAGAGGGATCTGGGGCAAGAGCAAGTACAAATGTTGTAAAGCTTTGCTACCAGTTTTAAGTTGCCTTTTTCCTGATTCAGAGTTTGCTTGGTTACTGTAAACCTTTACTATTTTTCAGAGTTCTGACAAAGCTGGTACTTAACTGTATGAACTGAATGCTCCTTTGCCTCTAAAATGCCTATGTTGAGATTTGACTCCTTAATGTGATGATATTGGGAGGGAGGGTCATTGGGAGGTAATTAGAATTACATGAGAACATGAGAGTGAAGCCCTTATGAATGGGATATATATATATATATATATATATATATATATATATATATATACTGAGTGGCCATATTATTAGGACCACCCATCAGTACTTTGTTGGGCCACCTCTTGCCTTCAATACTGTGGCGATTCTTCTTGGCATTGACTCCACGAGATGTTGAAAGGTGATGTGAGGAATCTGACACCATGCCTGATGAATAGCACTGTCCAGTTCTGTGAGATTTGATGGTGTGGAACCAGCTGCCTGATGGTCTTCTAACTTTGTCCCACAAATGCCCAATTGGATTGAGATCTGGTGATTGTGGGGGCCACCTAAGCAAGGTAAAGTCTTCCTCATGTTCTTGAAACCACTCCTGCACAATACGAGCACTGTGGCATGGCGCATTGTCTTGTTGGAAGAAGCCATCTCCATTGGGATACGCCATCAACATGACAGGATGAACCTGATCCTCAACAATACTTAGGTGTGCTGTGCTATTCAGACGTTGTTCCACACAAATTAAAGGGCCCAAATCATGCCAGGAAAACATGCCCCAAATCATAACACTGCCTCCACCAGCTTGAAGGGTTGTACTCATGCATGTGGGGTGGATACTTTCATGCTGTTTCCACCAAATTCTCACTCTGCCATCTGCATGATGCAACTGGAAACGGGATTCATTGGACCACATGACTTTTTTCCAATGCTCAACTGTCCAATCGTTGTGTTCCTGTGTGAATTGGAGACGTTTTATCTTGGTAACTGCAGACAGCAAAGGTGTTCAAACAGGCCTTTGGCTTCCATATCTCATACGATGCAGTGGCTAATTTGCCTAAAAACATCAGGTGGTCATAATAATCTGGCCACT
Source organism: Myotis myotis (assembly GCF_014108235.1). Lineage (NCBI taxonomy): Eukaryota > Metazoa > Chordata > Mammalia > Chiroptera > Vespertilionidae > Myotis > Myotis myotis. The sequence goes on from NW_023416316.1 coordinate 69,388,892, forward strand.
ATATGCCTAAGCGACTGTTACAACCAAACGACTGGACCACTGGAATGACTGGTAGACCAGTCGCTATGACCCGCACTGACCGTCAGGGGCCAGACACTGAAAGCAGGAGCTGCCCTCTGGTGGTCAGTGTGCTCCCAAGGCCAACTTTCCTCTACCCCTCCCTCCAGCTGGCCGCCCTCCCCCCCCTCGATCGCTGGCCAGGCAGAGGAACCCTACCTGTACACAAATTCATGAACTAGGTCTCTAGTATGAGTCATAAAAAATCTGGTGTCCTTTCTCTGTTCCCCACCAGATAAGAATAAACAAGTCAGCAGGATGCAACTGGGAAGAGGGCACTCATGCTGATCTCAGATTTCCAGCCTCCAGAACTGTGAGGAATTTATTTCTGTTATGTGTAAGCCAAGCAAGCTGTGCCACTTTGTTATAGCAGCTCCAACTGACTAACACAGACACGTTCTGCTTGTTTTTCAATGTTTCTGTGGGAGGGACTTTATTTATTTACTTATTTATTTATTATTGATTTCAAAAAGAGGAAGGGAGGGAAAGATAGAAACATCAACAAGACAAAAACATCAATCAGGTGCCTCCTGCACACGCCCTACTGGGGATCAAGCCAGAAACCTGGGTGGGCATGTACCCTTTCCAGGGAATTGAATCTTGAACTAGCAACTTCCTGAGCTATACCTGCCAGACTATGGAAGGGATATTTTTTTTGAGTTTTCCACTCAACCATGTTGCTGATTCTGAAAAAAGATAAATGAGAATGTGTACCTTCATTTAATCAAATTGTCTATGTATTAAGCAATGTTCAGTGACAGGGCTATTTTTGTTGTTGTTGTTGTTGTTTTGTTGTTTATAAGATAGAATAAACGTAGTTAGAATGTAGAACTATTAACAGCAAATCAAAAAGACTAATAACAGACAGACAAGATCCAAACTCACAAGTTAATAGCCAGTCTAATGTTAATCAATTATTAATGAAGAACATATTAAAGCCAAATACAACCCTATGTACTCAGAATTTTAAAATATTAATGTGATTCTGAGAACTTACAGGATTGGAATTTCAAAGAAAAATTAGACCACACCACTAATTAGCTGAGACACCCAAACTAGTGCACTGGCTCACTTACTTCTGTGTGCACAAAAGATCCTTCTGGTTTTCAAATGATAATTGTGATTATTAGGTGTTATGTCAACAACTTTTCACAATGATCATCATGGGGATGTGGTGATCATAGGGGAATTTTGTGAAGAAGAGTAATCACAGATCTTGATCTTCATAAAATTTCTAGATTACTTATCACCTCTCAATTCTGTAACTTCCTCCTTTTTCCTCATGATGGTACATTTTGAGAAGCAATCATTTCAGTACCTTGGCATATAGACAGTCAAATAAATCTATTTTTTTTTCCAAATTCCACATGAAATGGCTGCCTCTTATTTTAAACATTCTTACCTTTCAAGACAAAGTCCATGCATGCACAAAGTGATAATATTAATTTCAATCTGGTCTCAAATGAAAGGTAATGCCACAATCTCCTGTAGAAGTGCTCTTCATATCAATACCTTTTTTATTAAGTCAGTTATTGACAGAAATCCAAGAGGGTCAGTGTATGAATCTCCTGGAATCTTTACATCATATAAATTATGAACAGTCCAGTTAAATCCATTAAAAAACAAATTCTACATATTTCTACACACATGTCTTCTTAGACAATTTCTATTCAGCATTTTTCAATGTAGGTATTATTGAAATTTTAGGTATCTCAGAATTTTTTCATGAATATATGGATCCTGCATATTAAATGTCAATTGTAAGATACTCACCTCACATCACTCCCCCCCCACCCTTGCTCTGCTCTAACGTTACACAACTCAAAGTATCACCAGTGCATTTCCAGTCCTGCTCCCACATGACAAGCACAAATGGGCTGACGTTAAATAATTGCAATAAATATTCAATAATTGCTATAAATATTCAATAACTGCCACTCAATCTCTTCAGCTGTCTTCTTAGAATTACAATGTATTTATCTGCTCCACCCATTTCATTTTGGCATTGAATCTTTACAATTGGCCAGCAATTATTAAATTTATTTTAAAAGAAACAGACTCTAAAAATGTATTAGATGCTGGATACTTGAACTGCAAAATCCCTATTCTACATAGACACATGAGCTGTTACTAAGGAATAAACAAATAATTGGATTATACTCTTGTACTATGCAAATAATATATAAAATTGTGCCTATTAATTGTGCTTATTTGAAAAGTGACTAACATTAATGGTTGATATTAATTCTATTGACCTCTTTTCAGAAATATGTGAAAAGAATTTTTTAAAATTCTTTATTGTTTAAAGTATTACAAATGTCTACTTTTCCCCCCATTGACTTCTCTCCAGCCACTCCTATCCCCCAGCACATGCCCTCACCCCACCCCCCACTAGTGTCTGTGTCCATTGGTTAAGCTTATATGCATGCATAGAAATCCTTTGGTTGATCATTTACCCCCCTCCCTACCCTCATCTGCGTTCCCTCTTAGGTTTAAAGATCTGTTTGATGCTTCTCTTCTCTGGATCTATTTTTTTCACCAGTTTATGTTGTTCATTATATTCCACAAATGAGTGAGATCATGTGATATTTATCTTTCTCTGATTGGCTTATTTCTCTTAGCATAATGCTTTCCAGTTCCATCCATGCTGTTGCAAATGGTAAGAGTCCTTTCTTTTTTACAGCAGGAACACATACATCTTAACAAAAGGAAGATAAGTAATCCAATAAAATTTTAAAGTCCCTGATGATGGGGGAACAGTAGAAAGTTCAGAGGAGGACATTTTCATAGACATGAGTCTTCTCACCGATTTGCGCAAGAGCCACAGATTCTGGGAAAGTGTTTTTAAGACAGGATATGGCAAAGAAGAGGTATCCAAATATATTAAAAAAAAAAAAACACAAAAAAAACAACTCTTAATCATCAAAAATTAGGAAATAAAAAAATTTTTTAAATGGGCATAAGATCAGGGCAGTCACCTCACCACAGAAGATACACATATGGTAGAGGATGCATGATGGCTTGGAGTAGGTGGAAGGTACACTCATCTCCTCCCAGGACCAAAGGTGAATGACAGCTAAATGATAGAACAAGAAACCTGAACAATCAAATGAAGACTAGTTGGACATAAGCCGTATAACCAAGGGTTAGAGACAAAGCCAAACCCAGGGTGGTAGGAAAGAGATCTGAAAAGGGCTAGCCTCACACCCTTGTGTGGCAGTAGAGAACCTTCAGGAATATTTAGGTTTCAAAGGTAGCCCCTGAGGAATGAGGTGTCTCAATGCCTCACTGGGCTCCTCATTCCAGAGCAGCAGACCTGGGAAGAGGCAGCGCCATAACAACTGCCTGTAAAAATCAGTGGGGATTTCATCCACCAGGGAGACACTGGAGGTCTAGTGAAAAATCAGGTGTCCTCTTAAAGGGCCAGCACACAAAAAGGCTTTTGTAGGCGACACTCATCTCAGGCTCCAGCAGAGAGATTGAGGCTGAGAGCAGACACCCGGCAGCTTCTGCTTCCCCAGCAAGGTGAATTCTGCAAGGAGGAGTCCTCCAGGTAGAAGGGTCCGTAGGAAGCGTGGGTGCCATCGGTTGACTGTGCTGCTGGGGCAGGAGACATGGGCTTCGTGGTGGGAAAAGTGTTCTTGGGAACAGAAGGCAGCTCTTTCTTTGGAGCCGTGCATGGAGGGCTGGTCTTCCTGTCCCTGGTCACTGTCTTCTCTTCACCGTCAGATTGTTTGCGTCCAGAGCTTGCAGACCTGCTCCAGAAGGGATTCCTAACGTGTGCTCCACACAGAGAGGGACAGCCGCCTGCTTCATCCAACTTCTGTCCCCAAAGTCATGTTACCTTCCTCCTGCAGCTCCCACAGTCTCCTGGCTGGGGGCGCCCTCCCTGGGAAGCTGAAGCGATGAGGAGACAGCCACTCAGCAGCTCCCAACACCCATTTTTGATAAAAACTCTCAGCAAGGTGGGAATAGAAGGATCATATCTCAATGTAATAAAAGCCATGTATGACAAACCCACAGGCAACATCATACTCAATGGGCAAAAACTAAAACCATTTCCCCTAAGAACAGGAACAAGACAGGGATGCCCACTCTCACCACTCCTGTTTGACTTAGGACTGGAAGTATTAGTCATTTCAATTAGACAAGAAGAAGAAATAAAAGGCATCCAAATTGGAAAAGAAGAAGTAAAATTGTCCTTATTCACAGATGACATGATATTGTACATAAAAAACCCTAAAGACTCCATCAAGAAACTATTAGACTTAATAAATGAGTTCGGCAATGTAGCAGGATACAAAATTAACGCCAAGATATCTTTGACATTTCTATACACCAATAGAGAACTTACAGAAAGTGAGACTAAAAAAGCAATCCCATTTGCCATTGCACCAAATAAATTAAGATACCCAGGAATAAACTTAACTAAAGAGGTAAAAGACCTAAAAGCAGAAAACTACAGGACACTGAAAAAAGAGATAGAGGAAGACATAAACAGATGGAAGAACATACCATGTTCATGGATTGGTAGAATCAACATCATTATAATGTCCATACTACCCAAAAAAATCTCTAAATTCAATGCACTCTCCCATTAAAATGCCAACGGCATATTTCACAGACCTAGAATGAACTCTCCAAAAATTCATCTGGAATAAAGAAAGACCCCAAATAGCTGCAGCGATCCTGAGAAAGAAGAACAAATAGGTGGGATCTTAATAACAGATATCAAGCTATATTACAAAGCCACTGTTCTCAAAACTGCCTGGTACTGGCACAAGAACAGACATATAGATCAATGGAATAGAATAGAGAACCCAGAAATCGACCCAAACCATTATGCTGAATTAATATTTGACAAAGGAGGCAAGAACATACAATGGAGTCAATATAGTCTCTTCAATAAATGGTGTTGGGAAAACTGGACAGATACATGCAAAAAAATGAAACTAGACCACTAACTTACACCATACACAAAAATAAACTCAAAATGGATAAAGAACTTAAATGTAAGATGGGAAACCATAAAAATACTAGCGGAATCTAAAGGCAACAAAATCTCAGACATATGCCAAAGCAGTTTCTTCACTGATACTGCTCCTAGGGCATTGGAAACTAAAGAGAAAATAAACAAATGGGACTACATAAAAATAAAAAGCTTCTGCACATCCAAAGAAACCATCAACAAAACAACAAGAAAGCCCACTGCATGGGAGAACATATTTGGCAATGTTATCACTGATGAGGGTTTAATCGCCAATATTTATAGGGAACTCATACAACTTAACAAAAGGAAGATAAATATTCCAATCAAAAAATGGGCAAAGGTCCTAAATAGACACTTTTTGAAAATGGACATAAAGAAGGCCAAGAGTCATATGAAAACATGCTCAAAGTCACTAATCATCAAAGAGATGCAAATCAAAATGACAATAAGGTAACATCTCACACCTGTCAGAATGGCTATCATCAACAAATCAACAAATGACAAGTGCTGGTGAAGATGTGGATGAAAAGGAACCCTCCTTCACTGCTGGTGGGAATGCAGAAATTTGTGAAAGGAATTTAATGTATGTATAAATACTAAATTTGTTTAAGCACTGCATGTGTCTGTGTGTGTGCAAAACAATCTTTTAACCAATGTTTAAATATGTGTATCAGTAAGCTATCACTTTATACATACCATCTTAAATCTCAAAGATCAGTTGAGTGGTTCTTATCTTGGCTATGCTTGATTTCAAATAGTCTTGATCATGATTCTTCACTCAGCTGGCTCATCAGTTGGCACTGGCTGGTCTAGGATGGCTTACCACTTGTTTGATGGTTAACTGGCATTTGACTTGAGGAAATGGGAATGATTGGGCCCAGTTTCTCTCATCATTTATCAGGATAGCATAGGATACATTACAAGGTTGTGGAAAGAATCAAACAAATGTTTTAAAACAAGGAAGTGTTCTTGAAAAGTAAGCGCAGAAGTATAACACCCTAAAATCCTATCAGTTCTATTGGCCAAAGTAGGTAATAAGACTAGACCATATTCAAGTGTTGTGAAAATAAAGTCTATCTCTTAGTGGGAGAAAATGAGAAATTGGTGTGGATTTAGAGCTGAATGAAAAATTGCAACCTTTTTAAAATCAAGATACCACAATATAGTTAGTCCATATTTGTATGTAAAAACCTTTACAGATCTAAACAAATATAGCTGAAGATATTGACTTTGTTCCACCATCTAAGGTTTTTCCAAGTTAATGGTTCCACCCTTTGTTTTAAGGGTGATATCATTAAAGCTCTTCAATTCCACTGCTCATTCTAGCCTTTTCTTATGCAGAAAAAACTAATTGCATTTCAGTAGAAACATGACATTTTTAAGGAGGCAAATGAGCACTTTGCCAATCTCTAAATTAATAAACCTCAGAAGAGCACATAAACAAATCCAAAGGTGACTTTTAGACTGTAGCGTGACATTTCTAATGTACACAGATCATAGGAAAAAGTTACCATTTATTAAACCACATTGAAATTTATCAAAAGTGTATCTGTAACACTAAAATAAAATGAGTCATAAGGGCTAGGAACATTGTCTTACATCCTGAGGTAAGTTGCAAGGCCACCTGAGATATGCTAAGCATTAAAAAAGTCTCCCAGAATTTGAGATCACCACCTTTAGGCCATGTCAGCAGTAGGAGTAGTCCATAAAAAGAAAATTAAACAGGATATATTTTACATATATTTTAATATATCTTTATATATCTTTGACAAAGGTGGTAAGTCCAGGGAAGATGAATGGTAGGTGGAGAGGCTTTAGGATGCTTGTGTGTGGGTTCTCTTCACCTTAAGCCAATGAGAAAAGTTTCCAGGAATCTTATTGCAAATATTTAATCCCTGGAGTTTTGCAAAACAAGAAATGGACTAGATGGAGTAGAGACAAAGAAACCAAACATCACATTGAAATAAAGCTGAACTGGGATAGCGGAGAAGCTTCAACTTAAAAGCAATTAAGGCTTTTAATTTTTTAACTAGGCTACTTGCACGAAGTTCTTGAATGAGACCATTCCTTTGACTAAAATAACAACTCAAGAAGCTGTGGAGTGTGTCCGTGTTTTACACAGGTGGATAAACTAATGTTGAGAGAGGATTTGAAGAAACTATGGGAAGAAGGAAAACCAAAGCTGCTTCATATTTTTAGATTCTGAAGTACAGTTCACTTTCATAATGACATGATACATATTTTCTTCTCCCTTTTTGTCACTTTTCATACCAAATGGAGACTTAGATTCTGTTATAAACTGAATTGTGTCTCCAGAAATTCCAATGTTAAAGTACTAATTTTGAATGTGACTGTATTTGGTGATAGGGCCTTTAAGAGGTCCCCAAAACTCACAGAATTGAGTAATGCTAATCTATTTTTCACTATTAAAGTAATAAAATTAGAGCAATTATATTATACAAAGGGTAATTTAGGATGTTATGTACCCATTCATCATTTGATGGACATTTAGGCTGCTGTGAATAATGCTACAGTGAGCATAGTTGTACAAATATCCCTTTGATATTCTATATTTGATTTCTTAATATGTAACCCAGAATTGGGATTGCTGGATAAAATGCTAATTTTATTTTTAATTTTCTGAGGAACTTTCATACTGTTTTTCATAATTGGTTTTGACACCATTTTACATTCCCACCAACAGAGTATAAGTATTCCAATTTCTCTACATCCTTATCAACACTTGTTATTTTCGGTGGGGTTTTTTTTGTTTTTGTTTTTGATTTTTTCTGAGAGTAGCCATACTCACAGGTGTGAGGTGATATCTTACTGTGTCTTAATTTACATTTTCTTGATGATTGTTGATGTTGCTTCATGTTTTCATATGCTTATTGGTCATTTATGCATCTTTGGAGAAATGTCTAGTCTAGCCCTTTGCACATTTTTTTTAGTGTGTAGTTGGGTTGTAGTTCTTTATATATTCTGGATATTAACCACTTATCAGATCCACAGCTATAAATATTTTTGCTAGTATAGGTAGCTAGCTAGACATGAGCTGGGTGAGGTGACAGGAAAAGGAAAATATCAATATTAAAACATAAACAAGCCCTAACCGGTTTGGCTCAGTGGACAGAGCATCAGCCTGCAGACTCAAGGGTCCCAGGTTTGATTCCGGTCAAGGGCATGTACCTTGGTTACGGGCACATCTCCAGTAGGGGGTGTGCAGGAGGCTGCTGATCGATGTTTCTAACTCTCTATCCCTCTCCCTTCCTCTCTGTAAAAAATCAATAAAATATATTTAAAAAAAAACATAAACAAGGGGAAAGATAAGAAAAGGAAAATATCAACCTTAAACATAACAGAGGTGACTGATGGAAAAAGGCAATAAGGACCTTAACCATAGCCAACAGCTGGCAACCAGATGACTGACTGGTTCTGATAAGATGTAGGGACACACGTGTGAGGAGCATGTGCATGGCTGCAAACATGAACAGCTCAGACCTATAACCACCCACTGCTGGCAGAGATATGCATAAGTCAAGGCCAGGAACAAAGTGGCCAGTGGGAGAGCAAGCCAGGAGGTGGGCGGGAAGTTCAAACAAGCATAAGAACCCTAACTTGTGACCTGGAAATCTCCCAAGTGTACTTTCCCTGTGCGAAATAAAACCCTGCCTGCTTTGCAATCTGTGTCTCTCCTCTGAAATCTCTTTGTCTAGAGACAAAAATCAGAGGTCTTCACAATACTGCCACAGTTCCGGTGACATTTTCTCCCATTCCATAGGTTGCTCTTTCACTCCGGTGATTTTTGCCTTTACTGCAATGATTTTTAATTTGCTATAGTTCCTTTAGTGTGTTTTTTGCATTTCTTCTCTGTTTTTTTGTTGTTGCCCTAACCGAGAAATAATTGCCATGGCTAATATTATAAAGTTTGTACCCGATGCTTTCTTCTAGAAATTTCATAATTTTAGGTCTTATGTTTAGATCTTTAATCCATTTTGAATTAATTTTTGTATACGGTGTAATGTAGGGGTCCAACTTCATTCTTTTGCATGTGGATATTCAGTTTTCTCAGCACCATTTCTCGAAGAGACTGTCCTTTTCCCATTGAATAATCTTGGCACCCTTGTCAAAGTGCACTTGACCATACACAGGAGGGGTTATTACGGGGCTTCCTATTTTGTTTCAATGGTCTATAAGTCTTTATGCAAGTACCCCCCTGTTCTGGTTACTGTAACTTTGTAAGGTGTTTTGAAATTAGAAAGTATGAGGCCTCCAGCTTTGTTTTTCTTCCCCAAGAGTGTTTTGGCTATATGGGGTCATTTGAGACTCATATGAATTGTAAGATTTTTTTTTCTATCTCTTCAATAATGCCATTGGGATTTTGATAGGGATTCCATTGAAAATATAGAACATTTGTGTAGCATGGACATTTTAACAATATTAAGTTTTCCAATCTATGAATGTGATGTCTTTCCATTTATCTGTGTCCTCTTTAATTTCTTTCATCAATATTTTGCTGTTTTCAGTATAGAAGTCTTAGCTTCCAAGGTTAAGTATTTTATTATTTTTATGCTATTGTAAATTGAATTGTTTCTTATTTTTTGTAAGTCTATTCATTATTATTGTATAAAAACACAGCTGCTTGTGTTGATTAGTTTCTTGGTTTCTTAATTACTCTATTGAATAGTCTTGATATCTTGACTTGAGTAACTTCCTTGAGGTTTTTATATCTTTAAAAGCCCAGAAAAATAACCCCAGGCTGTTGCCTAAATTATTCACTGCCTCATCAAGAATTCCTTTTTTAATATGTTGATGTTCTCAAATACCTTCTATTGACAATCCAATCCTGTTTAATGCTTTCTAATCCCATCAGGGTTTGTCAGGAGCATGCTGGAACACTGTTCACAAACTATTTGTATCAATTCCTTGGCAAGCAAATGAAGTGCCTTTGGAGGATGAGAGGCCCACACTGGTCATATCAGGAGAATTCAGACTCTCTGATTCTATGTTTAGTGCCAAGAGGGCCTATACGCCCCAGTGCAATTGGTTCAGATGGCTCCCAAGCTTCATTCATGAGTCAATTCTGACCATCACCTCCCCCTTACTGAGCCCCTTTTGCTTGCTTATTTTTGTATTACTTATTATTAAGTATAGTTGACACACAAAAGTATACTGGTTTCAGGTATACAATACAATTATTTGACATTTATACACCCTATGATGTGATCATTCAAGCTTAGTATCATGTGGTCATACAAAGTTACTATGATATTATTGACTATATTTCCTGTTCTGCATATCACATCCCTAAGACTTATTTTTTTTAATAGGTGGAAATGCATACTTATAATTCCCCTTCCCCTTTTTTTTCCACCCATCTTCACATCCCTATCCCCTCTGACAACCATCACTTTAGTCCAGGGGTGGGCAAACTTTTTGACTCGAGGGCCACAATGGGTTCTTAAACTGGATGGGAGGGCCGGAACAAAAGCATGGATGGAGTGTTTGTGTGAACTAATATAAATTCAAAGTAAACATCATTACATAAAAGGGTACGGTCTTTTTTTTTAGTTTTATTCATTTCAAACGGGCGGGATCCGGCCAGTGGGCTGTAGTTTGCCCATGGCTGCTTTAGTCCCTAAAGCAAAAATAAACAAATGGAACTATGCCATACTTAAAAAGTATCTGCACATCAAAGAAAACTATCAAAAAAATTAAAAGACAACCTACTACAGAGAAGATATTTGCAAATGATATAACCCATAAGAGATTATTAGTGTCCAAAATATATAAAGAACGCATACAACTCAAATTAAAAAAAGCAAACAATTTGATTTAAAAATAGGCAGATGACCTAAATAGACATAAGTTTCTTCAAAGAGGACATACAGATTGCCAAAAGACATGAAAAAAATGCTCAACATCATTAATGATCAAGGAAATGCTGTTCAAAATCAAAATGAGATATCACCTCACATCTGTCAGAATGGCTATTACCAAAAAGACAACAAATATCAACTGTTGGAGAGGGCACGGATAAAAGGAAACTCTGGTGCACTGTTGGTGAGTATAATTTGGTATAATCACTATGTGAAGCACTATGAAGGTGCCTCAAAAACTAAACATAGAACTCCCAAATGCCCATTCTATTTCTTGATATTCGCTAGAAGAAAATTAAAACTAATTTGAAAAGATATGTGCACCCCTAGGTTCACTGCAGCATTATATACAACAGCCAATTTATGGAAGCAACCTTGACGTCCATAGACAGACAAAAGGATAAAGGAGATGTTATATCTATATCTATATCTATATCTATATCTATATCTATATCTATATCTATATCTATATCTATATCTATATCTATTTGTAGATATAGATAGATATTATACACAAATCCACTCACACATACAACAGAGTTTTACTCAGCCATAAAAAAATAACGTCTGTCACTTGCAACAACATGAATGAACTCAGAAAGTATTATAATAAATGAAATAAGTCAGACAAAGGCAACTACAGTATGATTTCACTTATATGTGGAATCTAAACAAACAAACAAAACAGAAACAGACTCATAGATACAGTGAAGATACTCTCTAAAGACCTGACTTATTCTCTTTACTGACCTATGTAAAAAATCATTTTTAAAAAAAGTAAGCCTGTAGTTGTCACCACCATTTTACAAAGAGTAACAAATTCAAACAACTAATTGCTTTGTTTTCTTAGGAAAAACAAGTTTTTTAAAACATCTTTGAGCAATGTCTATGAATGACTTATTTCCCAAGTCCTGTGTTTCCATAAAGTGGGCAATTATGTGTTTCCACTTCTGTAAAGCCTTAGATTATATTGGTTCCTTATTTATCAGCTTCCCTGGATGCCTGTGACAAAATATCAGCGGTATTTTTCTTTAGCTTCATATAAATCCTACTATCCTCATGAAATAATCTAAGGCCATAAATCTTTGTTTCCTTTATCAACCAATGTTTGTTTTTTAAAGAAAATTTCTCCAGAGTAGTCTACCCTAGTAGTAATCCCATGGAAAGCAAGTCTGAATTCCCTGAGGACAGTATAATATAATACACATGTCTTTATTTGGCCAAGAATTCTAATTTCTTTTCATTGACTACCTTTATTTTTTGTTTGTTTGTTTTTATCATTCACTATTATTTTTAAAACTTGGAATGGCCCTAGCCAGTTTGGCTCAGTGGTGAGAGTGTCAGCCTGTGGAGTGAAAGGTCCCAGGTTCAATGCTGGTCAAGGGCACATGCCTGGATTGTGGACTCGATCCCTAGTAGGGGACATGCAGGAGGCAATTGATCAGTGATTCTCTCTCATCATTGATGTTTCTCTCTCTCTCCCTCTCCCTTCCTCTCTGAAATATAAAAATATATATATATTTTAAAAAACTTGGAATGAATCGTGATTAAAACAATCTCTGTTAATTTTTAAAGTTTCTATCCTGTAAGTATACATATCCCAAAGCATTATGTTTCGGAAGGAAAGTGCATGTTACATGTACTTGGGATTATATTTGCCTAGAAGTTATTTTCTATGTAGTTTAACAGGAAGGGAACCTCTCTGCATAGCATTCCATATCCCTGAGCTCACACCCTGGCCCTGCCAGGTGCTAACTCTGTGACATGAGCAAACTCATGTCCTCATGTGGATGTGCCTGTCTTGACAGAATATATAAAATGATCAACAGTAGGACAGCCATTAGACTGGCTCAGGCCACCTTCCCGGTTCTACCTCTGACCTCTGCACCCTTGGATCTCAGCCACTCAACTGCTCAGAGGCCGTTCATCAACTGCAGAAAGTGAGCGGCTTCTGCCCATTCAGTTCTACAGAGTTGCTGGGCCGGTGGAACGCTACAAAAATACACGCGATCAATTTGTAAACTGAGAAAGTACCTTTTAATGAATGAGCAACATAATGTGCTATGATGAGATGATGATGATGATGATTACCAGGATAAAACAACATGCCTAGGAAAATTGCTTATAGCTGATTTTCTGCTGCTTTTTAAAAGAATGGGCACTGCAGAGACAGTTCTCATGTTATAATTAGCATTAGCAGGGTGATTTCAAGTGCAAATTACTGCAATTAATTTTCATTTTCATATTCATTAAGAACAAAAGGTTTATTTAATCAAAAGAATAAATACACTGAGGCAAACGCCTTCTTAATCAATTGACAATTTAAAGTTAACTTTTAACATTATCAAGAGACTGAATCACAAAAGTGATCAAAGTAATTGCTGATAAGATTAGGCACGAGGTAGATGGAATTTGAAAAATCTCATATTTTTTGAAATAATTTAGATGATGTCATATAGTTAAGGTTGCTTAGTTCAACCTTGTGTCCTAAAATAAAATGATTAATGTAGTTTCTCACATTCCTTAAGTTGGATATTTGTCCAAAAATGACCTAAAATAAGTAGAAACTGAAAATAATAAATCCCATGTTACTTAATTGAACATTTGCCATAAATTAGAATCTGAGGAGAGGTACAAACTTCTTTTAACAATTGTCAGTAATAATAACTAGAAAAATGAAAAGCAGATGACCGGGTTCTTGAGGAAGAGATGCCGTCAGCTACAACTTATGTTAGAAAGTAAAGAAAGTGTTAGCCTACATTTATACACTAATTCTGTATCTTGACAGCATAAAGATCAATTTCCATTTAAAGTGTTTTGCTAAGAAGGGCTAAAGAACATTCTCATTATACTAAAATTTTTGTATTGAGTAAAAACTTGAGAATAGAGTGAACTTATTAGAAGAATGTATATTGTTAGAATGTTAAAAAAAATTGTGTAGCTGGGCTGTAAGCTATAATGTCATTAGAGAATCATTTTATCCAACAACCTTAGTGATAATCAACTCATTAACGAATCGCTCATTGGGCTCTCAGTAACTGAGCTTTTACAAAAATGACTATGCATATGCTCTTAAAATTAAGAAAAACATCAAAGTTTTCTCTTTCTTGTGAATCTCTTTTCAAAGTAAAAATAAAGTGTCTGAAGAAATTAACTTTGACAGGGATGCAGACTCACAATTTGTTGAAATAAAGATAGGTGATCTTTTTCAGGAAAAACACACACCAAACTATAACAGCTTTAAAACTTGAGCCTTTATGCTAAAGAGAAGATGAGTTCTCTTCAACCGATCTCCAGGTTTTGTGGCGGAACTATACATCCTCATTGTTTCGTTTTGTTTCCCCCACACACAGATAAACTACAAAATTGGTTAAACTCTTGTATGAAGTTAAGGCTAAGGTAAAACAGTTTTGTAGCAAAATTATTTAAAGTGAGTGTACAGAAAAAAAAAGTGGAGTACTAAAAACTGATGGAATATGCAGAATACTTAGAACAGAGAGGATTATATGAGACCTAATGCATATTCCATGTAGTTCCTGGTAGAAGGTAAATGTTAGCATCCTATTCCACAGAGGTCATTAGGTATGTGTCCCATAATAGTGGTCCAGAGTTGCTGAAGCTCATTCAAGTTTGAGTGACGAGATACACCCTTTTAAGAATGATCTGGCCATGCATAGACACTTCATTTGTTTTCACAATATTCCCTCTTTGAAAGGCGACTTTTTATTATTTTTTGAAATAGAAAATAAGGACATATCAACCCAATTACACTATGAAATATATTAGAATCTTATTTTTAACCTAAAGCTTATACAAATGATTCAGAAAATATCCTCATTAATGATACAAGCCATTAAAGGAATTGAGTCATAGTTACTATTGTTGTCTAAAAGCAAAAAAGAGTGACTTTAGGAGGCAGTATTCTAAATTCACTAAAGACACAATCTGTGTAATCAAATATCCTGTGTTAGACTGCAACTTCACCATTTGTTGTATGATCTTGGGCAAGGTAACAATAGAGTTTGACCTTTAGATTTATTTTCTAGAAAATGAGACTATAAATAATAGTACTTAATATGTAGTGCCCCCAAAACGAAGACATAATAACAGTACCACATGGATTTCGTGTGAGAAATAAGTGCATAATGCATGTAAAAACTTTGAAAATTGACTATAATACAGTAAATAATAATGATGCTGTTATCACCATTATCAGCAACTGCACAATCATTACCATTATAATTTTAACAGCTTGCCTGTTCCTGTGATTTTCTTTCAAAGAACTATGAAAAGTAAAACCTAAATGTAAATCAAATGCTCTCCTAATCTCATCATTATGGCAAAAATAATATAAGAAAAATATCCTCACTCATACAAGTGATGCACTGAAATGAAGGTGCTTATTTAGTTTTTCCCTATATATTAATGCTCCATGAGATGCCTGGTATAAATTTAAAAATAATATAGATTCTGAAGACTAAGTAGAAATAGTTTCTTCAAAAACAATAAATAGATTTTGTGGTACAAAGAAAAAAATGTAAAATTAAAAACGAATTATCAATTACCCTAGTTCATATCAAAGAGTTTATAGGACCAAAATATGCTGAGAATTATGAATATCACTGTAACATCACTTTTAAGACTCTTCCCATGCACTGGTAGCAACCAGATGAGCATACAAGTATACAATTTAATATTAAGGGACACTTGCTTATTAGGCAAAGCAAGAAAGAGTGAATGAGCAATATCTTCCTTATTTGGAATGCAGCCAAAAAACATTTAAGATTGATTCTTAACAGCCAAATTATAAATTACTAATGTTATATATTAAACTTATGTAATTTAATTATATGCACATTCACTGGCTTTCATTCAGAGTACTTACTATCAGAAATAAAATTGCATCTGGTCAGGGTATTTGGTTTTCAAGTTTATAAATATTGATTGAAATGTCACAACTTGCTGGAGTATTATATGTTGCCCTAAAAAGGGCTTTCAATTGCTAAAAAAAAAAAAGAATAGGAAAAAAATCTGCAAAAATAAGCAACTCAACTCAAAATATACAGGCTTAGTTATGAAAAAGGTGTTATAGCACAAAACAGTAATTGATATTTATAATAATGACCTTAATTTATTTAAACACTCAAGTCATACTTAGTCTGCCAGGCTGAAGAATGTCAGGAAATGCATGGTTCATTATCAAAGGGTTTCCATCCAAAATAGTAAGTAACAGAAGTTTGTTACTTAAAGACATTGCATCTCTGTGATTTGTAAGTACTATCAAGAATGATTTTTTTAACTAAGAAGTTTGGAAGAGTGAAGTGTAGCCCTATCTGAATAAGAAATATAAGTACTGTATTTTTTCATGTATAAGTTGCTATTTTTTTCTAAAATCGTTAGACTGAAAATCGAGGGCATCTTATACACAGAAGTCAGCTGAGGAGGAAGCCAAGTGGGTGTGGGGGCATAGTTGTCCATACCTTGTCAAACAGGCTTCCTCCGATCATGAGCCTTATTGTTACTGACGTCAGCTGATGCTGTAATTGGAGATGGAGGTGGAGAGTGCGTAGATGCAACAGGGACCAGAGCATTCTGAGCCCATAAAATAAAATAAAAAGATAAATACCAGCAAGTGATTGTCTTACTCTGCAATATTCAAACTGAATGTAATCAGCTATACAAAAGACATGGAAATAGAGCTGCAGAGAGACAATTTGGACCTCCTCCCACTGAGTGTGTGATCAGACAGTGGAGAAAACAGGAAGAACAACTCCTGAAGATGCCAGGAAAGAAGTAGGCCTTAAGAGGAAAACCGGCAAAATGGGCAAACTTGGAGCAGAGGCTTAAGACTTGGATAATGGAGCAGCGCCAGAGTGGCTTATGTGTGTCAGCCACGCTTATTCAATGTCAGGCGAGAATGCTTGCAAGTGAAAGGAACATTTTTGATTTTAAAAAAAAATATATTTTATTGATTTTTTACAGAGAGGAAGGGAGAGAGATAGAGAGTTAGAAACATCGATGAGAGAGAAACATCGATCAGCTGCCTCCTGCACATCTCCTACTGGGGACGTGCCCGCAACCCAGGTACATGCCCTTGACCGGAGTCGAACCTGGGACCTTTCAGTCCGCAAGCCGATGCTCTATCCACTGAGCCAAACCAGTTTCGGCACATTTTTGATTTTACAGGAAAGGCAAAACAGTGCTTCAGTTTCATGAGGAGAGAAGGGTTGGCCATGAGAACACAAAGGTAGCTCAGAAAATGCCACCAGTTTGTGAGGATGATCTCACATATATGGACAGTGACTCAGAAGACAGCAGTGATACAATAGAAGGTGAAGTAATTGATATGACTGGAACTAATAGTCATGAAGAAGAGAGCAGAGGCGCAACAGAGGCTGAATAAAGTGATATGCTGCATAATATCATAGTACTGGATATAAATATTACCTACAGCATTGACTAAATAAAAATGTGCTCTATTTATGTTTAAAATATTGGTTTTTTAATTTGGGGTTGGAAATGTGGGGGGCATCTTATACATGGGGGTGTCTTATACATGGAAAAATATGGTAATATATAGAATGGTGGCAAAAGTAGGTTTACAGTTGTGAATATGCAAAAGTTTATCATTTTATTATTTATTAATTATAGTATTATTTCCCATAGGAATAACTGTAACTGTAATAACCTAAAGACTGGATGAAAGAATGGGTTGAGTAAATGTGTGTGGTAGATGACACTACTTCCACCAATCTTCACTCTGTTTAGTTGTATGAGATACCCACACACTTGCACAGACTTACAGTGCACAACATGTTCTTTCCCACTGCTGACTGGACTTTGGTGTTGCCCATGTGTCTTGCTTTGTTCAGTGGAATACTGGCAGGTAGCGGGCTAACAGAGACTTGAAATATATCTGTGCACTTGGGTTTTCCTGCTTGTGCCTCTGCTGTTCCTATGGCATCCTCTGTGAAATAGCTCCCTGTGGGCCTGGGTCCCAGAGCAATGGCATGCAGAGGACTTTCTCCAGCCCACACATCCCTGGAGCCGGGAGTGGAGCTGCTCCAGTTGACCATGGACATGCCCCATTAAGCAAAGACCTCCTAGCTGACTTAGAGGTCATTGAGCAGGGGAATAAATGCTTACTTGGTACGAAATACCGTCGCATCATTGCACAAAAGCTAACAGAAAGGGTAGTGGTTCATTTTAAATGTATCATTTTGCTTTCTAAGGGAGTTCTGTCTCTGAGGAATTGGGGAAGGAGGTGGTAATTCCAGTCTTTCATGACTCTTAGTTTCTTAGTTGACTATCATGAATTCTTTAAATTTCAACAAAATGAGGAAGGCACTGTGACTGGAACAAACTAGGTACACAAAACTACTAAGAATGTTAGAATATTTTCAGGGTTCTACGATCTCTCGCAAATAAATTTATTCTTTTTGGCAAAGATTATAAAAATACTATGGTCATTAAGAGTAAGAAATGTTCATGTAATCTGTTTGAGTACCTTTAGCTGGAGATAATACCTAGTTAACTCACTCAAACATCTTTAAAATGAACTAGTACAAGTAAGTACTAATAATATTAGTAACTCACTAGGGTTTGGGCCTTTTGTTTTATAATTCTAAATAACTAATATTCATGGACCAGTGTGGAAAAAGAGTAGATTTAATAAAAATAAATGTCAAAGAGAGGAATGATGAGGTAATTTGTCTTAGATTAAGTAAGAAAGTTGTTGGTTATGTTCAGTCGCACTAGTATAGTATGTTAAATATTTGACCTTTACATTCCAACCCTATATAGTGACTTGAAATTGTCAATATAGTTAAATGCCTAACATATTAAGAGTGCACAAATGCTAATTTTACAAATGAAAAAACAGAAGCTTAGAGGTTATAATCTTCAACCTGGTAAGGGACCCAGAATTTTAGCTCAGATCACTTGATTCTAATGCCTGAGCTCTTAACCAAAGCATCATGTGGTACCTCTAAATCAGGGGTCCTCAAACTTTCTAAACAGGGGGCCAGTTCAATGTCCCTCAGACCATTGGAGGGCTGGACTATAGTTTAAAAAATAACTATGAACAAATTCCTATGCACATTGCACATATCTTATTTTGAAGTAAAAAAACAAAACGGGAACAAATACAATATTTAAAAATGAAGAACAAGTAAAGTTAAGTCAACAAACTTACCAGTATTTCAATGGGAACTATGGGCCTGCTTTTGGCTAATGATATGGTCAATGTCCGGTTCCATATTTTTCACTGCTAGTCATAACAAGTGATGCAAGTGTGCATCAGTTAGTCTAGATCTGGTTGGAGATTTCATATCTTTCATTCTGGAAAAAGGCTCTCCTAACTTAAAAAAAAAAAAAAAATGCCCTACTAACTGCAAAATAAAAAAACACAAAACAGACCTCCTAACTTCAAAAAAATAAATCCTAACTTGTTCTTACCTCGGTCCTCAGGCAGCAGCAGGCTCTGCACAGGCAAGCTTGTGACTCGTCCGATCACACCCGAGACTGAGAGTAGGAGTCAAGAGACAGAGAGAAGGAGGGGAGTCGGAGAGTGAGGCACACATTCCACACATGCGCACTGCGGGCCCAGGACGAGTCGGCTGCTAAGCAACAGGCAGTGGCGGCAAAAACACCCCGTGGGCCGGATAAATGTTTTTGGCGGGCCGCATGTGGCCCGCAGGCCATAGTTTGAGGACCCCTGCTCTAAATAGTTTATTTTTTTCTCCAGTGACATACTGTTAAACAGAAAAACAAAAAGATTAGCAGCTATGACTGGATTAATGAGGGAAAATCTATTATCCTTATTTTATAAATGAAGTAACCCAAATAGAAGGTACATAAATTAAGTAAATTACACATATTTGGAATAGCAGATTTTTCAGAAAGAGTCACAAACCTTTTGGGTATTATATGATTCAGTTATTAGATTTCACCTAGCCTGGTCATTTATAAAAGAGAGGGATTTAGAGGCCATTGGGTAAAAAGATCTTTGTAATAACACTCTTGAGGTGCAGTAACCTGCCACTAGAACAGAGTCAGGAAGATCTCTGTCATCGGGTTAAACACCAGTCCTCCCTGAGAAGGAAAAACTAAACAGTGAAGGAGCCGTTGTGTCTCTAGAACTACCTTGCTCTCTAATCTTCTCTTTTCCAATTGGCTTTTGTATAGTGGAGTAATGAGTAAGACTGATTTTGATAAAATGTTTTCTCTTTTAAAAAAAGTTGAACTTTTATAATCAATTTAAACTCTTTATTTTTATTGTTGATAAAGTTAAAACAAAATAAAATAATGTGCTCTTTCCAGGACTCATGATCTAGTGAAAGTTACACAGGCCCTTAGAAATAATTGTCTTTTCTTGAACTAAACTATTGGTAGAGCTCACCTGCATATAATACAAGTGTGATTTTCATTATGACTTAAGTTCTTATAAAAATACAGAGATCCCTTTTCAATGTTAGGGAATTACCCATATATCCCTGCTTAATTCGTAAATATTCCTGCTAAGAGAACACACATATATGACACTTAATTAACCTAAATGTTTCTATGGTGAATGTAGAATACTTCATATTCTGAAAAATAGAAATGTTCATCTACATCAGAAATATGGCTTTAAAAGCAGAAAAAAATGAATCAGATTATCAAAATATTAGCTCTAAGCAAATGATTTTCTGATTTTTCTTTTCCTCCCTCTCCTTTCACCCACCTCCCTCTTCCTTCTATTCCTCACAAATACAATTTTGAAAGCAGTACTATTTACATTTTTGTAGGCATTGATATCTTTTCATATTAAATGCAATTTTATAAGTGCTTCTTATGAATGTTTCCACAAATGATTACTTAAGTTATATTAAACATATAAAATTGACATGCATTAGGGAGGAATTTGAAAGATAACTAAATAACCTATCTAATAAAGAGGGAATATGCTAATTGACCCTCACACCATCACAAAGATGGCAGCACCCACAGCCACAAGATGGTGGTGCCCAATTCCCTCAGCCTTGCCAGGGTGACAGGTGGCGGCAAGGCTGGGCCTGCCCCAAGGAGGGCCCAGCAGCTCCACGCACCTGCCTCTGGAGTCCCCCAGTCTCCTCAGCCCCCCAGTTACCCAGGACTCGCCTGAGGTGGAGGCAAGCCTCGGATGGCAGCTTCCCAGCCACCCAGAGCCACCCAAGGCTCAGGTAACCAGGGTTGGCCGAGGCTTGCGCTGCCAGCAGTGGCAGCAGCAGAGGTGTGATGGTGTGTTGCCTTCCCCTGATCACCGGGTCGCCTCCAGCCCTTAAGCGCTCCCAGACTGTGAGAGGGGGCAGGCAGGGGTGAGTGAATCCCCCCCCTCCAGTGCATGAATTTTCATGCACCGGGCCTCTAGTATATAATAGATGCTACTTTTGTAACTTGCAGCACTAATACTCTACCAAAATAAACATTAACTTTTCTATTTTTTTCAATATAGAATTTACTAAGATATTAAAAAAAATCCCAGGCCCTAACTGGTTTTGGCTCAGTGGATAGAGCATCGGCCTGCGGACTGAAGGGTCCCGGGTTCAATTATGGTCAAGAGCATGTACCTAGGTTGCAGGCACATCCCTAGTAGGGGTTGTGCAGGAGGCAGCTGATTGATGTTTCTCTCTCATTGATGTTTCTAACTCTCTATCCCTCTCCCTTCTTCTCTGTAAAAAATCAATAAAATATATTTTTAAAAAAATCCCAGGAACCTATTAAAGTACTGCAAGGATTTAAAAAGCAAAATATTAAATACATCTTTGTCTTCAAGAAGCATGCAATAAAGTTACCTAGGAGTTGTATGCATTGAGCCACCATATCTATCATTATGCAAAATTCAGATACATAGAAGAAAATTGTATATAGGACCTCTGAAATGTTTTTGTATTAAACTACTCTTCCATAATGGTCACAGAGGGACAATGTAAAATATCAATATTTTAAGTCAGTTAAAAAGTCCAAAATGTAGTTTGGATGATTTCAAATAAGAAATGATATCAATCATTGAATGTTTCAGGTAAATAGTGAGTGAAACTGTATTGTAACTGTTTTTGAGAACATGGTTATGAATGAAGACAGAGTCCTCTGAGATGATTTCTGCAGGCAGATGTATAAGCTCTGAATAAAACATTTCCAAGTTCTGTCAGAGGCCATCTATTGCTTTAGAACAGGATTATTATTTTACCCCTAAATTAATCTACACCTTAACAATAAAGTTAGAAAAGAAATCAAATAATCTATGTACCAGCATTTTAAATTATAAATAACCATTTATTTGTAATCATTTCGCTGAAGAAAAATGGAATGGTTATTTGAGAGCACATTAGGACTACCCATTTTTACAAGCATTTTCCACCGGCATAGCCAATGTGTTAAATCTAATCAGACAAATATTCTTCAGGTTATGTTTTATTTTTGTTTTTGTTTACAGATTGAAAATATAATAGTGTATTAGTGTACTTATTGTAGGGAAATATTCAAATTCTTAAGGTAGTTTATTCACATATATGTTTTAAGTGACATTAGGGTTTATATATGCATTAGGAAGAGTTCTCATTACTGTAGAATAGGCATTAAAGTGGAAAAATCTGGATTCTCATTCCAAATCTGTTTAACGAGCGGTGTCTGCTCATGCAAACACCTTAACTACCCTTGGTCTGTTTTTTCATATGAAAAACATTGCTTTTATTGGCAGAGAACTCTCTACGGTTATTTTTTCCACTAAGATTCTTTTGTTCTCTGCCTCTATGAGATTTGCCTTTACTGTTATCACCTGCGGATGTCTACTTTACTGTAATACAATCATATTCATTTGAACAGAAATACAGAAATGGTGCATAAATGTAATGTAGCCCTAAAACATTAAAACAAAAAAAAAAATCCAGTTTTGAGAGAATTAAGCACCCTGTAGGGAAAGATGCCAAAGAGGCAATATTGCGTACTTTTGTCCTGAGCTAAACAAGTGGATAAACATTTCATTATACCTTAGCTGCTTCATTTGAGCCATAACCCTTTAATAGATCTTATTCAGAAAAAAATAGTGCCTCAGTAAGCATGATGTTTTCTGTCCTAGAATACATAGTTGGGCAATTGGGAAGAAATATGAATAACATTATCATTTGCCATAAATCAAACTTATTTTTTTGTAATTTCCAGAGGAAATACTCCAAAATATGCTGTATGCTAGATAAAGCTGCTAGATAAAAAATAATTCCAACCAGCCAGAAGCATTATACTTTATGAAAACATAGCATTTATGACATTTAAAACACAAAATTTTACTCTAAATAAAATACAATGAAATAAATATGAATAATAATCTCTAATTTAAATATAAAAATTGTAGCTATTCCCATGTGAATCCTCAGAAGTTTAAAATATCATCAAAATGAGCATATAAATAGAGTAAGCAGAGGCATAGCTGAAATTTAAAATATTTATACTAGGTTTATAAAAATGTTACTTAATGTTTATTAATATATTAAGCAGTTTCTTTTAAAGAATATTTTTTTTATTGATTTCAGAGAGGAAGGGAGAGGGAGAGGGAGATAGAAACATCAATGAGGAGAATTATTGATTGGCTGCCTCCTGCATGCCCCCTATGTGGATTGAGCCCACAACCAGAGCATGTGCCCCGACGAGGAATCAAACTGTGATCTCCTGGTTCATAAATTAACCCATGACCTCCTAGTTCATAGGTTGACGCTCAACCATTGAGCCATACCAGCCTGGCTACCAGGTAGTTTCTATACACTTTTCTTATATCATTTCATTAAATCAATACAGACATTTTATGTGGGAGATTCACTTGCTATTCTATATTTAGATGATGAGGAAACCTAAAGCACAGAGAGTTTAAAATATTCATTTTAGTTGACAAAGACAGTAATGATAGAAATGGAAATCAGACACAGTGGCCAAAAACAAACCTCTTACACTATTGGCTGGCCTACACATAAAAACCTTTTCTAAACATAATAATCCAGTAGTAATTATTAAAATACAAATGTTCTATAACTTTTGTCCCTATAATACATACACAAGCTCTAGAAATGAGATTCACAATATGGAATGACAACAATAAGTTTAAAGATATTTTATAAAGCTGTTTTTACAACAGTAAACATAAAACAAAACCAAAAGAACCCAATGTGCGCACTAATTGTAGGGAAGTGGTCTGGTTATTTGTGTAATTGAATAAAACACATTAGATCATGGTAGATCTTTAAAGAAATGAAAAATAAAATGTGATATGTGGTTATATGGTATATATATACACCCATGTATGCATATATGCATATGGTATATAATTATGTAATATATACACACTTTGTGTAAAGATGCACACTAAATGTTACATAGTGTTTATATCAAGGTGGTTAATATCTCAGGCACTAGAGAAAACTATTGATAATTCTTTCAAAATTCTTGGACAATGGTAGCACCTAGAAATTATCCATGCTTATCTATCCTATCAAATAAAAGAGAAACATGGTAATTAGCCATAACTTCACTACCCTTCCCATTGGCTAATCAGGGCGATATGCAAATTAACTGCCAGCCAAGATGGTGGCCGGCAGCCAGGCAGTTTGAAGCTAACATGAGGCTTGCTTGCTTCAGTGACAGAGGACTCCAACGTTCCCCGCCTGCCTTGCCAGCCTCTGAGCTTTCAGTTTGAAACTTTGTTACAAATATAGAATCTAAACAAACTCCAGAAATCTGCTTTCAGCCAGCAGAGATCTCAGAGCCAGAGTTGAAACAGTGTTTCGATTATAGAACCCAAACAAACCAGATACCTGCTTTCAGCAGTGGAGGCTTTAGAGCTGGAGCCAATCCTCAGAGCTAAAGCTGGCCCAGAATCAAAAAAGAAAAAGAAAAAAAGGAGCGGTTGGGAGCTTCCGTCACCCGCCAGCCTGAAAACAGCCCTCAGCCCCTCACCCAGACTGGCCAGGCACCCAAGTGGGGACCCCCACCCTGAAGGATGTGTGACCAGCTGAAAACAGCCATCATCCCCTCATCCAGGCTGGCCAGGCACCCAAGCGGGACCCCCACCCTGATCCAGGACACCCTTCAGGGCAAACCAGCCGGCCCCACCCGTGCACCAGGCCTCTGTCCTATAGAGTAATAGGGTAATATGCCTCCCGGCACCGGGATCAGCATGACAGGGGACATCGCCCAGACTCCCCAATCGCCCTGCGGCTCTGTGTGTGACAGGGGGCGGGGCCACAACCTCCCTATCCGCCCTGCTCTGTGTGTGACAGGGGGCAGTGCCCCAACTCCCCTATCGGCCCTACTCTGTAAGTGACAGGGGGGAGCTCCCCAACCCCCTGATCGGCCCTGCTCTGTGCATGACAGGATGGAGCTCCCCAACCCCCTAATGGGCCCTGCTCTGTGCGTGACAGGGTACGGAGCCCCAACCCCCATGATGGGCCCTGCTCTGTGCGTGACAGGGTACGGAGCCCCAACCCCCGTGATGGGCCCTGCTCTGTGCGTGACAGAGGGCGGCACCCCACCTCCCTACCAACCCTGCCCTGAGTGTGACAGGGGGCGGTGCCCCAACTCCCCAATCATCCCTGCTCTGAGCCTGACCAGGGGCTGCACCTAGGGATTGGGCCTGCCCTCTGCCACCAGGGAGCAGGTCGTTATCTCCCGAGGGGTCCCAGACTGTGAGAGGGCACAGGCCGGGCTGAGGGACCCCCTCTCCCCCCCGAGTGCACAAATTTTTGTGCACCGGGCATCTAGTAATTTATAAAAGAAGAAATATCCACAGAGATTCATCATAGTGCTACTCTAAAAGACATAAGGGACATATTATATGTAATCTGATACAAAAATAATAACCTACTAATGAAGAAAATAAGATACTAGTGATTAAATCTACAGCATCAATGATAATGCCTAATTTGTGTGGTAAATAAAAACACAAAATAGAAATATTAGGAAAGTGCTATAAAACAATCAAAAGGCAGACTAAAATTCAAATATGGTAAGTTTTCATATCTTTTGTAAAAATATATCAAAATAATAAATTTTAATATTTTGAGGCTTATAATATTAAGAAAACCCATCAAAAGTTTAAAAATACACTGAGTACCTATCAATGCCATGAAATAGGAAAACAATGTAATTTTTTTAAACCTGCAGAATTAGAAGAGTGGGTGAGAAAACTTTTCTTGTGAAATTTAAATAGTTAACATGTTTCAAACTGACTCTCAATATAGAAAATCTTTTTTCATAAGACAATAGCCATAGAAAGTGCAGCATCCCTCCTTACGGCATTGTTCTTTTCTCAAGGTTGCTAGATCTTGGAAACCGATTGTGAAACAGGCTGATGTTTGCCTGCCATCACACCTGTTTTACTCATAAGCTATTGTGTAAGCATTTCTCAGATGCACACTGTGCCTCACTAAAAGCCTAGATTTTTCTAGTGAGGCATAAATGCAGGTGGCTAAGGAGCTATAAGTGAAAGCCATCGAGTGATAGGCCTTCCAGGAACGCTTTACCAAGCGCATTTTCTGAGTTGGGAAGTCTATACATTTGGGCCTTTGAACGACCTCTCCTGTCTGTAACCCTGGCGTGTGGCGGAGGTCCAGCATGAGGCTACGACAGCAAAACTACCTTGGGGATGGAACCCACTGTTCAGGGTGGCAGAGCTAAAAGGCAGAATCAGGCACAGCAGTGTTTCCACGGAATCCCATACAAACCAGCCATGGAGTGACTCCTTCCCAGACTTTATATTTTGCGAGAGAAAAACAGACCTCTCTCTTGCTTAAGACACTGTCATCTGTGTCATTGATACTGGCAGCTGCAGTCTTAACAGATATAAATATATCCCAGTTAAGCCTTTCATGTTTAATCTGTGATGTTCATATTAAGTTGGATGGCTATATACGTATTCAAATGATCTTAGGCTTTTATAAATTTATATTTAATAGTGTGTTATTTTCAACCACATATTTCTTAGTGGGGCAGATGGATTTTAGCAGTGCACTCTGTAATTATTCCACTTTTATATTAACTTTTAATGTATCAACCAAATGTCAACATTAATATTGAAAAATAGGCCCACCTCTTTCTGCAGAGAGCTTTTAACAGCGTACACATGGGCTCACTGGAAGCACACACACACACACACGCACACACACACGCAACCTTCATGTAGTAATAGTGTTGGTAAATCTATGGTCATTGATAGGGTGCTTCTTCTTATCACACTTTTACTTATGTTTTCACTAGGTAGTATATTTTACATGTTTCCATGTGTAATTAATGTCTTCTTTATTCTTGTGCTATGAGTAATGATGATCATGATCTTAATTACCACAATAAATCTATAGGTAATGAGTCTACTTGTTTAGGCATAAATTAACTACCACAAATATTAGCTATACTGATTCATTATTGAAAATATTTTTCCATTCTTTCCTCCCTCCCTTCCTTTATCTCTCTCTTTTTTCTTTCCCTCCTTCCCACCTTTCTCCTCTTTCACAGATGTAAAATATAGTTGTTTGCTAATACTATGTATAAGAGACTTATACACACTTCTTGTATTGAACTAATAAAACTATTCATATAAATGATACATATATACTATCATTTTATGCAATATAGCCCTTGTTTGTGCACTATAACCAACAGTTTTCTTAATGATATACTAAGACACTATTTTTATTTGAAACTTTAAAAATGACATATTAAAGCCAGTACTAGTTTTAAAAAGAAAGGTCTACTTCCAGTTTAAATTAAGCCAGAGTACCAATTACTCGTGAACATTCTGCCAGTGTACAACCACAAAATCCTAAAAAGACAGATAACTGTAGTATCTTATAATAGTCTTGTACAGTAAAACGTATCCATATGCCTACAGTACACTGAAATAATTTTCACTAATCATAAGTTTAATGAGAAACATAATTGTCGACCTATCCATGCTGGCTCTCATGAAGTAGCTCAACATTCTGAAAGGCCATGCCTGTCTCCCGAATAAGAAACAGGAAAACTTAGTAGCCATCGTTTCATAATAAGGATGCTGAATATTTAACGTCATCCCTCTACTGTTTCCCTACTATTTTTTTCTCTCATATTTTTTACTAAGGAATGGCATCTTCTAAAAGACAAGAAAGGCAATAATGAAATAAAAAGGAAGAGTAATTGACTACCTCTTGGACAACCCCTGATGTAATAATTTTCTCTGTGCATTTGTGAGAAAAGTTTTAACATTAAGTGAGAAAAACTGAACACAAAATAGATTTGTCAAGTATCATTGTTGTAAGTGGTTTCCATGACCGAAACGCTTATTGGAAAGATTTAGTTGAAAAATGAAACCACAAGGCAGCTTCTATTCATTTGCTTCTCAAAGACTCTTGGAAACTGCATCACCTCACAGGAACCTCGTTCTCCAGCTCTCAGCATCATTTAGCTCTTAGAACGTGGATACATTTTTCTCTTGCTGCAGAGTAATTTCCATCAAAGGCCAAAAGAACTCCTTTCTCAACACATTTATTGTGCTCTTACTTTAGGCAACACCATGTTGGAGGCCTTGGGAGCTCAACAATCAGCAAAGCAGAAAAATTTCTGCTCTGGTATCTTACATTGTAGTAGAGGAAGACAACACAACTTGACAATATATTATTCAATATATTAGTCAGATGGTGCTGCATGTGTCTGAAAAAATAAAGCAGCGACACAGGGTGATAAAGAATCCCTTGGGTGGAGGTGGGGCTGTTATTCCAACAGTGCGGTTAGAAAAGATTTCTTAAATAAGGTAACAGTTGAGTAGAGAACGGAAATGAGAAAGCAACCATGTGAATTTCTGGGAGGTGCCTTAAGCCAGAGAGAATGGCTAATGCAAAGGCTATGCTGCATAAGAGGGTCTGAAGACTTGAGTAAGGGCAAGGTCAGTGTGGAGAGACCAGCGAGAGTGAGGGGCAGAGTGGAATGTGTTGAGGTAAAGAGCTAGCAGTGAGTGGAAGACCTTGTAGGCCATTTGAGACCATATATACAAAAATAGATGGATTTTATGCCAAAATGATGGCAAGTCATTAGAGGATGTTATACCTGATAAGGCTTAATTATAACAGGGTCACTCTGGCTCCTCCAATGAGGAAACTCCACATAAGGGTAAGGGGACCAGTGTAGAAGCGCTGCAGAAAAAGAAAATGGTGGCTTAGCCCATGGGAATTTCAGTAGACATGGAAAAAATGGCCAGATCCTAGATGTACACCTTTTTCTCTCGTCATGACTGCTTTGCTAAACAGGTTTGCCCTAGTGGCTTTTAAATTATATTATCCTTCAGACAACTCCTTTGGAGGTTTGTGTTTTGTTTTTGTTTTACAGTACAATGGTTTTCACACCCAATAACAAGTATTATATAAAGGAAATAAAATGAAAGACTCATGGGCATGGACAACAGTAGGGATTGCCAGAGGATTGGGGGGGGGGGGTAGAAGAAGGTAAAGGGGGGATAAATAGTGATGGAAGAAGACTTGACTTGGGGCCATGAACATACAATGGAAGGTACAGCTGATGTGTTATAGAGTTGTATACCTGAAACATATATATATTTTATTGACCAATGTCACCCCAAAAAAGTCAGTATAAAGAAGAAAAAATAAATTCAAAATACGCCATAACAAGTGATGTTCCAGCATCATCATTCCAGGCTAAGACACACTCACTAATTGACTTTAACAGCTTCCAGTCAGAGAATGTTCTTTGGAACAATGTAGAATTCCATGTGTGGATGAACCTGAAATGTTTTTCTCTATATTCATATCCCAAGTAAAAAAAAAATTATATGAGTAAATCTTCAAGTCCTTAGTCTATCATTTATATGGATTTTTCATAAGTATTTTTTAAATTGATTTTAGAGAGAGGAAGGGAGAGGGTGAGAGAGGTAGAAACAACAATGAGAGAGAAACATCAATTGGCTGCCTCCTGAATGCCCCCCACTGGGGATCAAGCCCAAAACCCAGGCATGTGCCCTGGTCAGGAATCTGGTAACATCCTGGCCCATGGGTTGAGGCTCAACCACTGAACCACACTGGCCAGGCTTGCCAGGTATTTTTTAGTTCACTCATGTTAGCTTGTGCTTGACTCTATTGGTGAGTGTTTTGTTGTTGTTGTTGTTGTTGTTAGAAGTTTACATTTATTTTAACATTATATTTAAGCATAGTTATGGAAAAGAGCATCATGATCCTCTAACAATTGCCTTACTTCCCTTAAAAGAAACTCCTTCACCTCCCTCCTATACCACCTACCATGCACTATCAAATAGCCACTTTTCCCCCTGGAAAATGCAATCAAATATATATATATATATATATATATATATATATATATATATATATATATATATATATATATATATATATATATATATATATATATATATATATACTAGAGGCCCAGTGCATGAAATTTGTGCACGGGGTGGAGGGGGGGGGGGTCCCTCAGCCTGGCCTGCACCTTCTCCAATCTGGGACCCTTCAGGAGATGTCAACTAGCAGTTGGACATCCCTCTTGCAATCCAGGACTGCTGGCTCCTAACTGCTCGCCTGCCTACCTGCCTGATTGCCCCTAACCCCTCTGCCTGCCTGCCTTCCTGATTGTCCCTAACCCCTCTGCCTGCCTTCCTGATTGCCCCCTAACTGCTCCCCTGCCTTCCTGATCACCTCTAATCGCCTCTGCCTGGGCCTCTGCCACCGCAGCTTTGTCCAGAAGGACATCCAGAAGGTCATTTGGTCTAATTAGCATATTATGCTTTTATTAGTATGGATGGTTCACTTGAGTGTATAAAACAAATAATTATCAAGCTCTTTTCCATTGTTTTGGCTAAACTTCCTGTTCTGTAGCTGACACTGCATCCATCTACCCTACCTCTTTCTTATTTATTTTTCTTCAATATTGTGGGGAATATGCTTAGGAGGTATCTTCTTAAGGTTTCTCTTACCATAGAACCTACCATGTGGTCATTCTCAGAAATATACTCCACATCCATAAGTCTCAGGGCTTATTTGGAAATTTAACAAAGGTGCACACCTAAATAAAGCATGCCACAGGTGGCTACCAGGTGCTCAATTCTCTTAGCCACTGACACCAAAACTAAACAGCAGTTTTCTTCTCATTTTTTAAAAAAAGAATGAAGTTATTTAAAATTGAAGGAGGAATTCTCTCTCCGCCTGTGTTGGCACTTACACAAACTGAAAGTGAATGCC
The DNA here is from genome assembly GCF_014108235.1 of Myotis myotis. Classification (NCBI taxonomy): domain Eukaryota; kingdom Metazoa; phylum Chordata; class Mammalia; order Chiroptera; family Vespertilionidae; genus Myotis; species Myotis myotis. The sequence goes on from NW_023416316.1 coordinate 69,420,058, forward strand.
ACCTAACATTTTGTCACCGAGGTGGCAAGCTTGCATCACCCTAGTCCTGGTCCTCTCTTTGCCATTAATCTTCATCTGTTATTAACATTGTCTCCCTCACTATTTTTGTGTAGACCAAAAGTAAACATTCCCTGCCTCATTTTTCTCCTCTATTTAATGGAGAAGCATAAATCAGGATTCACCTTGGACTCCAGAACACTGTTGTCTGGGTTGACACTACTACTCACCTGAAGTCCTAACATGGGCAGATTATTTAAAAATAATCATGCGTTGATTTTCTCATCTAGAAAATAAGGTTAGTTTCATATTTAACACAGATATAATTTTCCCCACAGCTCAGCTCTTCAATGTCACTTACTGTCTAATTGACACCTGATGACTGTTTCATCAGGAGGGTGTGAATAACATTTCTCTCTCTCATTCAATCCATTTTTTAGCTTAAAGGATTCAACAATACACATTAATAGGATAAAAACAAAATCCCCCTTTGGATACACACACAAAACTGTAAATGTAAATGAAATATGTAGAAGGAACCCCACATTTATATAGGTAGGCCTCTAATTCTATGATTGAAGTCTGCATTTTTCCAGTCAGTATGAAGTGCTTTTACACAACAAATTGGTCGCCTAAATCTCAATTTGTGGGTGAATTACATGTTCTTTGAAGTTTATTTGAAAGAATAGAGACTTTTTGGCTGGTTTTTCTTAACAATGATTCAAACTAGAATCCAGTGGGTGCTTTCATTGAGTGTAATTATTTTATGGAACAAGTAGTTGTGCATTATATTTTCCATATAACATCACATTTTTTAAATAAGTCAAAGCATATAATTAATTAACTATTTTGATTATTTCATAGTATTCTCAATAAGTCTTTGACAAACCAATAAAAAGAAAAGAAAATTTAACCACAAATAGTCATATTATGGTATTAAAAATAAAGCTCATGCATATATTTTTAAAATATGATTTCTATATTTATCTCTCCAGGATTTCTTTGTCATGACTAGTTTCCAAGAACAAAATTCACTTTGGTAGAGATGATAATTTAGTTCTGTGGGCCTATAAAATGGAGAATCAAAGGGCATGGGAGTAATGGGTAAAAGACAGTGAAGAGATTAGCCAAAGAAAATATATGCATAGCCTGAGCACACAAAGAACAGAGTGGTGAGGGCGGGGGTCAGGCAGCAGGGGCTGGGTGGAAGTGAGCAAAAGTGGGGGTGCTGGGGACATCTGTAGTAGTGTCAACAATAAACATTAAAAAAAAACCCTCCCCCCCAAAAAAACAGCAAAATAGAAATGTGAGTTTACACCGTAATGTGGAAAGCCTGGAATGCTTCAGTTAAGTAGCCACAAACCCATTCCTATATCTGTACATATTGTCTCTCTATAATTGCACATATATAACTTTAAGTTTCTCCATTATTTTTACAAAGAAAAATATATAATAAAATTATATAATACAGAGGCTTATTATGCACAGTGGATGTTAATATTTATCATAAGATAAAGGAATAATTATTTGGGCAGTAAGCAAGTCTGAATGAATAAAGATTCATAATCACAGAATTTTCACAAATTCAGGTATGTGTTTTTCAGTTTTATGTAATGTTTATCGGTTAAACACAAAATACATAAACTTGTTATTGGTAGCTTCCTACAGGGTGATGATCTAATTACTAGATGAGAAAAAGTTCAATTTAACACATCAATTATTTGTAAATAAATTTTTTTCATTATATATGATTGTATGAAACTGCTTATTCTCTCAAGAAGTTTAAATGCTCCTCTTACAACCTTTGTTTGCATTATAAATTTCCAGAATTAAATGTAAGCAAGCACCAGTTGGTCCATATTCCAATTAAGGGATTTAATTAGCTTTTATTGATTTCCACCATTTTCCTTTTGTCAAGCGAGGGACCTGGGAATATGGCTTTGTTGCTTGTGTAAAAGCCGGTGCACCCCTAGGCCTTGCCACTCTTAAGAGGAGCAGGCGCAGTTGCTGTTTTGTGTATTGTCTGCATAGAATGTACTTGTAACTTGGGAGACTGCTTGTGAGGTAGTTGTCTGTGTGAAGATTGTCAGCAATCAATCTCTCATTTTTCCTTTGTCGTATCCTTGCCTCTAATGATTAGTAGCATATGTTCCAAATCATGATGCATGGAAGTTTGAAAAGCATTCTTCTTGCCTTGACACAAGAATAAAAAGTTGCCACGTGTAATCTCCTCAGTTTTAAGAGGCTATTGACTTAGCTGAAGGGGGCGAGTATGAAATGAGTGCTAGTGGATCTAAGAAAGGCAATAGGGAGAGTTGAATGTAACAACCATACTCCAGAATCACTTAAAAGGCTAAACAATCAGGACCTCAATCATTAAGTTTCTAAGGCAGTAAATATTTTAACAGTGGAGAAGTAGTAACTTCAAAGTGCTCAAATCATTCCCCTCATTGATGTAAGTACAGAAGTCAAGGTGATTCATTTCAAAAGCTAAAGGGAAAACTTGGCATACAGTCTATACAAAATCTACTGGCCACTTGCAGACTCCTAGTGAGAGGGAAAAGAGGCCACAACCTACGTTAAAACATCATTGCTCTCGCCGAAACCGGTTTGGCTCAGTGGATAGAGCGTCGGCCTGCGGACTGAAGGGTCCCAGGTTTGATTCTGGTCAAGGGCATGTACCTGGGTTGCGGGCACATCCCCAGTAGGAGATGTGCAGGAGGCAGCTGATCGATGTTTCTCTCTCATCGATGTTTCTAACTCTCTATCTCTCTCCCTTCCTCTCTGTAAAAAATCAATAAAATATATTAAAAAACAAAACAAAACAAAAAAAAACATCATTGCTCTCAAATGCCCATGCCCCCCAAAACAATTTAGATTCAACACAATTCCTGTCACCAATGGCATATTTCACAGAACTAGAACAAATATTCCAAAAGTTTACATGGAACCACAAAAGACTCCGAATAGCAACAGGAATCTTGCGAAAGAAGAACAGAGTTGAAGGAGTCACACTACCTTGCTACAAAGCTACTGTAATCTACAGTTTACTACAAAGCGATAGTAATCAAAACAGCATGGCACTGGCATAAAAACAGACATAGAGGTCAATGAAACAGAATAGAGAGCCCTGGAATAAACCCACACCTTTATGGTCAAAAATAATTCAACAAAGAATGCAAAACACATAATGGGGTAAAAGTCTATTCAATAAATGGTGTTGGGAATATTGGACAGATACGTGCAAAAATGAAACTGCTATTAGACCACTTTCCTACAGGTCACTTTCCTACACCATACACAAGAATAATCTCAAAATGGATTAAAGACTTAAATGTTATACTCAAAACCGTAAAAATCCTGGAAGAAAACCTAGGCAGTAAAATCTCATACATTTCTCATAGCAACATTTTTTTCTGATATATCTTTTCTGGCAAGGGAAAGAAAAGAGAAAACAAACAAATAGGCCTACTCTACATCAAACTAAAAAGGATTTGCACCTTAAAAGAGATTATCAACAAAATGAAAAGAGAGCCCAGTGAATGGGAGCACATATTCACCAATGATACATCTGATAAGGAGTTAATATTAATAAAATGCATAACAAACTCATACAGCAAACACCAAACCAACACAAAATCCAATTAAAAATTGGGCAGAGGACCTGAATAGACATGTCTCCTAAGAGGACATACAGATGGCCAATAGACATATTAAAAGATTCTCAAAGTCACTAATTATCAGAGAAATGCATATTAAAAGCACAATGAGATACCCACCTCACACCTGTCAGAATGAATATCATCAATAAATCAACAAGCAACAAGTGTTGGCGAGGATGTGGAGAAAAGGGAACCCTCACACACTGCTAGTTGGAATGCAGACTGGTGCAGCTACTGAGGAAAGCAGTGTGGAGTTGCCTCAAAAAATTGAAAATGGAACTGCCTTATGATCCAGCAATTCTACTTTTGGGAATTTATCCAAAGAAACCTGAATCACAAATTTGAAAGAATATATGGATCCCTAATGTTTATTGCAGCATTATCTACAGTAGCCAAGATTTGGAAGCAGCCCAAGTGTCCATCAGTAGATGAGTAGATAAAAAAGCTGTGGAATACTACTTGGCCACATAAAAGAAGGAAATCTTACCCTTTGCGACAGTATGGAGGGAGCATTGTGCTAAGTGAAATAAGCCAGGCAAAGAAAGACAGGTACCACATGATCTCACTCAGATGTGGAATCTAATGAACAAACTGAAGTAACAAGAAAAATAGAGACAGACTCATAGATAGAGAGCAGGCTGTCAGCTGAGGGAGTTGCCTGGGGGTTTAAGATTTAAAAAATTATTGCTCTCATTTCAGTTTTTGAAATGCACTGAAATAAATAAATAACAAAGCCTAATACCTGAATTTAAGACACACATGGAGTCAACCGTGCTCCTTGCTTGCTGCATGTACTTTCCTTGATTTTTTCATATTCAACATAAAAAATTCCAATGGAGCTGTTTATAGAATAAATAGCTTACATTCAAAGTTTTATGATTTTGCATCATTAATCATTAATTTTACATTTGTTAACGCATCCTCTAAAATATACATTGATACATTTTTTTCCTCTTTTTCTTTACAAAAAAAAGAGGGGATGAGGAGAAAAGTAAAATGAAGATGGATGGAAGGAGGAAGAGAGAAGAGAGGGAAGAAGGAAGTGAGAAAAGGAGGAAAAGAGAAGAGAAAAAGGGAGAGGGGGGAGGGAAAGGGAGGAAAAAACAAACAAACCTCTACTAGTACTAAACCCAGCCTGCTAAGTCATTTTGAGTACAAAGCAACTCAGTTTTCTATATCTCATTTAATATTTTATAAAAAATTTTCTTTTTGATGAGTTTCCATGCTTCCTACACACACACACACACACACACACACACACACACACACTCATATACACACACACATACACACTGACTGCAATAAGATGAAGATGCACTAACTCATGATAATTTGATATGACTGTGCAATGTAATTTACTTCATTTTATCTAAGAAAAATATACAATACATTAAAAATAATGAAGTAGTCTCATATGAACTTCTAATACTTCTCTCTAATTAGTGAACACACTTTATCATGTGACACAAATACATTCTGCATTTTTTGTTTCCTAAGTCACTACATTTTTTACCTGTCTTGCTTTTATTTTTAAAATGGAATTTTTGTAAGAATCCAATTGAAGACAATCTAAGAAACAAAAACATTTTAACCGGTAAGTTTTTATGTCATATTTTATCTACTCCATCCATTTTTTTCATGTCTTACAATCCATGGTTTCATAGCATTGTACCATAACAGAGCATGACTGGTAATTTATTTTCTTCAATGTTCACAACACATAGCCATACATCTTCGACATGATGCCCTCTTAGTTTGATGAAATATGGTACTTAATAGCTCAAATATGTATTACATTTTAATTGGCAATTGTTAGTTGTTGGTAAAATTGGATATGTTTGCAATATGCATTTTGGCCTTAGGGTTATTTCTTTGCTCAGTTTTTAAAAATTGAAACTGCCATTTTGTTATGAATTTACAAGATGCATTTACATAATAAGGTAAAATCCCTTATGCTGCACGTTCTCTCAGTTTATTTTCCACAGCCCTTTTGAATGGTGTCATATTTTGACATAAAATATGTGCTGTTCAGTTGTTCTGTGTCACACTCCAACTCTACTGACTTTGTGTCCTGTTTGTTTGGTGTCTTTACCGCTCAGGTTTCTGGTCTCTTTTGAAACTTTTTATTTTTCTTGGTCTGCTAGGGGGGGCTGTGGTCTAGAGTATAAGTGAGAGCATTTCCTCCCACTTTGACGTGTGGTTGAGGGAGCAGGCATGTGGCAGGTCCTGAGGTGAGATGCTTGAGGCCTCGGGTACACAAGGTGCTGATTTCCTAACTCAATCATGCAGCCATGACAAGGTCTCTCTAAAACTAAGGAGAACAGAGAGGACACTGTTGCTTACCACCCTGCGGTCACAGAGATCTGAGAGCAAGCATTCCCTGCAACCAACACTTAATCTTCATCCTTATTCATGTGGATTTCCAGGTGCTAGCTCTACTACAGGAGAGGACTCCTGGTCCCTGTTAGAACGTCAGCAGCACCTAAAACCTAACTTGCATTTCACTCTGTGCAGTTCAGCCACTATTTATTTTGAAGAAATAGAAAATCCAGAGTTGATAGTGGGAGAGATAGGAGCCAAATCGGTCATCTTTCTTTTCTCAGAATTTTCTGCATCCAGTGTATTTGCAATTGTTCTTAAATGATTTATTTATTTATTTTATATTAAGAGAGTCTTTAGAACTTAAGGATATAATAAATATGTTCGTAACATTCACCGTTGTTTTTTCTAACATTTTAATGTCGTTATCTTTCATTTTGTTCTTGTATCTCCTTATCATCTGCTGTTTTTAACGATTTGGGTATAGAACTAACTTTTCATGTAAATGTATTTCGTTATTCCTATTTCCCCAAACATATTCTTAATTCCCAGTGCCATATTTTAAAAATAGTCATTTCCCCACTGATTTGTGATTCTTTAATATGTTGATTTGCTTTTGGAAAATATTATTTTAATCGCCAAAACCGGTTTGGCTCAGTGGATAGAGCCTCGGCCTGCGGACTGAGAGGTCCCAGGTTCGATTCCGGTCAAGGGCATGTACCTGGGTTGCGGGCATATCCCCAGTAGGAGATGTGCAGCAGGCAGCTGGTCGATGATTCTCTCTCATCGATGTTTCTAACTCTCTATCTCTCTATCTCTCTCCCTTCCTCTCTGTAAAAAATCAATAAAATATATTTTAAAAAAAAAGAAAATATTATTTTAAGATACTTGTAATGAAACTACTTCTTCATTTTATTTTCAATATGTTCTCGACTATCCTTGTTTCACTATTTTGTGATTATCTGTGAAATTACTTTTTAAACCAAAATTTTCCTTACATTAATATAGTAATTGCATAAAGTTATAAATTAGTTTGGAAGAAATGTTTAAATCTTTAGTTTTCTGTCCAGTAACTGATATTTAGAGTGGGTATTTTCTTTCAAGAGGTTTTCATGAGTTTCCTTATTAAGCTATTTCTAATCATTGTCATTTTTTTCATTTTACTTTTGAAGACTATGACGAAATTATGAATATATATAAAACTTAGCTCAACCTGACTAACAGAATGTTCCCTGCAACCCCAAAAAACTTTCTTTATATATTTAATGAAAAAAATATGTTGAAAAACTGATATGTTCCTTTTGATGTTTTTAAATTGGCCAAAATATAGAATAATTTATTAATCAACTCATTTAGGAATGATTTTCTTGTTTCTCTTAGGGTAAACTATATTATTATATGCAAATAAAGTTTATATAATCCATCCTTCCTTAAAGTCATATATAATTTTATAGCTTTATTGCAGCTCAAAAAATTAAGACAATAAAGAAAAAAAGTATTGATTTGTAGGATACTTGACCATGCATTGTGTTTACATGTGTACTGTAAACTACACTGTACATTTTGAATATGCATATATATTTTACATTCATGGGTAATCATAAGTTATGAGATGGAGATAATATCACAGGTCTGTCAGAAGGAAAGAATTGAAGATCTCCAGTGTCTTTTTAATGCTTATAAGTAAAATTTATGTTAAATATAAATTTAATATCATTGTTAACATATTATATAAATACACAATAACTTCTTTAACCACACCTAGATTATATTGATCCCGTAAGGAAAAGTTTGAGTAAAACAAAGTCTCCTATTATGGAATAATTAAAATTTAAAAAATGTACACAGTGTCTAGAAATAAAAAATGCATACACCAAACTAAATTATATGTGAATACCCCTCCTACTGCCCCCGGAAACTGTGCTGAGGCCATGTCGGGTCCTCTCGTGGCCTGTCTCTCTCCCCTCCTGTGTTTAGAGCCTCTGATTAACCCAGCCTCGCTCTTGACTTACGGGTTTTGCAGATTTGTCTGCCCATTTGTTTGTTTTTATGATTCATTGACCTCAACCTCAATTTCCACATTTCTTTTGTTGTTGTTGTTTCCAGCTTGGGATTAGAGTACATCTTAGTTTAAAGAAAGTTTATATTTTATCCTGGAAGGGCAGGGCTGTAGGTTGTGTCTGGGTGTGATTGAGATAATTAGCAAGTGAAAAGTACACACAAATAAAATGGCAGAAGACCCAGAAGAAACGTTCACATTTACCTACAGAGGAACGGCATCTTTTTGTCAAACAACTTCTACCGTGGCCCTTCCGTCTTCAGGATACAGTCCATTCTCAGAATATCAGGCCTCTCCTAACTCTCCAGCTTGCCTGATCTCTGTAAGCCCCTCAAGTAGCCCATTCCACACCGACCTCAATCTGACACTGCAGGGTGTCAGCACCATCCCCTCTGAACATGTATCTAATCACACAGGTAAACAGCCCTCAGGAAACCACACGCTCATAAAGACAACAGTAGCGGAAGTACTAGAAATCCCACGGGACATTTTAGATTAAACTTTTGCAAAACTCCCTCACCTGTGCTCATGTTTTACTTCAAAGTCACGGCCAAGACAGCACGGTGCTCCTTACCAGCCACTTTCCTCTCTCCCGCATCTCTTGGCTTTTATGATGTCTTGGTTTGTCCACGTGTTCCCTGCTACCATTTCCGTTTCTCTTCTCCTTTGCACCCATCTCTCTTGTACACGCCTATGTTTTGTAAGCCTGCTTTCATTTTTCTAACAGAATGCCTTTTCATCCAGGGCAGAGCTATCTATAGAGCCCCCAGGTCCTGGCAGTGCTCACGCCTCTCAGAACAGCAGGAGGTAAGAGCACTCAGGCTGGGGAGCGAGGTGCCCTGGGCTGGAACTCTTCCGCCACTAACTTCGTTAGATTTGGCAAATTGCTTAATCTCTGTGTCTCACCTTCCCCGCATTTAGAAAGGAGGAGATAGCAGTATCTACTTCGTAGTAATGTAAGCAATAGAATTAAATAAATTCTATATAAATAACTGTTGATTACAGTCCCCGGCACATGTCAGCAACAACTCTTACCACTATTTCCACCCAGAAGGAAGATAACCTGGAAACAGACCACTCTTTCTGGGGCCTCCTGGGTCCATGAAACAAAACAAAACTCACACATAAACAGGCAACAGGGAACGTCTCAGTTTTCTAACGGCTCTGAAAAACCAAAAAGGGTGAAACAAATGGTCCACAACTTGACAGCACCTGCTGAAAGTTGTCATGTGACCAGCTGAAAATAAAAAAAATCCAGGACATTCAATCCATCACATATGAGCAACTGTCTTCGGTTTTGTTGCTCAAAGACTGTTTTTTCCTAAATGCCCAGTTAGTTGATAGCTACTTTTTAGATTGTGATATTAATTTTACTTTCCCCAAATCATTTCTGCAACTATAATAGTTCTACTTCCTCAGTGAAAGAAAATCTTTGAAAATAATTTGCTTCATATGTGGTATAATAATAGCTTTTACACGTGTAAACAAGTTACTTTTATTTTATTAGTTATTACTTATTTTTCATCCTCACAAATTTAGATTCTAAATTGGTAAGGTTTCATGGGAAAATATAAAAAAAAAAAACTGCCCTGGCCGGTGTGGGTCAGTTGGTTGGGCATTGCCCATGTACAGAAAGGTTTCTGGTTCCATTGCTGAGTGATCCTGGTGGGGGCCATGAAGAGGCAGCCTATGCATGCTTCATCCTCATCTCTCTCTCTCTCTCTCTCTCTCTCTCTCTCTCTCTCTCTCTCTCTCTCTCTCTCTCTCCTTCATCCTTTCCCTTCCTTTAGCTAAAAATAAATTTAAAAATCTTTTTTAAAAACAACATGAATACTTCTTGCAGTGAAAAACGGAAAAATGGCAACACTTTTTTTTTTCTTTTCTGAATCTGGCTGGGTTTATTGGCAAAGGAGAGTTACAATAAACTGCTTTGGCAAGGTTGTATCAACCCATGCTGCTAGAATATGCCACACTGGAGAGCAGCAGCAGCATGCAGAGGAAAAATAAATAAAGTAAGTGCTTTTTCCCCTAAATAGGCTTGAGCTGTAGTGTAAGACATTTTGCCAAATACTTTAATTGTGCCCTGAAATTAAAACACACATCCAAATTCCAATGCCCATAAGCACTTCTCCGTATTGGTATGAAGTATGCTGCGTTGCTACTGAGTTCCTCAAGACTGGGGGGATTTAACCTCACACTCTTTGCCACAACACTTGGGCCTGAAGCAGAGCAGCATCAAATTGATGGCATTTTGTAACACAGTAAGTGTTTTTCATTGATTAGAGCTACAGCGGCCAGGGTAGATGCCGAGACCCTTTTGCTCTGCAGACGTATTTCCATAGCCTCTCATCATTAGCCAAGCATGCATGTTTGGATGCTTATCCACAACACATGACTACAACCTGTGCACCTGATCCTCCAACCCATCCTGCATGTGCTTATCAACTGGTTCAATGGAAGAAACCATCCCCAGCTTCAGGTTAAGGCAGAAAGCATTAGGCTTGACATTCATCTGATTAAAGCAACAATTCCAATGATATATACTGGATTTGTAGAATGGCCAGATTATTATGACCACCCCATCAGTACAATGAAGTGAATTAGTTATGCAAATAATAATAATAATAATAATAATAATAAAACCTTGAGAGTATTTGCTTGGGAAGTTTTCAATATTCATTATTTTTGGAAGTATCAATGAAGTACTGATGGGGTGGTCATAATAATCTGGCCAGTCATAATAATCTGGCCAATCAGTGTATATATGTATACATTTATAAATTTCATATGTGCCAATATTATGTAGGGATATTTTTTATTGATCTTCTAAATCAAGTCTATAACTTTATAGGTATATATGTATGTATGTGTGTATGTTTAGATGGTAGATAGATTTGCTATATAACAGCCTTAATAAAATAATGGATAAAAATCACAGTATTGTTGGTATTATACTAATTAGTACGTATTTTTCAAACAGGTATGTACTAATTTAGCTGGTTGTCTGTTACTGAACAATGATTTTAGAAAACAAAGATGACTTAAGAACTAGTGAGGCTCATGTAACTACTTGTCAAACTATTTTATGTATTTTCTATTTGGGAAAAATTTTTGCACCTAAAAAAATCATCTGTAAGGATCCTTTAAGTCAGAAGGATATTGGGCTTCATTGGAAATAATTTCAATGAATTGTCCCAAATAGATTTCAATAATTTCACTAGCCCAGAGCTCCTTGTTAAATTTGAATAATTAGAAAAAGAAAGGTAATTTTGAGTGGGGGCAGTGATTAAGTTTTGCTAGTACAATTATTCAGGAAGCAATCGTGTTTTATAATATAATGTAAAAACAATGATAACATTTACTTAGTGTTTAGTATTTGTTAACCACCACTCTACCTGCTTTTAAATGTACTAACACTTGTAACTTTCACAAAAAGCTTACAAAGTAGATATAGTGATATCTCCTATTTTGCAGTGAAGTAACTGAGAGAAATAGACAGGTTAGGTGAGTAGGCCAACGCTCAACAGCTATCATTAGCAGAATGAGGGTTTGGGTACCAATTCTCATGTGGGTGCCTTCCTGCCTCATATGTCATAGAGAAACAATAAAGGGTTTGTTTTTGTGTGTGTGTGTGTGTTTTTTTCCAACAGCTGTTGATTATCAGCAGAGCTGTGTGTAGTTCAAACCTACTTTTCTCATCTAAATTTTAGTTTGCATAATTTTTTAAAGGTTACATTATTATTATCAAGGATAAGAGAGTTTGCAGAAATGTTCTCCTTGAAAAACTGTAAGATATTTCTTTTATTGTAATTATTTTGAATAACATTAAGGAAAGGGCATCTCAAAATAAGATAGAGCATGTGTGTGTATGCATGCACACACGCATATACAATCTTTATATGAAACTCGCTACTTACACTCGCTACGTATCCTATTTTCTACTTTAAATTATCTTATACTAGAAGCTCAGAACACGAAATTTGTTCACAGGTATGGTCCCTAGGCCTGGCCTGTGATCAGGGATATCTTCTCTGGCTGCCAGAAGCCGGCCCCGCACCCCACCGCCACCCACCCCCCGTTCCCCATTCACCATCAGGCAATGGGAGCCTGCTGGCCCAGGAAGGGACTGAGAGGTGTTCAGTGCACCTCATAGTGACTGGTTGAGCGGTCATTCTGGTCATTCTGCTGTTAGGGTCAATTTTCATATTACAAATGCAAATTGTATTATATAGGATTACATAGGATTCTTTTATTATATAGGATTCTTCATGCCATACAATATTATTTTACAAAGAAAATCACTGGCTGTATAATTTCTCTATAAATATTATTTATTTAAGCATCATCATCTTACAAAAATGTAAGCCTATTAAATTTGTGATTAGCAACAGTATAAATAGTCTAACTTCATATTTCTTATGGCATCTTTAGAATACATTTCTAGATAAGAAATTATTACACAAATGACATAAAATTACTTTGACTCTTCATATCTATCACAAAATTGCCTTCAAAAATTTGCTTAAATTTATAATAGTGCAGGAAAATTCTTATCCCCACTAAGAGTATTTTTCAAATATTGTTTTGCTAATATTGAAGACAAAAATATCTAAGTAATGTTCTAATTCAAAGTTTTTTCATTCCTACTGAAGAGAGATGTATGTTCCCATGATTTCAGCTGTTTATATTTATTTTCTGTGAAAGTCTGTTTGTGTCCTTTTATTTATAGTGCCAAATTGATTTTAAAAGTTTATTTTTATGTTAATCCTGTTATATATGTAATGTTTTTCCTCAGTAGGTTGTTTTTTTTACTTCGTTTATGATAAAAAAAAAAATACTTCAACCCTGGTCAGTGATGCTCAGTAGTTAGACTGTCAGCCCTCGCCCTTAAGGGTCTCAGGTTCAGTTCCGTTCAAGGGCATCTACCTGGGTTGCATGTTCAATTCCAGGCCCAGTTAGGGGCAGTGTGGTAGGCAACCCATGAATGTGTCTCTCACCTTGATGTTTCTCTCTCTCTCTTTTTCTCTCTCTCTCCTATTCTCCCTCCCTTCCATTCTCTCTAAAAATTATTGGAAAAATATCCTTGGGTGAAGATTAACAAAAAAAAATTCTTCACATTTCTTTATAAAGTAATACATCTAAGTTAGAGAATTGTTAAGCATCACTAAATCATATTCAGGTAAAAATAAAAGTATCTCTTTGTCAAATTCACTAACAGCATTTTAGCCCTTTTGCATACAGATTCATTGTTCTTTCATCTGCTACTTTCAACTGAGTTCCACCTTGCATTACTCCTCTTACCCTGGCTCTCCACAACTCTTTCTTTTCTAACCTCCCTCTCCTTCCTTATGCCAGCACCCTCCCTCCTTTCCTCTCTTTCTCAACATTCCATCAATGAGATTGACAGCCTAATAGTCAGGAAGATAACCATATATGACTTTTATGAATTAATTTAAGCTAATAGTTGACAAGTACATCATTCAATCCTAAGTGACATACTGGGGATTCTCACCATTGATGAAAGTAACTATATGCAAAATCTGTATCTTTTATAATCTTAGATGCAGAATCAAAGCAATCTAGGAAAATTTGGGGCTATGAATGGGAAAGAAGAACATGCAAGTAGAGTGTCCTGAAGTAAACATCACAGTATCAATAGGTACTGGCATATGGAGCTAATCCAATTGTATCCTATTAGTTCAGGGAAATGCAATTACAAGTCTGCAGTCTGAAACCAATGGTGAAGATCAAAATAGCAATTAAGCAGGATAATATGCAAATAATTCTGAATTTTGAACTCTGGATCAGATGAGATCTATGGTATCGTATAGGTATGCTTCCGTATGCCCATGGTTTTTAGGGAAGAGGAGACAGAAGTGTATGGTAATTTTACACAAGGAGCTGCAAAAAATCTACTTCCACTGTGTGCAGTCTGAGAAAGGGATAGACATAAAGCTGCTAACAAGCTAAGGCCTTTGGAACAGTATCTGATGTGGCATACAGTATGGGAAGCACTAATTTCTAAATTGACTGAAGCTAAAATAATTTGTGACAGTAAATTTCACATGATTATTTATTCAGTTTCGTTTTCATATTTTCGATTAGAGAGGTTTTGAGGGTTGACTTTGATTTCAACCAAATGAACCAGTGAACAGCACTTTCTAACTACCTTGTGCGATATCCAATCATGTTTAAAATCACATATTATATGTAAACATTAACATTTAAATTGAATGACCATTTCAGTCATCTTCGTTTCTGTTTCAATTCCCCTCAGGTCACTATTAAGAACACGGGAGTGCACCTTGGCAGGTTAAGCCTGAAACCAAAAAGCAGAGGATATTTTATCCACCAGCTTTCCCATGTCATTAATCAAGTCTCACTCTTGAAAATTCCTAGGTTGTGAATGTGTCAAAGTTATTTGGTAGATTTCCACAGTTATGACAGCAGCAGAAAAGGAAAGTCGCCACTACAGACAAAGGATGGTGTCCTGACAAACTGAAATGATGTCAGGTCACCCCTGCATCAGCAGCCTGCTGCAACAATGGCAAAAGCAAAAAAAAAAAAAAAAAAAAAAAAAAAGCGCGGGGGGAGAGGAAGGGATTAAGTGTCCAAGAGACACACATTCTCTACTCCATAAACCCATCAAGAGATCCGGGGCCTGAATTACCACGATCTCACCTGTCATCCATAACCTTGACATGACTTTGTTTTCTGTCATCTGTTGTGAAACCCTGCCTTTCCCTCTGAGTCAGTAATGGGATTCCTCAACTCTGGTCATGGCAGTACACGGCCCCTCATGATCCCCTGGGACCAAGGAAACTGCAATTCCCTTGGAAGATCCAAACCCTGTGCAGCTAATGAGCAGTGGCTCTCGGATTTCAACGTTGCAGAGCTCTCCTGCTTTCTGAAGCAATGACTTCACTCAAAGCTTTGCCATTGAGTGTGGTGTCCCTCCGTGGCCTTGGAATTGATCATTTGTCCTTTTAGGATGCTGCTTCCATCCTGTCCAGGACTGCCTCATCTACTCATAAAACAGTGCCCACAGAGCTCTTCCGAAGACTTTGGGAGCGTATAATCTAACCCCACATCCACCTGCAGTTATAGAACACATAATTAATTGCTCTTCAAGGCAAAGCCATGGATACTTCACATCTAATTTTCATGTAACTAGATCACGTTTTTTCACTGACAATATTTTGTACAGTTTCATAGCTTTCCATTATTTATTTCCTGGAAATTGAGTCTTCTGGTCATTTTGTAGGAATTCCTGGTCATGAATGTCCATTTTAAAACATTAGCTTTAAGCTGCCCCCATTACTCAGCTCAACTTCTACAGTAATAAAAGACAAAGATGCTAATTGACCATACCTTCGCTATGCTCATCAGCCAATCAGAAGAGTATGCAAATTAACCCAACAAAGATGGCCATTAAATTTGCATACTGTAGGCAGATCCCACTGCACCCAGGTGGCAGAGCGATCCCCAGCTGCCACCTGCCCCAGCACGGGATCCGGGCCTGCCATGTGCAGTCCGGGGTGGGCAGGGCAGGCACTGCAGGATCAGGCGTGCCATCTGTCACCAGGGGATTGGGTCTAAACCAGCAGGTGATTATCTCCTGAGGGGTCCCAGACTGTGAGAGGGCACAGGTTTGGCTGAGAGACACCCCCCTGCCAGTGCACAAATTTTTGTGCACTGGGCTTCTAGTCTGTATTAATCATAGCCTGTTACTCTTCTTAATTTCAATTAAGAAGTAATAAACACCTATTTTCCAGGTACTGTGTCACATACTAGGAGTAATAAACATATTACTCCCAGTCTCTTTCTTGGAGGATATTGTCATTGATCTAAGAGAAAAACATGCTCAAAATGAAACCATAATGTGGAAAAGGGTACAGGATGTGATGTCACTGTGCTTAAAAATGTCAGGTTCTATATTTAGATTGGCACATAGTGATTTTAAAATCTATATGAGCATTTTATTATAGAAATAATATTTTGTTTCAAAAGAGTGAAATTATTTATACAATATTCTAAGGAAACAGAGGAAGAAAATCTATTTCCTTGTACCGAGTGTCTGGTGGTTCTTGAATGTTTGTGACACACTGTATAATACCTCATTCTCCATGAGAATACCAAGCTGTCCAGGTAAGTATCAGAGTATGCATCCTGCCTTATAGATGAGGAAACGGAGATCAATATCAAATAGGTTGTTCAAGGCCACAAAACTATTACGTGGCATCTCAGATTTGCTTTCTTATGGTGTATCACATTTCACACTCAACAATCACCCGGCTACTACTTTTCCAGTTTGACTTTCTACTGTGAACTACTAGAAACCTTAATTATATTTATATATTCTGTTATGGCTGCTACTTTTGCTACTCCTACTAGCACTTTTTTGTTTGACTCCATTGTTCCTGTCCCACTGCTGTTGGTTCTATTATTACCACTATTACTACCACCAGGAGCATCATCACCACCACAGAACAAGCAGCCACAGCTATGTACCGAGTACTTAATGAATTTCAGGCATGTACTGAGTTTACACCCGTCTCTTAATATTCCAGATGATACTGCTGTGCAAGTACAAATTCATAAAGATGCCACATAGAATCCCCACTGTTCTTGCTTTGTAAATTATTACTTTTAAATGATTTATAAAATTATATAAGAAAATTTTCTTATAAAATATATACAATCTTATCATTCAGAAATAATGAAGGGAAATATCTATTAAATAGTGTATAAATAACCATTAACATTGTCATGTATTTATTCTATTCTTTAAGTAAATTTATTTTTTGAAATGAGGTTCCATTTGTAAATATATAAAAAAGCAGAGCTTGCGCTGACTAGTTTGGCTCAGTGGATGGAGCGTCGGCTTGCGGACTGAGGGGTCCCAGGTTCGATTTCGGTCAAGGGCATGTACCTTGGTTGCGGGCACATCCCCAGTGGGGGGCGTGCAAGAGGCATTTGATCGATGTTTCTCTCTCATCGATGTTTCTGACTCTCTATCTCTCTCCCTTCCTCTCTGTAAAAAATCAATAAAATATATTTTTAAAAAATAAATAAAATAAAAAAGCAGATCTTCTATTTTGGCATATTTCTGGTTATTTTCTCAGGATAAACTCTCAGAAGTATAATTATCAGATCAATGGTTATAGAAATGTAAGACTCCTTTTAATATTTCCAAATTGCCTTATAGTAAGATTTTACCTAAATTTATTTCATAGTAGTGCTTTATAAATATATATTTGCCTATGTAATCATTTAATTCATGTTATCAGATTAATTAATTAATAAGTTTGAATAAGATTTAGTAACTATTGGGGTCCTAAAATTTTTAAAATTTTGTTTTCATATTGGTTTTTTATGGTATATTATTTCCTAATTTTCAAATCTTATTCTTGACTTGTGAAATTATTCGTATCTTTATGACATTGGCCCTTATGTTTATAATACCTTGGAGAAAGATCCCAAAGAATATTCCAGGTTAAAAAGAACACAACTCTAATATCTCTTTTTTTCAGATTAATGGTTTGGTATTAGAAATTTAAATAAAAGAAAAATAACTATTCAACCCATAGAAACATTTACATTTTTTATTTATGTTCTGCATTAATGGGGTCCTGTTTTATTTTTACTGCCCTGACCAGAGGTGTGAAATTAGATGGATTTTATTGTTTACAAGTAATAAAGAGAATTATGTCTACAAATATTATTTTATTAGGAAAAGTATAAAGAACAAAATAAAATAAGTACCCTATGAAGTACACTATTTACACAAATGCATTCATTTGCAAGAACACATATAAAAAAAATCTGTTCTTTTACGTATTAACAAAGTAATTTCATGCTTGAATAAATTTATGTAATTACATATCATGGTTTAGCATAAGAGTGCCTTTATCCATAGCTGGGGAGTGATATTTAAACTGGGAACCTGTTATGTATGTAACCTATGAATAACACTGTAGCAAGTGTTTCTTAATAATGTTAAAATGTGGTTTAAAACGCATTTTCACATGTGTTCTCTAATTTAATCTTCAATCAAGACAGTGAGCTACCAAGGGTGGGGATTTTGTTTCTTGTGAACAGGTGTAGACAATGAAGTACAGGAATATTAAAGACATCTTTCCTCAAAGTCACCTGTTGCAGAGTTAAAACTAAAACAAACCTCTCCTAGTTCCAAATTGTTTATATCCCTTAGCAAGTATTTTTCCTTTTCATATGTGGGCAACAGACCTGATTAATTAAATACTATTTAATCTGGCAATAGGACTCTGATTTATTTTCTGTCTTATAACTGGGTTAAATCCCTCTCCCCTAGCTTCCTAGGTTCTTATTCTGACTTCTAAACTTCCCCACAGTTTTATTTTCTGCCCAACATTATTGGCTTACACTGATTCCATTTAATAGCAGTGCCTAGTTAAGATAAATTTTGATATCATTGGTAACTTATGGTATATTGGAATTTAAATTGTACCCACCCAATTTTAATTCTCTTTGTCCTTAAATATATACTTGACAGTTAAAAACAGCTTTTGCCATATTTATTGACAATATATTATGTGTTCCTGTAAATTGTGTTTATAAAAACTCTTTTTATGTTGTGATTCGATATGTTCTACAATAAGAAAATTTTCTAATTGTCACATGAACCTGCAATTAGTTGATAGAATTCTGACTTAAATTCAAAGTATTAGTTCATTAAGAATATATTATTTTAAAGCATGGCAAAATCATTACTATTTTTAGCATAATCTCATTTCTTTATTAAAAATATTTTTTTTTATTAATTTCAGAGAGGAAGGGAGAGGAAGAGAGAGATAGAATCATCAATGATGATAGAGAATTATTGATCAGCTGCCTCCTGTACGACTCCCACTGAGGACTGAGCCCCCAACACGGGCATGTGCCTTTGACCAGCATTGAAACCAGGGCCCTTCAGTCTGCAATCCAAGACTCTATCCACTGAGCAAAACCAGCTACAGCAGAAAAGGCAGAAGGTAGATTTCAGGAAGGAGATGTGAGCAGAGAATAATCAGCATAAAGAATAATAAGCATATGAGGTTTCACCTCATTAGTAATGAAGAGAATGTGAATTCAATGAGATAACATCAATAGACAACACTAGACATCAACCAGAAGGTCCAACATGAGAACACGTGTCAATTCCAAGTGTTGGTGAAGTTGCAAAACCGTGAGAACCACTGGCAAGAAAAGTAAATTGTTATAACACTTCATAAAAATGTTTTCACTCATCCATTACCATTGAAGATACCTATACAAGATGATGCATTAATCGATCTTCTTGGTACATATCCAACAGAATGCAATCACAAGTTTACCAAAAGACATGTCTACAAATATCCAGAGCAGCATTGTTTGTAATAACTAAACAGCAAATAGATGACATTCATATATAAATCCAGAGGAGAATGGATATTATACCTCAAATATCTGGAGAAAAAAGAGTAAAATGGGTAACTAAATTAAGTTATACAATTAACAGAATAACAAAGAGAGGGAAAATAAAGGAAATGCACTTACATACAACAGCATGCATAAATCTTACAAATGTAATGATGAGTGCATAAAATGTACATGCAAAGACCCATGATTTATGATTTTGTTATGTATTTTTTTTAATAAGACAAAGTTGATCTGTCTCATTTTAGGATTCATTCTTATCTGGTAAATCATTTAATAATGGAAAGCAAGAAAGTGGTTACTCTAACAGTCAAGAAACTGATTACATTTTGAGGAAGGTGGTGGTATACAACAATCAGGTTATTATATAAAGGGCTTTTTGTTGCTCGGTCAGTGTGGCTCACTGGTTGAACATCAACCTATGAACCAGGAGTCTAAGGTTTAATTCCTGGCCTAGATACATGCTTGGGTTGTAGGCTCAATCCCCAATGTGGGGCATGCAGGAGGAAGCCAGTCAATTATTCTCTTTCATCATTGATGTTTCTATATATACATATATATATGTATATAATTTTATTGCCTTCAGGAGAGGGAAATATATATATATATTAGAGGCCCGATGCATGAAATTCATGCAAAAGTAGGCCTTCCTTCCCCCGCCCACCCACCACAGCCTGCTGGTCGATAGCAGCAACAACAGCTTGCCTTGGCCCTCGCAGCCCCAGCTTCGTCCAGAAGGTCATCCGGAAGGACATCAGGAAGGACGTCCAGAAAGTTATTCAGCTGTCTGGTCTAAGTAGCATATTACACTTTTATTATTATAGATTTTAAAAAGGGCCTTTGGGGTTCTGGCTATGTTCCACTTTTTAACTTATTTTATGACATGCTGGTTTTCACTGTGTGGTGAAAATATTGAGCACGGCAAAAATGAAATAAAAATCTTACAGAATATAATTATATTGGTTTTTGAAAGTAGATTTTAGATGTCTAGAGGGATGCAAAAAGGAAGATTTGCTCACCCATGTGATCTACACTGAAGTGACCGCTTCTGCTTTCAATGTCCTCTTGACCTCTACTTCCACGGACAGTCAGTGAAGAACTGAAATGGTCTATCTGGAGGTTATTAATTTCAGGTGGTAGGGTGGGTTTTGGAAAAGTGGATTTTGGAAGGAAAATATATGGTTCTGATCACTAGTTTTCCACTTAGTTAGTCAACACTAGTTGGTGATTGACGATTTATTAAAGACAAATGGATGCTTTTATTTTTTCTTCTTATCTGATCCCTGTGGCTAAGAATAAAAGTGGTGAAAGCAGACATCCCTGTCTTGCTCCCATTCATAGAGAAAACACTTTTAGTTTTTGCCCATTGAGTATGATATTAGCTGTAGGTTTGTCACATATGGCCTTTATTATGTTGAGGTATAATCCCTCTATTCCACTTTGCTGAAAGTTTTTATGAAAAGTGGGCGCTGGATTTTGTCAAATACTTTTTCTGCATGTATTGTTATGATTGTATGATTTTTATCTTTCATTTTGTTTATGTAATGTATTACATTTATTGATTTGTGAATATTGTACCAGCCTTGCATGCCTGAGATAAATCCCACTTGGTGAATAAAATTTTTAATGTATTGCTGGATCCTATTTGATGGAATACTATGCAACTGTAAAAAAGAACCGTCTCATACCCTCTGACCCAGGAGAGACCTGGAAAGTATTATGCTAAGCAAAATAAGCCAGTCAAAGCCCTAGCCAGTTTGACTCAGCGGGTAGAGTGTCAGCCTGCGGACTAAAGAGTCACAGGTTTGATTCTGGTCAAGGGCACATGCCTGGGTTGCAGGCTTGATCCCTCATAGGGGGTTTGAAGGCAGCAGCTGATCAATGATTGTCTTTCATCATTGATGTTTCTCTCCCTCTCCCTTCTTCTCTGAAATCAATAAAGATAATTTTTTAAAAAATAAACCAGTCAGAGAAAGACAAATATTGTATGATCTCACTTATATGTGGAATCTAATGAACAAAACAAACTGATGAACAAAATAGGTCCAGAGACATAGAAGCATGGAACAGACTGCAGAATTTCAGAGGGAAGGGGAGAGTTGGGGGCAGGAAGAGCTAAACCAAAGAATTTATGTGCATATATGCATAACCCATGGACACAGACAATAGTGCAGTGAAAGCCTAGGGATGGAGGGGTCGGGAGGGAAAAGAGGGGCATCTGTAATACTTTTAGCCATAAAGATAAAATTTTAAGAAAAGACAAATGGACCTTTCATTTCTTTATAAAATGGAGAGAAAAAATAACTTCCAGAGAAGCTGTAAGGAAAATATCAGACAATCTAGTTGTAAAATAGCAGGTGAAGTAGATTGTGAACAGTCCTTGACTCCAATAATCTGTCCAAAAGATGAAGAAAACTTCAGTAATCTATTCATTCTATTATTCTATAAATTTGGTAAGTGGTTTCCTCTCCCCCAAGTCCTTCCCTGGAAACTGAAATCTTGTTCACAGATGTCTTACTTAGAATTGTTTCCTGATTCTCACAGACAAAAGCAATAGCTCCCACATCATGTTTAGGTGTCTAATCACTTCTCTAATACTGCCTTGTGTTTATTTTTACTTTAAGTTACACTATTCAGAATCTCAAGTTCATTGACCTTAAATTAGCAATATGTGTATTTTTAAATATTGGTTAAAAGTATACCTATTGTCCCTGGTCAGACATGAAAGGTGTAATCTTAACATAGATGGAAGTTTTATCTTTGTCCCTGTCCTCTATTTACCCAGATTATATTTTATTTTCAATAGTTTAATCCTCCCAAAACCAAGGGATTTGGAGAACTAGATCAGTGTGAAGAAAAAAAAAATTAAAACAAAAGGAAAAAATCCCTACTACCTTATGCTGAGATAGATGTATACTGTATCTTCTTCAAAGGCAAGGAAGACATTTTTGTTAACCGACCAAAGTGCAGAATTGGGAAATGTAAAATTCACACTTTGATCTTCCATCTCCATTCTTTCATTGTCAGGTTAAAGTTTGGAGGTGGTTGAGAATTCTCATTGACTTACAAGCCAAAAAACAGTTTTACAATAAGCCTGGGAAGAGATGAACAGGCTTAGGCATGCAAAAAGGAGAGATCAGAAGTCATTCCATTCTACTGTACATTCACTATGTATATCTATTTCTTTATTCTGCAGAGGAATTTTAATTTATTTCTTCTCTTACCTAGTGATGGATCTCTTCCACGCATAGTAATTGTAAAAAATAAACGAATAAAACCCATTTACATCTTTGTATATCAAATGTGAATGTATAATTTAATGAAGCTTTAAGATTGTCTGGGTCTCATCCTATGTTTTAATTTTATTTAACAACAGTGATCTGTCAGACAATTAGGCTGAACAAGGCCACCCAACAGCCACAATAATTAAAGCATGGTTTCAAATAAAACACAATAAATAAAGGGACAGATAATAAAAAGTATATTACCATATTAATAAATGGTTTTCTTGGTACAAATTGATATATTTTAAAATTTTATTTGCATAGTTTTATCTCTCCAAAAATCCTCATAGAATATTTTCACTATATCATTTCTCACAAAGTATAATGATAACTCTAATTATTGTCGCTTTTGTACAATAAAGTTTGTACAATAAAATGTAAAAGTAATTCTGAAAAAGAAATGATACCTAATGGGAAACATTCCTGGCAAAAGCGAAGGTGCTGGCTTACTTCAAAGGCACTTTATACTGAAGAGCATGATTATTTTACAGGTCTAGAAACCATATTGGCATCACACAAAGGGGCAATGACACTTTTCTAGCTAAATCCAACATTATTAAGTTAATTGATAGCACTTAAATATTTCTCATTAATTACTAGTATAAAACAGTCATGGGCCTTTTCGTTATGGGAATGTGTTCACCCCCATGCAGTTACTTTTTCCCACTGATTTGGGAAAATAACTAAATATAAAAGCATTTCTTGGTATATTATAGTAAGAGAGTAGGTAGATAGCTATTGAGTGATGCTTCCTTTAGAACATGAAGAAGTTGACATGATATCTAGTATTTATTATAAAAACTTGTGAACATCACCGTTTCCTTTCACCCAATTTGCTATCTTCATTAATTACACACTTATTTTCAGTGAATTATTACCTAATATAACAGTAAGGTGTTCCTAGACAAGTAGCAATTGCTGATGTGTTTATATGTGTTCAATTTCACTTAGGAAACAAGCTTTTTTTAAAAAAAAAAACCTATTTCAAAGCTGTCAAGGAATGTCTCAACATTATTTCTGCCTGTGCATGTACTGCAACTGGACTTGAACGTCAGTCTGATACTCACTGGACTTACAACCAGAGGCACTCTGGCTTTTCACCACCAGGATGGCTTTTATGGCACAAACTCTCATCACTATGTTAGAATTAAGTTAAATGAAGCAGCAGATATTATATTGTTTACTATTTTTCTAGAAATAATCTATAGAAAGATAGGTTAAAAATAGAGAAACAAACAATCCATTCCATAGAAGCTTATTAAATAAGTTATGGTCCATCCATCAATTTAGTTCTGTAGACATTAAAAAATATTTAAGGAAATAAATCTCTCTCTCTCTCTCTCTCTCTCTCTCTCTCTCTCTCTCTCTCTCTCTCTCATGCACACATACACAATGGATTGAGGCATATAATAAAAACATAATGTTTAGAAGAATCTTCTATAATGATATGAGTAGTCATCTTTAAAGATGCAATTTCAAGGGATTTTCGATGTTTTTGTTTGCTTTGAGTATTATTTTACAAATGAGCTCACTGCATTTTGATGATCACAATGAAAAGTAAAGTTTTGATTATTTAGAGATGGAATAGAAAGTTCTGCAATTAAAAGAAAATTAGATAGTATGTAACCAGGAAAAAATACAAAATGACAGACAAATTGTTGTCTTAAAACATAGGCACTAAACTGAAGAAACCCTCACAGCTCAGAGTGAACTGCATATGAAAGTAGAAATGCATCTGGAGACTGCCCAGATATGGAAAATATCACCAATGAACAATTTTTTAAAAAATGTGTGAGGAGGAGAAGGTATAGGGCAGGAAATCAGAGTGCTGTTTCAATTTTCAAAGAAGAAACTGCTTAGGGAAAAAAACATAGTGCATAAATGTAATTTCTAATGTATACGGTTTAGCTCAGAATTCTGAAAAGGATTAGAGATAGTAACGTGGAATGTTGTGTGAGAGGGAAATGAGATATATTTAATACATTAGAAAAGTAGCCAATGCAGACTCTTTTCTGGACTTTGATGGAGAGAGCAATTCAGAGATAGGAGGAAGCATTATGGCAGAGGTCCTAATATTGTCAGGATCAAATTGACATGGATAAACATGAAGTCTGGTTACAGAAGATGACTTCTTACACTCAAGAATCCATGTTCAGAAATTAGATGGAAAATTTAAGATGGGTTAATTTGAAGAGAAACTTGAAAAATACATCTCAAGCTTAATTTGGTTGACAATGACATAGTATCATAGTATGTTGAATGAGATTTTCCAGAAGGCATAAATCTCTCTCTCTCTCTCTCTCTCTCTCTCTCTCTCTCTCTCTCTCTCTCTCTCTATCTCTCCCTCTCTATCTCTATCTCTCTCTCTCTCTCCCTCTCTCCCTCTCTATATATCTCTATCTCTATCTCTATCTCTATCTCTATCTCTATCTCTATCTCTCTCTCTATCTCTATCTCTTTACCTCTACCTCAGTCTCTGTGTCTTTTTCCTTCCTCCCTCTACCCCTCTCTTTTCCTTTCCCTCACTCCCTTCTTACCTCCTCCCCCTCATTATACATACCCATTAGTATTGGGAATTTGGTAGAAAAGCAAATATATTGCACTGTAAGTAAATACTGGATTGACATGCTATAGTTAATTAATTACAAAATATTTGTTAAATTCAAATTTTTAGTATGTTGATGTGTTTGCCCTGTATTTTCCTCTTCATTAACTCTCAATTAATCCTTGCTCCTCTAAATGTCCAAGACATAAAATTATCTGTTTTCTTTCATCTCCAGGGAAATCAATGCTCTTGTTCTGGCTTCTTGAGGTCTTGCCCTTTGGTTCCGGATAAGCTCACCTTCATGCAAACCAGCCTCTGATGTTGCATGATGCCTCTTCTAATCAACATTTCTCATGACAGGTCTCTCCTTTGTTCTGGCTTTGCTGCATCCTTCACAGCTTCTCTTGTAACTTTTATAACAAGCTTGTTTCTGTTTCTCCTTTCTCAAACAAAGATTTATTTAATGAAGATGACAAATGTGCCTTCTTTGGTAGCAGAGTCCTGGTACACATGTGAATGCATCTATGGAAGGTGCAGGCATTTAAATTTCAATGTATAATTTAAAAGTTTTACAATAAAAATCAGATGACAAGAGGAAGCAAGAAAGCAATGAATAATCTATAAACGAAATATATGCAAATAAATATGCAAACCATTTAAAAATGTGTGTTATACATGAATATATTATTATGACCCAGAACATGTACCCATATTTGTTAAACTTTACATTTACTTCTGTTTATTCATTCTGAAATACTGTATTGGCTATATATTTTTACTCTGAAAAAAAAACATTGATAATACAAAAATCATCATATGAAAGTTTAAAAATAGAATATATAGTGACTTCTACAGGCCCAATAAAATTATCTATAAATAAATACAAAAAATCTAGTAATAACAAGTAATCAGAGAATTAAAAATAAATGTAATAAGATTCAGTTCTCTAATCAGCAGAAAGCCAGAAAAAGTAAGTAATATTTTGACATGTAAAACAATTACTCTCTATTTAATAGGTAATGATTAACTATAGCTTGTTATATAAAATACTAAGTCTTCTTCCAGAATTCACTAAATATTCATAAATTTTCAATTTTTAAACAAAATTTTTATTAGTAGAAAATATGTGACAGTGCGTATCTCATCTTAATCATTGAATAAAATTGAACAGGATGACACAAGGGAAAATTCCTCCTTCCATTTGACAATAATTCTTTATCCAGTTGTTTGTAGACAGAGAGTTGAAGCAAAACTTTTGAGAATTGTATATACCTGTATCATATAGCTCATTGTTTTTAAGCCTCTTGCTCAAAGACAAAATAATGAACTTGGAGAATATTTTGCTAAAATATAAAAATTGTACCTTTTTGAATATTAATTCCGCTGGAGATCATATCACTATGGCATTACCTACCTTGTGGTAGAGAAAGCCCAGATACAGATTTTCTCTCCTCTATCCAAGTCCCAAATGACTCATTTTGTCCAATGTGCTGCGGGTAAAGATGTCATGTGTCTATTCTATGTAAAAGCATTAGATGCCGTATGATGCCTCCAGACTATGTCCAGGGTATAGCAGCTAGCAGGGTGCATATCCCACACGGTGAAGCCATTAAATGCTGGAGTTTCTATCAGCCTGAATCTCTGAGTGACACTGTGGAGCAAAGAACCCCTAGAATACATAGACAAACTTTTGCTATGTTAAGACATTGAGATTCGGGGATTGTTATCTCTACAAAGTCTAACATAATAAATATGTATTTCTGTATTATTACTTTTTATATGCTGTGTGTCAATACTTTTATTTATTACCCTGTGATAATATTTGCCTGGAAAATGTTGCCAATCACACATATAAATTCCTGTATTATCTAATTATTTGCCTTTATTTTCTTTTCAGTTATTTAAATGTCAAAATAATACTCCTAATTTTATCCCCCTATTCTGCCAACTTATAAAACTAAAATTGAGTCATTAAGATGTCTGTACCAAGAAAACTTCTTAATCCAAAACAGGCATGAAGTTGCACAGAAGCAGAGCGGTCTTTCTGCTGAAGTTCCCGTGGTTAAGCTGGGCCGTTTCTGGACAAGACGCTCAGCACAGCAGACGCCTCACCTGCAGTAGCTGAGAGGAGGAAGGGCGGGTCCACGTGACTTCTTGGAGAGTTTCTTATGGAAAATGCTGCACAAAACATTTTTGTTTAAACCACTTAAATGTTTGTAACATGGAACGTTTTATGTTTGAAATGTATATTCTTAATTTCCAGCCTTTTGAATAAAATGAACAAATTTTCTAAAACATGGGGTTCACAGAGACAAGCATTTCACAGGACAGATGTGCATATCCTCAAACTTGTGAACAATGTTCAACTCACCAAAAACGAAATAAATACACATTAAAACAGCAGGGAAATACAGATCTGACTCTCTTATTGGCAAACACGGAAAAGAGTGACAGAGAAAGTTGGCATGATGTGAGGAAACTCACTCTTTAAAGATGGCTTTCTGGAATAAAGAGCGATGCTATTTTTCCCTCAGATGATGCCAAAATACAGCAACTAGTTTCCAGAAAGTTCCAATTATAATAATGGAAATAAAATGGAAGCAGCTATAGATCCCAAAACAGAGAGTAAAAAAGAAAAAAAAATTAAGAGGAATTCATATTGGATTCCAAGGAAATCAGCTTATTGGTGGATTAGGAATGCATTTAGAAACAGGAACATGTATTCATTTCTTCTTCTACAACTTGTCCTATGATTGTGTCACAGACATTCTAGTCCCCACGGATGTAGTGGTAAACAGACATTTTCAAACTTACAGCATAAATGCAGGTAGTGATGAGGGCACTGGAAATGGAACTCTGGATGAGGTGGCAGAGAATCACGGTGGGGGCTTGCAGGGGGACGTTTAGAGTGGGCAGTGAGGTGAGGCTGGCAAGGTGTCATTTAACCTGAGATGTAAAAGACAAAAGAGAACTTGATCTAGTTGAAGAAAAAGCCATCTACACAAACTTCTACAATGGAAACGGGCTCGTTGATCCAAGTACAGAAAGAAAGCCGGGGTTTGAGCGTAGTCAGTTATGGGAAGGATGCTAAGAAACAAGCTCAGAGTGAGATGACCAAAGCATTAGGCACGTACAGACCACACTTAGAAGAATGAACTTTATGTCAAGTGATATGATTAAGAGGCAGAGGACTTTGACTGAGGGAAGTTATCTAGATTTGCTGACATTTTTATTATTTTTAAATTTGTCTTTATTGTTAAAAGTATTACAGATATCCCCTTTGCGTGTGTGTTTTCCACCCACGGGCCCCCTCCACTCTGCACCCACCCCTCCCAGGCCTTCACCATACTATTGTCTGTGTCCATGGGCTGTGCATTATGCATAGAAATTCCCTGGTTAATCTCCCCCATACCCATCCCTGCCTTCCTTCTGAAATTCGTCAGTCTGTTCCATGCTTCTATGTCTCTGGATCTATTTTGTTCATCAGTTTATTTTATTCCTTAGATTCCACATATGAGTGAGATCATGCGATACCTGTCTTTCTCTGACTGGCTTATTTTGCTTAGCATGATACTCTCCAGGTCCCTCCATGCTGTCTCAAAGGGACATTTTTAAGGACAGTAATCTATATTTGTTAACATTTTTTAAGTTATTCTGCCCAATATGTGGAAAATAGACTGTGAAGGAAGCAAAAGACAGCAGTACAACCAGTAAAATGAATTAAGGAAAAAATAAAATAAAAGTGATTTGAGGCACTGCATCAATGGAGAGAAGTGAAGAGACTGAATCCATCAGTGGTTGCTGAAATCTCAGATATGGGATTGATGAAAGGAAGAACTCTGCAGGTTTGGGACAGGGCTGCTGTGTGGTTGTATTTGTGTAATGGGGAACACCAGAAGAATACATTACGGTCTGTGGAGGGGAGGAATCATGAGTTCTGTCTTGGTCATTCTAAATATAGGGTGGAATTGTGAAGTAGGCTATTGCATCTATAAATTTGGGTCTCAGTGGATGAGGCAGAGAGTACATTTGGGAGCCCTCTGCACAGAAACGGTTTCATCAGTGAAAATAATAGATGAGAACACTAAAGGAAATAGTGTAGACAGAAAAAAGCAGGGACATCTTTTGGAAATCTTTTAATTAAGTTCACACTTTTAAATGTAAGCCCCTTAATATTCACCATTAAATCAATCATGCTTGATTTTCCTCTTTGCAGAAAAATGTAAAATCAAAACTGTGTTATTTTATTTAATAAGTTATAGAAATTCCTGCATTGCCACATTTCCTATAATGACTGTTCGCCAGTATTCTTGTTCTCTCTTTTTAATTGGTAATTTAGAAGTGAACACTTACTCTGTCTCCTTTCCATTAGAGCAGAAGAAATCTAATAGAATTCTATTCAGGTTTTTATTTTTCAAGCTCTATGAAGCATAAAGCTAACTTGTTTCTAAGACTAAACTGACTAAACTATGGATGCCTACACTCTATGTTTAAAAACAACACTATTCTTGATTTTTTTTTTAATTGGATGGTAGCACTCATTTGGATGCCAAGAGAGTCTGAATTTTTATTGCCTGAAGGAATATGATCAGTGGTTCTTCTTTAGAATTTTCTTGAGTTCTAGTGACTACTTTCCTTATCAGAATCCGGGTATGAAAAGCACTGATGTCTGCTGAGAAACAACCGCCTTACTTTCTGAGGGGGAATAGAAAACCAATATTTAGAAAAGTATGCGGAGGGTTGCAGTGCCTTAAGCCTGAGCTTGTCTTCCTAAGTGCGTCTCCCCTCACTTCTCATCCATCCTCTCTCTGCCGCTCCAGAGCACAGATTTCACGTTTTCCTCTGCAGTCTGATTGAATCATTAGGGTGTCATAAAATTCTCTAGAAAAACCTTATCTCCTTCAAAACTTATGTATGTGAGTGTACCAGCAAGACAGAATAAATATTAGCTGACACCACAAAGTCAGAAATGGCTCAATGCGCTTAATTGTCATTTGTTTCTTGGAGGTTTTCGTTTGTTTGGTATTTCACCTCTTTTCTTAGACCCATTGTCTTTTATGCTTGAAGTTTCTCAAGAAGAAAAACCAAGTGGCTACACTGAGGGGCTGACCTCCTCTAAAATGGAGAAAGTAAACTAAGTAAAATTGCAGAAGGTAAAACAAACAAAAGCATCAGGTGGAAACTGCATCTTTTGATGTTCCGTGGCCATCGGATGAAGCCATTTTTCTGCACGTTCACTGAACTTGTCAACATGAAGATGAGCAAAGCTTTATTTTCAGAAAGCCATGGTATCCTTACATGTGGCACTCCCAGAACATAAACTACATATTCTTTTTGTTTTGTTCCAAGGACCTGAATCCTGTGTTTCATTCCATTTTGGCAGCACACGGAGCTACAAGCATTAAGACAGTTGCCACTAGAACTAACATAAAAAGAAACAATGTAGAAATATCACGGATTATCTGATCGTCCGGAAAATTCTAAAAGCATTTTGGGTGCTCACACATTTTACACATCAACATTCATAACCACACATCCTTGACAGTGATTTAAAAGTCAGACAGACCCATGTTATTCTAGAATACAAGTCTAATGTGTTATTATTTTTAATAGACACCAAGACATTCTGTCATCCCTATAAATAAGTTTCGTCTTTCTTCCTTAAAGAAGAAGAGACTGCCGAATGAAGCCAGCCACCCTGCCACTTTTCAAAGTTAGATAAAATGAATGATGAAGAACATAAATAGCCAAGTGAATCTCAAGGGGGCTGGGTCTCTGTTATCGAATATGCCCCCTGCTGTGTCTGGATATGATTTAGCATTTCCCTTCCACCCCACTGCCCGGTGGCGGAGGGGAGGGGACTCTGCAGGGCAGTCTGAATTGCTGGCTCAGTGTCCTATTATGAGTTCACAGCCAGCACACTCACCAGGACAGACCCCTGGGCGTTCAGTGGGGGTAAGGGCAATTTTGGAGGTTGCGCCTTGAAAGTTCTGAATACATGTCCTTAAAAGAACCATTCCCCTGTGGCCGCTGGAAGAAACTGCTCACTCATCGTTCCTTTCCCATTCATTGAGAAGCAGCTGGAGATGGAGACTTAGGCTTACTCAAAAGACTATGAGATTGTTTAGCAACTTCCAAGTTTATCCAGATTGTAATGCCTAATGGGATCTCCATAATGATAAGTGGCCAGGCCATCTCCAAAGTCAGTCACTGAAACTCACACCCCGAAAATAGTTCATCGTGTATGGTTCTGTTACTCTCATGATCTGTTTAACCCTGAAACTTCAAAAGTCTCTCTTGTCAGAGGATAAATGTATATTCCCTCCGGATATGCACTAGCAAGTCAGAGCATTAAGGTGATTAAGATCTACTGTTAAAAACCTTTAGAAATGATGCTTCCAGTGCAAGTGAATGCTAACTGGTTTCTGACAGAGCATTGGTTCTCAACCTTCCTAATGCCGTGACCCTTTACTACAGTTCCTCATGTTGTGCTGACCCCCAATTTCATTGTTACAAATTGAACATCATTAAAGCATAGTGATTCATCACAAAAACAATATGTAATTATATAGGTGTTTTCCGATGGTCTTAGGCGACCCCTGTGAAAGGGTCGTTCGACTCCCAAAGGGGTCACGACCCACAGGTTGAGAACCGCTGTGATAGAGCCTTTTGTGCGAGGCACAGGCAGATCTCAATCTTTCTGGGATCTTCCATCATTACCTGGATTTTAATAGACCTTCTGCTCATTGATTTCTCTACCGAGGTCATCATTCTTGAATTGATACGTAATGTGCTGAATAATTGATACACGGAGATTTACTGGGAAAGCATAAGCCAGGGGGTATGGCAGAAAGAGACTGGGCAGTATAGAAATCAATGTAGCCAGGACAGGCCAGTGCTGTCAGGATAGAAATATCATGTGACTGACTGCTCTAGCTTCTCTTGGTCTCCAGAAAGTCAAGGGGGGATTAGAAAAGAGCGTAGAAAACAAAAGAGCTTGTTGAGTGTGGCTTCCTCTGATGTCTTTACTGGAGTAGAGGGTGAAAGAAAATGCCATGGTTTCCATTATATTTTTATTCACTGAAGTCAACTGTAATAACTGATTTAGTTGAAGGTTTATAGTAAAATGTTGTTCCATAACTATAGACTTATTATATTACCACTAGTTGCCCTGCACATGAATCCTTGTGCCAGTAGATCGCTGCCACCCTACTGCAGCTCTCCACCCACTGCCCCCCCCTCCTGTAGCTCCCCCTGCCCCCCCTCATAGCTTGTTGCCCTGCCCCATCCTGTAGCTCTCTGCCGCCTGCTTGTAGCCAGTAGGTCCCTGCTGCCCTCCTGTAGTTCCAACCCCCCACAACTTTCCTCCCCCTTCCCCCCTCATAGCTTGCTGCCCTGCCCCCTCCTGCAGCTCTCTGCAGCCCGCTTGTACCTCACTGGCCCCCTTCTGCTGATCCATGATCTGGTTGTGAAGCACTTGGTCTTTACACCTCAGGGTGTAACAGCTAATTAGCATATTCCTCTCTTATTATATTGGATTATAAGGCTATTCAGAAAGCATGCATATTTGTAATTAGTTACCATCATTTTGAATGTAGGATTAGTGAGTAAAATGGTAATGCCAGCACGGTTGGTGCGGAACTACACAGAAAACAGCCGCGGTGCCCAAAGAACGTGATGTTTGTAGGGTGTGTTGGTTTTGTTTTCAACTATTCACAATAAGTTATATCAAGACTTGCCATATTTGTGGTTGTGTGATTATAAAGGTATACTTTAACTTCATTACACTCACACACATACCTTGATAACTTTAACAGAGGAAAAGAGAAAAATCAGTTTTACATTCTATTAAAACATAATATCATTATGCAATTTTCAAAACTATCCTTTTATGTAATGCCATAATTAAGCAAAATTACTTGTACTGAAAATGGGAACAAGTTAGAAAACATTTCTAATGTTATTTCATATCTCAGAAATCAATTCTAAAATTTAATTCAATTTTTCTCAGTTGTTATCAAGTTTCCAGAACTTTTCACCAGAGTGACATGCCAGGCTGTAGGCCTATTGTGGATACATTAAAATCACAAATAAGTGCGTATATTTTAGAACCCTTCATTGCCAAAACAAGAACTTGGTCCCTGGTTCTGATAGTGTTGGGCCCTAAGACCCCCGGAGAGTCCAGCAGAGGAGGCGACGACCCCAAGTCAAACGCAGAGACCGAGGCTT
Organism: Myotis myotis; assembly: GCF_014108235.1. Taxonomy (NCBI): domain Eukaryota; kingdom Metazoa; phylum Chordata; class Mammalia; order Chiroptera; family Vespertilionidae; genus Myotis; species Myotis myotis. The sequence goes on from NW_023416316.1 coordinate 69,453,589, forward strand.
GATGCAAGAGCAAGAGGATTTTTATTACAAGCGCAGCGCAGGGGCTCTCAGGCAGGCAGGCAACAACACAAAGGAAGTGCTGCTGACTGGAGCCCCGAGCAATTGTAGAACACGGGTTTATAAAGGCAAAAACCACACGCAGGTGGCCGGAAAACAGGGAACTGGGTTACCAGTTAACTCATAACTCATCTTTTACAGGGACAGGTCTTTGTTATTAGTTGACTCATTTCCTAAGGGGCCAGGGTGGTCTGGTATGCGCAGGCCGATCCCGAGGAGTGATAAGATAACTATGCTATGACCAGATCAGGGCGCCAGAGCTTTACGGGAAAGGTCAGGAGGGGGAAGTTCTCTTTAATCTTTACATTAACCAGAGCTTACTGGAAAAGCTGGTCCAGGGGGAAGGGGGGGGGGGGTTTTCAGCGGCCTTACATTCCCCCCTTTTCTTGTGGGAAGTTCCAATCATGGAACTACAGGCTAATGTTTGAGGGTACAGGCTGATACCGCTGTTGGAGGACCATTACCTGAACTGCACTAATCCGGTCCTGGATGAAGGCGATTAAGCGGTTTACTATGCATGGCCCGAATGTCAAAAGGAGGAGTAAAATGATCAGGGGTCCCACGAGAGAGGATATCAGGGTTGTGAACCACGGTGAGCTGTTAAACCAACTTTCAAACCAGCCTTGCTTGGCCTCTCGCTCTCTTTTGCGAGTTTCTAATCTCTCCCTAAGTTTTGACATGGAATCCTTTATCACCCCTGAATGATCAGCGTAGAAACAGCATTGTTCCCTGAGAGCTGCACACAGCCCTCCCTCCTTTAAGAATAGGAGATCTAGTCCTCTCCTATTTTGTAGGACTACTTCAGACAAAGAGGTTAGAGACTCCTCAAGTTTAGTTATGGAGTGCTCTATATGTTTGAGGTCTTCATCTATAGCAGCTCTGAGCTCCTCAGTATAGGTGGGGCCTTTAATGAGGGCTGTTGTCCCTGTTCCTACTCCTGCCGCGACCCCTAGACCTAGGAGAGCAGCCAAGGTCAGTGAAACAAGTTCCCGTTTATCCCGATGGGAAGGAGAATAGGAGTCAAATTCTTTTTCAAATGCATTAGCTTGATAATACATGATCCTGGGGACTAGTTGGACAAGGATACAATAATCTTGAGAACGGTTAAAGGCCTGGGCTGCTAAACATGGAGTAAGTCCCGTACTACAGGCCCACCATCCCCCTGTTGGGGGCACTAAGTAATAGCTTGCAGAGGAGGGATATGCCAGGTTCTCCTTGCAGAGATGCTGGCGGTCCTTTGGCACTTGTCCTATACATGTGCCTTGCCCTGAGACCTCAGTAAGGGTCAACTTCCCCTGCTGTCCCCACGAACAGTGGTCATGGCTGGTGGTGTTGGTATAGTTTCCCTGGAAGGCTATGCCCTCATAGTAGGGGGGCCCTGTAGTTAGGCAGAGCCAGCAAGACTCAGTTAGGTTAGACTTGGACATGTTTAAAGAACTAAAGGCCCCCTCTACCAAGCCTAATAGCCTCTGACCTGAGTTTGTCTCTAGTTCTATGGGGTTGGCCTGTTCCTCCCTGGAGGCTGGGCTAGTTCCTGCCACGGTGGTGGTGGCAAGAGGCCTTTCTTTCGTGGGGAGCTGCCGGCTGGACAAGACGGTGTTGGGTCCTACTGCAACTGGTGGCCTGTAATCCTGTACATCTAATCTTATCTTAAAAAGGAGGCCATCATCATGTTGGTCCTTATACAGCCGGATCCCCCATGTCACTCCCCAGCGCCACTTGTTTAGGTCGTATGACCGCCCAGCTGAGGTGAAGGAGATATTCAGGGCGTTAACCCAACCCCTATGTCCGGAGGTTTGGCTCTCATTTCTCCGAACCTGGATGAGGTCCCACTCGGGGGGCCCTCTGATCCAATATCCAGTACCAGTTGTCTCACATCCCCATTCTGCACAGAAATACTCTCGTTCAGATCCACAATTCTTTCTATGTCCCTGCCTGTCTTTGGGGCATACATAGAATTGGGTCATCGTAAGACGCTCACGGGCCCCCAGATAACTACAGTGAACTCCAAATTGCAAATCTCTTCCTTTTCCTATGTAAGCTCGGGTCTCTATACCTGCTTTAGTCTCTTCTACTGTTCTCTCAGGGAGGTCCCATAGTCTGTATCCTGCTGCCATAGCGCAGAGGTCTGGCGTTAAGTCTGGCCACCATGTCCCTTTAGGTGCTATATTGGTGACCGACCAGGCCGTCTGTCCGGTGTGGGGGGACATTACCCTCCAAGTTAGTCTCTTTGGGGCATGGGGGTTGCTACTTATCAGCGGCAGGCTCAGCAGGAAGAGGGCGGCGGCAAATCCGTAGCTTGAGAGGGTTGTCTGTCTTCTCCACAGTCCATCCATGATCGGTGTCGTCTGATGGGGGTGCCCGCTTGACGTGGGAGGCGTGGATCCAAGCAGCTACACCGTCTACCTTGACCGCTGTTGGGGTTGTCAGCAATACCAGGTGGGGTCCCTTCCACCTCGGCTCGAGATTAGCGGCCCGATGGCGTCTGATGTACACAAAGTCTCCGACCTGGAACTGGTGGGGGACTTGCAGTTCTCCTGGTTGGTAGAGGGCGGCCAGGGGAGTCCACACCTCCTTCTGGACAGTCTCGAGGGCCTTCAGCCTGGCAAGCAGGGATGGAGGGGTGTGAGTGTCTGTGGGCACGGACCAAGGGTCAGCGGCTAGGGGCGGAGGGGCCCCAAACAAAACCTCGAACGGTGTCACCCCCAAGGGGCCTGGGGTGTTTCGCGCGCGGAAAAGGGCAAAGGGAAGGAGGACCGTCCAGTCTGCCACGCCAGTCTCTAAGGACAATTTAGTCATAGCCTCTTTTAATGTTCTATTCATTCTTTCTACCTGACCTGAACTCTGGGGCCTGTAAGCACAATGCAATTTCCAATCCGCCCCTAGTATCTTGGCCATTCCCTGACTTACCTGGGCAACAAAAGCTGGACCGTTGTCTGATCCAATTACCTTAGGAATTCCAAACCGTGGAAAGATGTCTTCTAAGATCTTCTTGGCGACCACAGTTGCAGTTTCTCTTTTGGTAGGGAAGGCTTCTACCCAACCTGAGAAGGTATCTATGAAAACTAAAAGATATTTATAACCGTATCGGGCGGGCTTCACTTCTGTAAAATCCACCTCCCAGTAACTCCCGGGCCGGTCTCCCCTGAGTCTGTGTCCGGTCCCGACCTGGGATGAATGTACATTTACCAGCTGACACGCCTTGCATTGCTTAACTACTTCTTCTGAAAGGCGATCGAGTCCTTTTACATAGTGTCCCGTTGCCCGGCTGGTGGAGCTGAGGTGTTTGGCCCCCAGGTGGGTAAGGCGATGCAGTTGTTGGAGGTAGGCAGTGGCTGCCGCCCTTGGTACTACCATTTTTTCCCCTGCAGTTCTCCACACTCCTAGTTTGTCCTTATGGTATTTTTCTGGCCTTTTAAGCAGGTCTTTTTCCTCCTCTAGGGTGTAGTGGAGGGTCTCTGGCTGTGGTGCTGCGGGGCCAACAGCGAGGGCGAGTAGCCGGGGCCCTAGAGCGGCCTGCCTTGCCTCGGCATCCGCTTTCCTGTTTCCTATAGCTGTTTCCGAGGTCCCTTTCTGGTGGCCGGGACAATGGATGATAGCTACCTCCTGGGGGGCATGAATGGCTTCTAGGAGGTCGAGGATTTCCTTTTTATTTTTAATTTCCCTTCCTGCTGAGGTGAGGAGACCTCTCTGACGGTATATAGCCCCGTGCACATGAGCAGTGGCAAAAGCATAACGACTGTCAGTATAAATATTAGCCCGGCTGTTCTCTGCCAGCCTGAGAGCCTGTGTCAGAGCAATTAATTCAGCCTTCTGGGCCGAAGTCCCTTCGGGCAAGCTACTAGCCCAGATAGTCCGGTCCTTGCTGACCACAGCCGCTCCCGCCACCCTCTTACCTTCATAGAGGTAGCTGCTTCCATCCGTGTACCAGGTGAGTTGAGGCTCTGGCAAGGGGGAATCTTTGAGGTCTCTCCTCGGCCCTGTTTCCTCTGCCAGAATGTCACGGCATGAGTGTAGGACTTCTTTGCTCTCAGGATTTACTTCCGGTAGTAAGGTTGCTGGGTTGAGAGCTACCGGAGCCCCGAAGCGGATTCGATCTTCACTTAGCAGGAGACTCTGGTAGTGAGTCATCCGGGCGTTGGATAGCCACCGGTCCGGTGGCTGCCGGATAACACTCTCGAGAGTGTGTGGGGCCACCACAGTTAGTTTCTGCCCCAAGGTAAGTTTGTCCGCATCTCTTACAAGCAGGGCAGTAGCTGCAATTGCTCTTAGACAGCCTGGCCACCCCCTAGCCACTGGGTCTAGTCTCTTGGATAAATAGGCTACCGGCCTCTTCCAGGGGCCTAAGGTTTGAGTTAGGACCCCCCTGGCTACTCCCTTTCTTTCATCTATGAACAGAGTGAAGGGCTTGGCCACATCTGGTAAGGCCAATGCCGGCGCCGAGAGAAGAGCCTTTTTAATGTCGTCAAAGGCTTTCTGATGAGTCTCCCCCCACTCGAAGGGGTTCCCTTGTTTTGTCAGCGGGTATAGGGGCTCCGCTAGGGTTGCAAAACCTGGAATCCAGAGGCGGCAGAATCCAGCTGTTCCCAGGAACTCGCGTACCTGCCGGGGGGTCTGCGGTCTGGGAATCTGGGTGACTGTGCTTTTTCGGGCTTCAGTGAGCCACCTCTTTCCCCCTTCTAGTGCGTATCCTAAATAGGTCACTCTCCGCTGACATATCTGGGCCTTCTTGGCCGAGACCCGGTATCCTAGGCGGGAGAGCTCTAAAAGCAAGGCCCCGGTACCTGTTTCACAGTCCTCCTTAGTAGCTCCGGCGAGGAGAAGGTCATCCACGTACTGGAGAAGGGTGACTTGCGGGTGGTCAGCACGGAAAGCAGCCAGGTCTTGATGAAGAGCCTCATCGAAGATAGTGGGGGAATTTTTGAATCCTTGCGGAAGTCGGGTCCAAGTCAGCTGCCCCGTTATTCCCGAATCTGGGTCTCTCCACTCGAAGGCGAAAATATTCTGGCTGGCAGGATGCAGTCTTAAGCAGAAGAAGGCATCTTTTAAGTCTAGGACTGAATACCACACATGGGACGGAGGGATAGAGCTTAAGAGATTGTAAGGATTGGGGACCGTGGGATGAATATCCTGTACCCTCTTGTTGACTTCTCTTAAATCCTGCACCGGTCGGTAGTCATCAGTTCCGGGCTTTTTTACCGGGAGGAGTGGGGTGTTCCACGGGGAGTGGCACTTAACGAGGACTCCAAGGCGTAGGAGGCGTTGGACATGAACCTTGATCCCCCTCCAGGCTTCTTTTGCCATGGGGTACTGTCGTACTGCAATCGGGGTTGCAGTGGACTTAAGCTCTACTATCACGGGGGGCCGTTCGGTAGCTAAGCCCATCCCCGCGGTTTCAGCCCAAGCTTTGGGGTATTGCTGTAACCATCCCGCTATCCTCTCGTCCTTTCGGACATTACTCTCAAACAGCCGATGCTTGTCTTCGAGCTGGAGTGTCAAGAGAGTAATTGGCTCTCCATGTTGGGTCAGGGTCGGCCCCCGTGGGGTGAAAGTGATCTGAGCCCCCATTTTAGTTAGCAAGTCTCTTCCCAGAAGGGGGGCTGGACACTCGGGTATTACTAAGAAGGAATGAGTCACTCTTCCCGTGCCTAGATCAACTGTCCGGGTGGTGGTCCAGGAATATTGCTCATTTCCCGTTGCCCCTATCACCCAGGAGGTCTTCTGGGAGACTGGTCCTAGTGGTTTCTTAAGAACTGAATATTGGGCCCCTGTGTCTACCAGAAAGTTAACAGGCTTCCCCTCCACCTTAAGAGTTACCCTAGGCTCGGGGAGGGGATCCGAGCCCCGACTTCTTCAATCACTATCTTCCTGGAGTGCCAGCGCCTTCTCTGCTAGTCTCTTTGGGCACTCCCGCTTCCAATGTCCTTCTTCCTTGCAATAAGCACATTGATTCTTCCTTAACGGTGGCCTGTTGCCCAGGGCCCCTGCCTGTCTTCCTTTTCCTCTCTCCTGTGGCTTACTCCCTTCTATTGCTGCGGCCAAGATACGGGTTAGTCTCTGCTCTTCCCTTTTTTCCTTTTTCTCCTCCTTCTCCTCTCTCTCTCTCTCCTTCCGCTGCTCCTTTTCCTCCTCGGTCTCCCTCTTATGGTACACTTTCTCTGCTTCCTTAACTAAATCTTGGAGGGTAAAGTCCTGCAATCCCTCAAGTCTCTGCAGCTTTTTCTTAATATCTAATGCTGACTGCCCTATGAAAGCCATAGCTACTGAGGCCCTCTGCCCCTCCGAGGTGGGGTCAAACGGGGTGTACCGTCTGAACGCCTCCATTAATCGCTCGAGAAAAACAGAAGGCGGTTCAGTGGGCCCCTGTATGACCTCTCTTACCTTAGCCAAATTCGTGGGGCGCCGAGCTGCCCCTCTGAGGCCGGCCACTAGTGTCTGGCGGTAGACCTTCAGGTGCTCCCTACCTTCTGCCGTGTTGAAGTCCCAGTCCGGCCTGGCCAGAGGAAAGGCCGCATCCACCAAATGAGGGAGTAGAGTCGGCCGGCCGTCGGGGCCAGGGGCGTTCTTCCGGGCCTCCAAGAGGATCCGCTCCCTTTCCTCTGTAGTAAAGAGAGTCTGAAGAAGCTGTTGACAATCGTCCCAAGTGGGCTGGTGAGAGAACATAAGGGACTCAACCAGCCCCGTTAGACGCTGGGGATCCTCTGAAAAGGGAGGGTGGTTAGTTTTCCAGTTATAGAGGTCTGCCGAGGAGAAGGGCCAGTATTGGAGTGGCTGGAGCGGAGCCGTTTCATTATCGTCTCCGCGGGGGGGTGGAGGCCCGTATGGTCGGAGAGGGCAGGCTACGGTCGAATCTGGAGACGCGGGATGTCTCCTCTGACTCCGGGTTCCCTGGGCCGGTCCCTCTGTTGGAGGGGCGGGAGGAGGTGCTGAAGGCTCCGGTCTCCCCGGCGGCTCTGGCTGGAGAGGAGAGGGGTAAGGGGGTGGAGAGTCCAAGAGGAGAAGATCGGTTTGAGAATCTGCCAGGGGACGTTTCGTCTGATCTGCGGCGGGAGGGGCCTGGGCCACGAGAACCCGGGAGGTTCCGGATGGCAGCCAGGGTTTCAGCCAAGAGGGAGGGTTCTGGACCAGGTCCTGCCAGACGACAATATACGGCTGCTGGTCTGGATGGCCCGCCGGGCCTGATTGGAACACCTTATTCTTTACTGCAAAAATAATAGACAGGTCAAAAGTCCCGTCCGCTGGCCATCCCACGCCTAGGGCTGGCCAGTCGGATGAACAGAAAGTCTGCCAAGGACCCTTCTTAACACTGACGGAAAGATTGAGTCCCCGACTCCGGACGTCCGTCCAGTGTGCTACTGTAAGAGAAAGAGGGGTGCTGCTTCCGTGGCCCATGTTACCTGGATGGGAGAAGAGGAGTAAAAGACAAAAACAAAGAACAAACAATGACGCGACAAGACACCGGATCCACAAGAATTTACCCAGATACAGAACGGCCGCTGAGGGATGATATCCCTCCCTAATGCTAGTCCGGCCGGACACGTGAGTGCCCGTTGCCGGACAGCCAGAACCTGAAGTGACCAAGACCTCTTGGTCACCGCCCGATCCTGGGGCGTCCCCCAGGGTGACAGTTTTTCTGGCCGAAGCCCCTACGACCAGAGGAGCCGACTCCTTACGGAGCCGACACCCTGTCTTCCTGAAAAACCGAAACTAAGAACGAACAAAGGACAAGACAAACACTGAATGACTCCGGAGTCTGCTTACCTCCAAGACCGATCCCAGCGCTTGAAGGGGGTCGCCTAATCCCGGACGAGCCCCCAAATGTTGGGCCCTAAGACCCCCGGAGAGTCCAGCAGAGGAGGCGACGACCCCAAGTCAAACGCAGAGACCGAGGCTTGATGCAAGAGCAAGAGGATTTTTATTACAAGCGCAGCGCAGGGGCTCTCAGGCAGGCAGGCAACAACACAAAGGAAGTGCTGCTGACTGGAGCCCCGAGCAATTGTAGAACACGGGTTTATAAAGGCAAAAACCACACGCAGGTGGCCGGAAAACAGGGAACTGGGTTACCAGTTAACTCATAACTCATCTTTTACAGGGACAGGTCTTTGTTATTAGTTGACTCATTTCCTAAGGGGCCAGGGTGGTCTGGTATGCGCAGGCCGATCCCGAGGAGTGATAAGATAACTATGCTATGACCAGATCAGGGCGCCAGAGCTTTACGGGAAAGGTCAGGAGGGGGAAGTTCTCTTTAATCTTTACATTAACCAGAGCTTACTGGAAAAGCTGGTCCAGGGGGAAGGGGGGGGGGGTTTTCAGCGGCCTTACAATAGGATGGGCAGGGAAGTGATGGAACTTCCTGTGTGCTTTTGATAGTGTTAACGTAAAAAACCATTGAACCCTGTAAAGAATTTTTGTGAGTTTATTTGAGCCAAACTGTCGACATATGCCGGGAAGCAGAACCTCAAGGAATTGAGATAGTGCTCCGGAGAATGGCAGGGTTACATCCGTATTTATACATGAAATTCATTGGTGACAGATTTAAGGAGGTGGGATTAAGCGAAGCGGGGAAACCTCTGTGATAGGATAAAAAGTAAAATGATGGACACATACTTAGGTGGGTGAAGGAACAATTAACATGATGATAAAGGAATCTGTGGTATCTGTCCTGGGACCCAGCACACCTGGTTGTGCCCCAGGGGCACCATAAAAAGGGAAGTCACAAGTTACCCAGACATCCCAGGGACATGTTATCATAGATGCAAAAAGACAGATAGGTTCAGTTACGGTAAAGGTTGACCTTATCAGTGAAGATATTGGCTTAGGACGTAACTGCCCACCATAACTGCTTTTAGTTAAGGTTTAATTTCAGACCATCCTTTGTGGTTCCTTTAGGTCTCCGAGTCTGCAAAACTGCCATGCAGGCCTCTCCTGAGCTTGTCAGGTCAGCATGTGGCCCCTTTCGTCCACAATAGTTAACTTTATTTATTTTACTTATTTTTCGGTTTCCCTCTAGCCACCATCTTCTAATGTTTACAAATTTTACCACCTAATTATCCCCCATCACTTCACTCTCCATAGACTGATCTTCTAAGAGCCCAGAAAACTATACAGCTCATCTGTTTAGCACAGCCAATGCCATAAACATGGATCATTTGCTGCCATTCATCCAAACAGCACACATTTCTGATAACATGTTGCTTCTTTCATACATCTATGGCTACTGCTATTAATTTTTACCTACGCATTTACACTAAAAAACAAGCCTTGTGAAACAAACCTTTTTCAAACTTAATACTAATTGCTGAAAATTAATTTTGTTTAATTATATTGAAAAGTTATTAATTAATTTAGGACATAATAGCCAAGGCCCATAATCGGATCTGTGGAGGGCAACTATAATTTAAAATCTAAAAATCAGCCAGATGTGATATTCAAACATAAATCATATTGACTTTCCTCTTCTTAAAGACTCTGTTGGATTTTCTTTGCAATTGACATAAAATACGCAAAGCAAACCCGATAAATCAGACTCTAGGATAAGTTAGCCAATGAATCCGGACCCTGACGACTCTCACACCGTGTGGAGGACCACTTTCCCGTAGCTCTCAAGGACCCAGCCCATTTACCGCCAGGCCCCTCGCTGGGCATTTACATCGGCTTTGCCTTTACCAGAAATGACCTGCCTACAGAACTCTGCCAGATGATCTCCGCTTGTCAGAAAAGTTTCAACTGAAATGTCACTTCCATAGTGAGGCCTTTTCTTACCCACAAGTTGCACATAACTCTCTATTGTATTACTACTTTGTGGAATTTTACACATCAGGGTCAAAGTATCCATTTTGCTTATTCATTTGTTCTGTTTCTTTTTTCTTTATCCCAGCACTTAGCTATTGCGGTAGGCAGAATAATCGGCCTCTCAAATGTCCACCGTCTAAACCAGTGGTTCTCAACCTTCCTAATGCGGTGACCCTTTAACACAGTTCCTCATGTTGTGTTCACCCCCAATTTCACTGTTACAAATTGAACATAATGAAAGCATAGTGATTCATCACAAAAACCATATGTAATTATATACGTGTTTTCCGATGGTCTTAGGTGACCCCTGTGAAAGGGTCGTTCGGCCCCCAAAGTGGTCGCGACCCACAGGTTGAGAACCGCTGGAAACCCTGGGAACTGAGACTGTCTTGCCTCACAGGGCTAACAGAGCCTGCAGATGTCATTTGGGCCCTGAGATGGGGAGATCATCCTGGATTGTTGGAGGGAGGGGCGGGGGCTAGTGGGGGAGGGGGGTGGAGGGGCTTGATTAAATCTTGTGGATGTTTAAAAGCAGAGAATCTGCCCAAGGCGGCAGTCAGTCACAGGGAGACGTGACTACACAAGAAAGGCCCAGCAGAATGGAACTTGCTGGCTTTTTTGATGGAGAAAAAACAAATCATAAGCCAAGAAATGGGAGGGGCTTCCAGAAGATGGAAATGCTAGGAACAGACTGCCCTAGAGCATCCGGAAAGACACACAGTCCTGCCAACACCTGGATTGCAGCATCGCTAGGGCCGGGTTGGGCTCATGACCTACGGAATTGTAAGGTATAATATTTGTGTTAAGAAACTAAAATTGTGGTAATTTCTTAGGCAGCAATAGATAAGTAATACAATTATAAAACCCTTATGATCAGAAACCTCATTCATTTCACGCTATGGCTGGAGCCGAGAAGTGTGCTCAATAAACAGTTGTTAAATACCCAAATGTATGTAGAGATTAACCAGAAATAAACCCATCCCTAAAGGTATAAAATTGATAACATTCATTTTCTATACAGTTAACTAATATTTTATTAGGAAATTTATATTTTTCATTTTTTCCTAGCCATCATAGATTATATGAAAATAATATAATTAATAATATAATCCATATCCTTAAAAAGTAAATTATTGCTAAAAGTAGTCCCTCTTAGTGCACTGATGGCTAATAAAGGCTTCCCCTCCCCCCCCCAAAAAACACACCAAAAAAAAAAATTTGCAAAAGAATAGTGTAATAAAGACCATATACCCATCTCTCAGTCTCAACAATTATCACTCATAATCAGTTTTACTTCATCTAATTCCTGTCTCCCTACTTTCATATTATTTGAAAGAATTCATATAATTTCAAGAGCAAATATTCAGTTTGTACCTTTAAAACATAAGAACTCTACACACTTTAATGAACATTTTTCAAAGCTAAAATTGGATTTTGCATTCCTTGGTTCTGAGTTGGGCCACTCTTGCGATTTGATTTGGTCAATGAGGTGTTAGTGGATGGGATGCACAGAAGCGTGAACAAACTTTTGCATGTTTTCTTTCATTTAATTCTTTCCCTCTGCCACTGTTGTGCGAACATGCCCAGAGCGGCTCACTGAAGGAGAGACAAGCAGAATGGAGCCAGTCATCCCAGGCATCCAAGCTAAAACCATCCTAACTGGACTGCTAGCCTGCTGCCCCGAGACCTGTGAGTCTGCCAAACCCAGCTGATCTCCTACAGCTGCATGAGCAAAATAAGTGCTTGTTGTTTTAAATCACCGAGATTTGAGGTCAGGTAACATTATGATAACAGTAGGTAAATGACAGAGGGTTTTATTTCATAAATTAGTGATAGGGTTGCAGATATCTTACAAGAGACCAAAGAAATACCAAGCACGCTTCCTAGAGAAAGGAAGGGACCCCGTTTATTAAAGATAGTGGACTCTGGGAATCATTTCCAAATCAGAGTGAAGAAACATACAGAGAGCCTGTCTATACATATCCCGCTGGGGTTTGTCTTGCAGATATGCCCCCTGCCCGCTTCGTGGCCCTGCAGGAAGGCCCCCAGGTGTCAGGCCACATCCATGGTCCACCCTGGCACCAGCATAACAACCCTCCCCCCTCACCCAGGGCAGTGCATTGTTCACAGTTCCATGGCCTCTGCATCTAGATAACAAGTTCTGCAAGACCAGTTTCCTCCTCAAAGCGAAGAGAGTTGCTTTTGTCATTCCATTTGTCTTGCTTTAAAAAACAAAATCTTTATTGGTGAGAGTTTTACAGATTTCCCCCTTTCCTTCCCCCTTGCCCCTCACCACCTGATTCCTGCCCCACCTCAGGCCTTCACCACCCTATTGTCTGTGTCCATGGGTTATGAAAATTTGCATATAAATTCTTTGGTTAATCTCTTCCCACCCTTCCTTGCCCTCCTTCCCTCTGAGATTGCTTTTCATATTCTCCCAAACCTCAGAATTGTATTAATTTTGCTTATTTGATGATAAATTCTATTCCACTGTGAAGCTCAGCTATGATACTATGAAAGCCCTATCAGCACCACTGAGAGGAACACCTTATTGGACCTCAACAAAGTGCTAACTACTTAGGACATTTATGTAAAAAGGCAATGGTGCCATGCAAAAAAATCCAATGTATTTTTTTTTTTTTTTTTTACTGATTGCCTCCTTAATCTCAATTGCATTAGAATGAGGTATTCAAAATACAGAAAGCACTTCCTTGCTGAAAATGCCAAAATCATTAGCTTGATTTGCATCAGTATATGGGAGTACAAAGCTGATCCCTTATTGATGAGAATATCAGTGATTTGAAGAATGATTACTTAAATTTTTTACCTGTACATCTTTGATTTAGCAGCATCTAAACTTTTCTTTAAACATTTTGCTATGCAGCGGTTCTCAACCTGTGGGTCACGACCCCTGAAAACACATCCTGCATATCAGATATTTACATTACGATTCATAACAGTAGCAAAATTACAGTTATGAAGTAGCAACAAAAATAATTTTATGGTTGGGGGTCACCACAACATGAGGAACTGTATTAAAGGGTTGCGGCATTAAGAAGGTTGAGAACCACTGCAAGTGGTATTAAAATATGATACAAAAAAACCTTAATTAAGTGAAAGGAATTTTGTGTAGTCTTTATTATATCATCCTTTGATTTTTAATCTTTATTTTTCCTTGCACATAGTAAAGCATATATTTCTTATTAAAATGAATGTATTTCAGAAATAGAAAACAGAGAATGTAAAAATGCCCAATATTTCAACTTTCACACCATTCTGTTAACACCTAGAAATGTGCTAAATTTATTAGTGTGTTGAAAACTCTAATGATCCTTACCTTTTCTCAACAGGTGTTTATTTTTTATTTATTTTTATTTATTTATTTATTTATTTTAAATATATTTTATTGATTTTTTACAGAGAGGAAGGGAGAGAGATAGAGAGTTAGAAACATCGATGAGAGAGAAACATTGATCAGCTGTCTCCTGCACATCTCCTACTGGGGATATGCCCACAACCCAGGTACATGCCCTTGACCGGAATCGAACCTGGGACCCCTCAGTCCGCAGGCCGACGCTCTATCCACTGAGCCAAACCGGTTTCGGCAACAGATGTTTATTAATGAGAAGGCTGAAAGGCTAATTCTAATGTAACCCTGATATAAGGGGGGAGGGGTAGCAATCTAAATCTGTGCCAGCAATCTAATGTACATTCTTGAAAACTTAAAATTAAGTCATTGCCCCTTTCTCCACTAACTGGTCTTGAAAGACCTGTTACCTAAATGCTCACATTTTACAGAAGCCATAAACCATGACACAGCCCCCAGATAGGGGTTATCAGCACTGGCGCCAGGCCAGGCCCTTAGGTATGGTCTCAAGACCCCCAACACCTGGGGCTTTTTTGCAAAGCCCGTGAAAGGTCAGAAAGTATAACCCATATTTGGGGGGGCAAAGACACCAAAAGGGTTTAAAGAAAAAGCTTCCACCATATTGGTTTGCTCAGATTTTGGAGGTGACACCTCTGAGACCGCCGGCATAATAAAGTTGAGTAACCCCATTTCTCTAAGTGGGTTTCTTTGGTCTTCTACAACAGTAAGATAGGCAACAGAAGTACTCATAAAATTCTCTTGTAAATTTTTAAAGTTAGATTAAAATGAATTTTATCTAATTTGTATCTCAGATGCTTTGTGCTTATTAAAAAAGTGATTTACATATTTCATCTGACTTTCCAGTAAAACGGATTGACAATCAATTATAGTCTACATTACAAGAGTCATTTAGGACTTGGCTGGTGTGGCTGGTTGGATTCCTGACCCCAGGTTCCATCCCTGGTAGGTTGCCTGCAGGAGGCAGCAAATGATGTTTCTATTTATCTCTCTTCCTCTCTAAAATCAGTAAGAACATGTTTTTAAAGAGTTGTTTAGGTTATCCTGGTTTAACTTATTTTTGTGTGTTTAAAATTCTGAGTATATCTTCTCTTATCTTGTAACCTATGTATACACTTCACTCTTATTACCATCAAGGAGTCTAACAGTAAATATGGGGTAATTTGTGTTGTAGTTAACAACTACAACTCTCAGTGGATTTAACTAAAAATGGTCAATTTCCCCTTCACACTACCAGTCCAGCTTGCTTCAGGGGCATTGTTTCTTGCAGCCACTCAGGGAGCGATGGTGATGGTAACAAAAAGAGAGAAGGTGGCCAGGCCAGTGTTGCTCAATGGTTTGAGCTCAGACTGCACACCAAAGGGTCATTGGTTCAATTCCCAGTCAAGAACATGTATCTGAGTTTCAGATTTGATCTCCACCAACCCTGGTATGGGTGCGTGCTGGAGGCAACCAATTGATGTGTCTCTCTCACATCAATGTTTCTCTCTCTCTTTCTCCCTCATTCCCTAGCTTCCACTATCTCTAAAAAAATCAAAGGGAAAAATATCCTCAGGTGAGAATTAACAAAAAAAAAAAAAAAGAGGGAAGACGATATCAAGTTGAAAAACGTCAACCTATGTTTTATGTATAAAAATTGAGTGTTCAACCCAATCTAACCTGTTTAGTAACTCAGTCTTTTCTAGTGGAATTTATCTAGTCTCCTTGTCATAATTGAATTACACTTGATCTCCTGAGTATCTGAAGGTTGAGAAAATCAATAATGGGGTGGTGGAATAAAGACAGCAAATTTCTGCCTAAAGACACAGAAGTCAATCTAGATTGTCTAAAAAAGAATAATGACAACCACTCTCTCATAAGCTGTTTTTGCTGTTGATGTGTTAACTTCATCATATTTTGCCAACTATTTTTTAAGATATGGACTTCGGTAATTTGATCAATCTAGCTCCTGATAGTGTGAATGTTTTAGGCTCTATTTATAGGAATACTAGTGGCCTGGTGCATGAAGTTCATGCATGGGATGGTTTCCCTCAGCCCAGCCTGCACCCTCTCCAATTGGGGGCCCCTTGGGGGTTCTGGGACCTCTGGCTCCTAACCGCTCACCTGCCTGCCTGCCTGATCACCCCTAACTACTTCTGCCTGCCTGCCTGATTGCCCCTAACCCCTCTGCCTGGTGGCCTGATTTCGCCCCCAATTGCCCTCCCCTGCCAAACTGATCTCACCCCCAACAGCCCTCCCCTGCTGGCCTGACTGCTCTCCCCTGACAGCCTGACTGCTCTCCCCTGACAGCCTGACTTCCCCTAACTGCCTCTGACTGCCTGATTGCCCCTAACTTCTCTCCCCTGCCGACCTGATCTCACCCCCAACAGCCCTCCCCTGCTGGCCTGATCTCACCCCCAACTGCCCTTCACTGCCAGCCTGATTGCCCCTAACCCCCTGCCAGCCTGATCACCCCTAATTGCCTCTGCCTCAGCCTCCACCACCATTGCTTTGTCCAGAAGGAAGTCGGATGTTGAAAGATGGGCAGTCGACCTGGTCTAATTAGCATATTACCTTTTTATAAGTATAGATAGATTATATAGAATAGGACAGCTTAAAGCGGGGAGGGGGGGGGGTGCTTTTTCAGCAGGAGGAGATGCTCTTGGCAGACAAAAATACATAATCCCTATATCTGGACTGATAGACAGCCATATGCACTATACTGCCAAACCGGTCATAAAAATATTGAACCGCTTTCTTACACCTTACACCAAATAGCTGTTGCCCTTAAAATCCCTCCTCAGCCCCCACCTTAGGTTCTGCCTTCACAGTTCACCCAGATTAAGTTCTGATTGGTCGGTTGCTGTGTCAGTGTCTCTGGGCCTATCTCCAGGCCTGATCAGAGAGGTGGGGCTGATCAGCAGCTCATACGGCTGCTGGAGAGGCCTGGAGAGAAAGAGAGAGGCAAGGGCTGATCAACAACTGCCACGGAGGCTGTGGATCAGACCCTGCTTCTGTCTCCGGGTCTCTCTCTGGGCCTGATCCGCAGCCCCCTTGGCAGTCAGTACTGGGTCGCATGCCCGCAGCAGCGGCAAACAGTGCTGGGTTGCTGGGGAGACCCAGCACTGACTGCAGGACTGATTTCCAGTGTTTGGTTGTCCATTCAGTCGTTTTGGATGTTATGGACCCTGGCTCTTTATATATAGAGAGATAGAAACTAAAACGAGACTCTGGGTTCTAAGAATAAGGCAGAGGATTTGGTCATTAGATAATTTAATTTAAGCATTATTAGTCTTTGTTCCATTTTGGTAATGTGCAAATCAGCTCAATTATATATATATATATATATATATATATATATATATATATATATATATATATATGTCAGATTAAGAGCAAGATCCTGAAAGAGATGAGGTTATTCTCCCATATTCCGAAGCCAATCCCCATTTAGATAATTGCACTGTGCTACAGAGTAAATTCTTCCAGTAATTTCATTTTGAAAAATAAAATTAGACAGCAGATCCTGGCACCCTTTTCCAAAACTGTACTTTAGTTTTCTAAGTGTTCTGTTCAACAGCTGTTATGTTCCACCCCGTAAGTGGTTATTTCCAATTTTCCTAAATAATACATTTTTGTAAAAATAATACATCTCATTTATATAGAGTTCTCTATTTCATGATGTCAATGTTATTTTCATTCCACCCACATAAACACTGTCAGTATGAGACCGAGGATAATTTCACAGATAATGAAACAGATGCCTAGAACAGAGACAGTAAAGGGCACATGATGAGTTATGGCTCTACTTCTTTTACAAACAATATTCTGAAACTTCTTTAGGATGCTTTCAATTGCTTATAATGCTTTGCTTTATTAGGTCTCTATGTAAAATGATAAGGGATTCACCTATATCACATATAAAGATGAAATGAGAAATACAGAATGCATGCAAAAATAAAAGCAAATCTGTGCAAACGTCTTAGAATATTAACTTATATTCTAACATGCCCAGTATCCATGGATAGTTTGGCAATTCTAAAAGTATAAATGATATGCTTTTTAACTTGATGATGCCAAGTAAAATCCACTTTCTAGTGCCAAGGAAACCATGGCCACTGCTTTCAGTGCAGGTCAGGCACACTAATGGATTGGGGGACAAGGTTGCTGTAACAATAGAGTATGTACCCTGAATACAATGCTCTCTTACCCTCTTTCCCATGAAACTTCCTCACGGCAGCATATCCAAATGTTAGCAAGACCAATGTCCACTTTATCAAATAGAAAAACGAGTACAGTAGGCAATTCTTTTTCCCTAATAAAATTAGTGCAATTTTGCTCTATCCCTTTCCAACATTTATACCTCTAAGAGTTTTTCTTTGACTATTTCATTGGCTAATAATTCCAAAACTATATTAAATAATAGAAAAACAGGTCACTTTTCTTGAAATTATGGCTAGACACCTAAAAGTTTCTATTAAGTGAGATGTGAGCTACCATTTGTATTTTATCACATAAAAAATCTATTCTACTTTATTGAGTAGTATTACTTAAGCATGGGTTTTGAATATTTTTGTCAAATTCCTTTTAATATTCTAGTAAGATACATATGATTTTTTCTATAATATCAATTAGCATTAGACATATTGATGGATTTACTTAAAACTAATTACCATAGCATTTCTAGAATAAACTCCATTTGGTCATAATGTGTAATAATACACTGTTGAATTCTCTTTGATTACATAATAAATCAGATTTTTCGCTTTGTTCTTCATAATTGAGGTTGGTCAACAGTTTTCTTTCTTGTGTTTAAGATTTTTCAGGTTTGGGTATAATTCTTATACCTGCTATATAAATTTATAGTAGTTTAAATTTTTAATGCTCTCAAATAATTTAAGTAGCATTTAAGTTTTAAAATATCTTTAAAAGTGTTTGAGAATCGCCATGGCTGTTCAGGCCTGGTGCTTTTGTGCAGGAGAGTTGTTGGCCATAGTTTTCTATTTCTTCTATCAAATTATTCTGTTTTGAACTTTCTGTCTCTACTAAATATATCACAGTTTGGATATATTTTCCTTTCCTAGAAAGTTAAGCATTTAACCTAGATTTTCAACTGTATTTTTGTACAATTGTACACAGAAGTCTCTTGTTTTTTTGTGTGTTTTTTTTTATTACGTCCTCTCTTTTGATGGCTATTCCTCATTTTCCTGACTTTGAATAGACCTGTTTCCCCCCTTTGTTTTATATAATTGGTTCATTATTTGATTATTTTACAATTTAAAAAAATTGTTCAGCTAATTGGTTTGTTAATTCTACATTTTTGTCAATAATACCATTAAATTCTGTTTTTATAACTATTATGTTTCTTCAATCTACATTTTGATTCAAGTTCATGGTTTTTTGTATTAATTCCTTTATTTTTACATTTTTTATTGCATAAGTATTTTCTTTGATTTTGATAGTAGATTCTACTTTTATTGCATCATTTCAGAGAATGTTTGCATAATCTCTATATTTTGCAATTTACAGATATTTTCTTTATGGCTAAATATATTGCCAGTGTATATAAATGTCCCATGTGCTGACTGTTGGGGTTTGGAGTTCACCACATATCTCTAAGATCTAACTTATTGATTATTTTGCACTGTCTCTTGCATTTCTAATATTATTTCATTTCTGAATCTGTCTTGAACTAAAAGATATGTGCTAAGAGTTCTTCTGATTCTTCTTGCATCATATTGCATTCCTCTTTTGTTACATTATTGAGTACACAAATATTAAACAATTTTTTCATTGGATATTTTGCCTTTAGCTTTATAAATTTTATTGATATCAAATAATATGTTTTGGCTTGATCTATATCATAGATGATTAGATTATGGCCACTATATTTTTGTATGCCTTTTATTTTCAACGTTTATGAACCTCTTTATTTTAGTTATGTTCCTTTGTAAGGGGCATACAGTTTGCTTCTGCTATGAAGTCTTTCAATACATCTTTTTTCTTCATAATTTTTTCATTTAGAAAGTTTCATCTTTTCTAAATATTTTTTCATATATATTTTCATATTTATGTGTGAGGCTGTACTTAAAAACATAAATATTAAGCTCAATACATATTAAGCTATACATTAGTTCAGTGATTTTCAAACTTTTCTGTCTCATAGCATATATAAACTAATTATTCAAATTCTTCAGCACACCAAAAAATATATATTTTTGCCAATCTGACCAAAAAATAGGTATAATTTTGATTGATTTATAAAAATAATAATAATAGTAATTACCTACCCTTTTTGCTCCAAATTGACTTTTTAAAAAATTGGGTGCCTACACATTTATATAAAGAATTCTAGCACTGAGAATTAACCAATCAGGTGCAACCTTATTATGCAATGTGACCAATAAGATGCAACTATATTATATGTCCTATATACTTATGGTTCAAGAGAGGGTATTCACAGAGAATGGCTATTGCTGTGTTGGATGTGTCTTTTTTTTTTTAAAGTTTGACAATCTAAGGGATAAGGGGACCGTATCCATGACCACTTCACGCATAGCACGTTTTAAAAATTACTGTGACATACAGATTGAAATCATCTCATTAGTTTAATGAACTCTAAGAAGAAATACTCTCCATTTTAGAAGGTCCATTTGTCAAATAGGGAATAAAATATATCTATCTCTTACTCAGGGCACACCTACATGTCACTAGTATAAAGGAGTCATATAGTGAAAGCCTGAGAGACTTGTGCCACATTTTATATTTTACAAATTAAAATTCCAATTACGCTTTCATTGTTTAAGATTACTTATTAATATTTATAATACAGTTGAAAATTCCTGCTCTCAAAAACCATCTAAACATTGTAAATATTAATAACTAATACACATGCAGTTAAAATATTAAGTATATGTATTTCATAGCTTTCAGGTTTTTAAAAGTCAGAAAAAAGTAGAAACGAGTTATGAGTGGATAAAAGGTTAATGAATTACAAACTCACCATGATAATAAGAAACAGAAGAGCAAAAATATAATTTAAAACCTAAAAAAGTAAAAATCTCTTATCTTTTACCTTGTCCTTTGCTCCGCATTTATGATATTATGGATATTTTCTCTTCAGAAAGTGACAGAAGTTACTGCCATATTTCAAAGTAGAAGCACCTGTGAGTCCCCAGGTATATGTATGCACTTGGATGTTTACCTAATTATGTGCCTGGCATGCTATTTTTCTCTGCCTAAATTCTACAGGGTACTTTAACAAAATCACTTTTTTTTTTTTTGCTACATCTTTCTGCTTCCGTCCCCTAAAACAATAACAATCAAGCCTATTTTGAAGCTGCATCTGTATAATCATGCTGCAAACAGCTCCGTGCCCCTCCCAGCAGCACAGATACTGCAGCAGCTCATCCATATCCCCCTAGAGGTGAATGATGAAAAGCGACACAGAAAAATTACATGCATTCTTGCTACACAAAGCCTAAATGTCATCCAATTACTGTTTCTATTTTAGTTCCTATTGTTCTAAACTTAAAAAAGAGAAAAATATCTTCTTGGTCAAAATGTTATCTGTAGTAAAGCACCAAGTTAAGAAATAAGATAAAAAGTTATAAATTATTCCAAAATGGCTTCATCAATTATGTCTAAAATATGAATATAATTTATCTACAAAGACTATTTAGATGAATGTAAGTGTTTAAGAAAAGAAAATAATTAAGAACTACCTATGTCTTAATACTCATTCCAGTTCATTTACCCCTTCTTACTGTCTTGTTCGTCTTTTGTTCTGTATGCCTTTAAACAGTACTTCTTGGAACTAAAATAGAATTTTAAATATATACAACAGAAATGCTTCACCTTGGCCACTTTAAACTAGTTCAACTTGAAGAACTGACTTAGAGGAGAAAGATTCCAAACCCTATTAATCTCTAAGGGCCCCAAGTTGCCTTCTTGCTATTATTCTTTGCTTTACTATTCCATAGGTGAGACACACATCTGTCAGGTAGATTCTGACAAGGTTGGCTTGAATCTGATATCCATAGTCCTCTTTCCTTTGAGAAGAAAGCAAAATACAATAAAGAACAATTGTGCGTGTCATATCATGACTAGAGAAATAGTCATTCCCCCCAAAAGACAGAAGAAATCAATCCAGATTAGGACAAGAGGATTCTCTCCATGTCCACTCTGTCTACTGTGTAACTTTGAAATTTTCATGAGCTTCAGTTTGCTTTAAAAAGAAAAAAAAAGACAGAATATTTGGTAATTAATTGCTTTAATTAGCCAATATTTCGGGGTGGCTGAGGATGAAACTTTTAGAAACAGATTATATAATTAACATTTTTACAGGAATATTTTCATGTCTATACCAAATTGCAGGCCCTTTTAAAATAGTACGCTGAAGAAAATATTACTTAATTTACCAAGTTTCTAACAAATATTTTTGATCATCAGAAAGTGTCAGCACTGTTTTAGGCACTAGGTTTAGAGTAGGAGTAAACCATCCTTGCCCTCTAGACATGATCCAGTGTGGGAGCTGAGATGTCTCCTCAAAGGTTACTTTTCAGAGAAAATTCTGATCAAATAATGTTCATTAACATCGAACTCCAGCATCTTACCCTCCTTAAATTTTCTTCATGACAATTACCATTTTTGACATATACGATATTGTTCTTATTTATTAGACAGTTGAATGCCTCAGAAAACAGTCATTTGCAGATTATTGCTGGTGAATTATGCAGTTAAAAGTAAGATGAAAAGATGGCTTGCGATGAGCCCAGAATCCCTGCCATGTTCTGACTATATGAAGAGATAAGGAAAAAAACATATAAAACTTGCCCTCCTTTCTTGTTTGTGAATTCACAGAAAAGGGAGGTTTATTACCAAACTATTCTGTGGGACCTGCAGAACAAAAGTGGCTCCATGGGCTGATCTAAAAGCCAGAGAAAATTATCTCCAGTGCAAGACTGACCCAGCAGGTGCTCCTATCTATGGCAGCAAACCCAAGGCCACGTAGAAGTGGGGAAGGCAGAGTTACTGGGAGTGAGAAACTGGGACTTCAAGTCAGAGTAACGGGAAATATAGGTCTGGCAACCAGAGATAGAGCTCTAGAGTTCGATGACTGATAAGTCTTTAGAGTGTTGAGACTCATGACCTTCACACAAGAGACAGTAAATTATACTGAAACTCTCGGCCACCTTCCTTGCCTCTTGTGTACTTGAAAACAGAAATATCACTTCCACTCTCTTTCTGTTAAAGGTCCATGGCCTTCTGTCAACTGCCTGTCACTCAAGGGCCGCTCTTTGGCTGCCCGCCACTTCTCACTCTTACTGCGTCCATCCTCCTAAACAATTTCGCTTTTGTATTTCACAGGGTCTGCTGAGAGTTGGGAGAGATGAGTTCAGCAAGAGCCTGAGAAATACATATGAGAGAAAGTGAAACGTTCTGTGCAAGAGGCAGAAAAGCAGAAGAGGGGAGAGAGAAAAGGAGAGTTTCACAACAGAAAGCATACGGTATCTGGTCCACTCCCTCATTTTACTCTCTGCAGGCCCAACGATATTTGCAATGTCTTTGACGTGCAGTACTGGAGATAAAGGGGGGGGGAAACAAGAGCGTGGGGTGCAGTCTCTCCCTGTTCATGTGGTTCCAGTTCTCGTTGATTGCTGGGAATTTAGTGTTTAATATAAATTAAATATCTCCATTCATTCTCTCCTGCTGTTTTATTTTATGGTTATCATTTTATTGTTTAATAATAGAATGTAAACGCTGTGAATTCAAAATGGTTGATAATTTATGGATATTAATATAGAATTTGCCATCTTTCATGAGCTTTTATTATATTGAGAGTATTGTAAAGTCTAATATATTCAATTTAGCAGCTGTTCCTATGTCTATTTGCATAATATACCATCTGTTTAACTAAATTCTTTAATACTAATATGCAAAAACAAAAACATCTTTTTTTTTTCTGAAATAGAACTACCAAAATAGAATAGCTATATTGGCTATATAGATAAAAAATAATCTACATGTTATATTTAATAATAGATACACATTAGGCAAATGTAATGTAAGAGAGAATTATCACAGGCACTGGAAACACAGAAGATAACTAAACAGACAAAAATCTCTGCATGCAGAGGACTCACCTTCTAGTTAGGGGAGGCTGGAAAAAAATAACAATATAGCATATGCCAGATGCTGATGAGGAATAAAGAAAAATAAAGTGGAATTTGGAATTTAGGACAAAAAGGGATTTGAGTGGTTTCCCTTAAAGAGGAAATATTTGAGTAATAATTTTTTAATAAGATGGAAAAAAAAACCATGAAGTCATGGTTGAAAAATGAGCATCTCAGAAGACCTACTAGCTCATCTGTGCAGGAAACAGCTGTAGGCCAGTGATGAGCCAGTTAAGAGTCCGGGAAATCAGTAGTGGAGAAGGTAGAGAAGAAAAGGGGACCAGATTGTACAGAGTTTTAGAGGTCATTGTGGGTATTAAAAACATCTATAGTAGAAATATTTTGTCCTGTCATATAGAATTTTCCTTAGATAAAAGTCCTAATTTCCTGAGTGAAATAGGATGTCAGAAGTATTAATCCCTCTGTGTAATAAAAGAGGTGGTTTTTTTTTCATGTTCCCCAGCATTCTATTTTCCAAAATATGTTTTTCCTAATTTTTGAGAAACCCCTTTTTAATAAAACCTATATTAAAATGCATGGTGTTCATAATTTATGGATTTTAAATGGAGTTCTGGACATAATTGTCTGGTTTGGGCAAGTACCCCAAAGCCAACACTGTCTGGTCTCCACAAGGGCTGATCTCCTTCAGAAAACCCACTATTTATTTTCCCATCTCATCACTTTTACTCCATTTACTGTGAATGGAAGTGTTGACCTTCTTGTGATGCTAAGAATGCCCTTTTATAATCTCGATTATTTACCAATCATCTTACATCCTCTTGGCATAAGCAGGAGAGGCCCAATATACCTACTAGTCCTAAAAGATAGAGTGAGCATGGGATGACAAAGAAAAATCTCTGATTTTCCTGCAATATTTCATTCCCTAATGCACAGTGTTGTTCTAAATAGGAAGTAAAGAAATGTATAAAAAACATGGTTCATTTAATTGTTAGTGACATGATTATTAAAATAAGCTTACATATTATGATTTATTATAGTAAGGTAGCCTAGAAATATAATAGATAATGCTTTGGTGACCACATTTTAATTTAGGCTGATTATAGACTTCTAGTCAATTGCATTCCTATTTAGCCAATTCTCTATTTCTGCAGATATTTTGGGTAAATATAAGTCTAAATCTTTATATTAATTCTAATAAAATTTATATAGTTGGACTTGATCCACTGTTCCATACCTCTGAAGCTATTTTAAATCCTGGACAAATCAATCCATGTTTCCTGCCATCTGATAAGTTGTTGTGTCACCTAATGCCTTATTCACAATTATAAAAATGTCTTAACACAGTGCAACTAACAATAAAACTCTGCCATTTAAAACTAGATTATTCCCTGTCCATTGAGGTTGACTTACATCTGTAATATGGTACATCAGATAAGATTATTTAACCAGTTTCAAATTCTCTGCAAATCATCTGGTCAATCTCAAATTCATTTTTTTTCACTTATGCAAATGATATTGTCACTGGCAATGTTGGCTTTTGATTCTTGAGTTTGGCAAAGGGGAAGTTTATTTAGCATGCAAAGCAAAACTACACTTGAAGAGAAGATTTGAGCAAGCTGATCAGAGAGCTGCCTTGGCCTTTTAGAAAGAAAGTTACAGATTCAGAAGTAGTGAGTCAGTTGGACGGCATAGGCTCAGGAAACACGGTATGGAGGCAAAAGAAGGGCCCTTGGAGACAGGTTCAGGGGGTTAGCCCAGGGGAGCTGCCACTGCCTGCTGCTTCCCAGGTTGCAAGTCTAGTGGCGACCCTTAGAGCTTAGGAGAAGGAACGCAAAGATACATGCCTGAAGAAAAAAGGCATGAACGTGCTCTAGAGAGAGAAACCAATGACCCAGTGTGTGCTGTGTTTTCTAAAGGCAGCGATTTAAGGAAGGTCTCTGGGAAGGCTCTCAATATTCATCAGCTTTCCAGGTGTGTGTTTCAATATGCTAATTCATCAAAATGAGTGTATAGGGTCAGGGTGGTGGTCTCTACCGATTGGTCAGTGATAGGGTAGGGGGTCGTTGTTCATTCCATCTGGTCCTGACGTTAGCCATCGCATCACTTCATCTGGTTTTGCTGTTTTAGTGAACCTGGAATTGAAACACAACGAGGACTTGAGGTTTGACCAAATCTCTGTCTCTGTGGTCAACAGACCTGAGGCTCTGTTCCCAAGTTTACTTGATGCTGATCATAACATCATTGTCCTCAGGGTGTAATGCTAAGGGAATGGCTGTGCAAGGGAGAAGGAGGCAGGTGAGTCGCGTGCTGGGTGAGGTCAGTGTGAATCAGCTATCTGTTTCAGTTTTCCCGTCCCATTCGCAAGGATTTTTCCTAACTTCTTACTATCCTGCCTCAATATAATTAGCATTTTTGTCACATCTTTCCCAACCCAAATATTATATTTTGTTTTCATATTGTGTCATAACAAGGCATTAAATAAGGATGGTGCATGATACTGCAATAGGCCTAGCTCTTTGTGAACCCATGTTGCCTGCTTGGGGTCAATCTTTTCTTCTTTTTTTTTTTAATCCTCACCTGAGGAGAGGTTTTTCATTTATTCTAGTGCAACGGTTCTCAACCTGTGGGTCGCGACAATGAAAATGCATCCTGCATATCAGATATTTACATTATGATTCATAACAGTAGCAACATTACAGTTATGAAGTAGCAACGAAAATAATTTTATGGTTGGGGGTCACCACAACATGAGGAACTGTATTAAAGGGTCGTGGCATTAGGAAGGTTGAGAACCACTGTGAGGAGAAGGAAGAGGGAGAGGGGTAGAGAGAGAGAGAGAGAGAGAGAGAGAGAGAGAGAGAGAGAGATATTGATGTGAGAGAAAAACATGAATCAGTTGCCTCTGCATATGCGCTCTGACCAGGGGCTGAAGCACAACTTGGGTATATGTCCTGACTGGCAATCGAACCTGAGACCCTTAGGTGCACTGGGTGATGCTCCAACAAGTGAGCCACACTGGCCAGGACTGGGATCACTCTTTCTTTTGTATGCAATCACAATCAATACTTTTCTTGTGATAGGCATTGAAAATTGACAGATATATTTAGTTTGTCTTCTACCATCACTTTCTGATTATGATTGCTACTTCTTTAGATACAATTTTATTGTTTGCAAATGAAATAATCCTTGCTATCTGCTCATCTCAGAGGCCTGATAACATTAACTAGGCTCTTTCTAGGATCTATGGGAAAGGGGCACTGCTATAAAAACCTGCTATTATTGTTACAGCCTCTTAGTAAGTCATTTACTTGAAGAGTACTATGAATTGGATATTGCCCAGCTCCTAAAATACCCATAACAGCTGTATAGCGTAGCCACATCTACTAAAAAATGTGCTAGGAACTTAATGTGCTGACAGAGTACAAAATTATGCCAAGTGGCCAATTTTAGGGGGTTCCTGGGAGTCTTCAAAGGAACTTCATTTAGAAAACTCTTGATGTTAACAAAGACATTGACTTGAATTTTTGTAAAATTTTTACAAGAGCATGGTGCTGTTCCAATTTCAGGGCATATGTGTTACCTTTAACACCTGGTGAACTTGGCTACTAGCCCCTACATTGGTTAAGAAGGTGCTATCTCATGAGTTAGAGAATATCCTGATAATGATATATTAGAGACAGTATACTTATTTTAATATTCATAACAATTTTAGATTAGAAGATTTGAAAATAAATATTGCCTAGGTCGCCAAACCGGTTTGGCTCAGTGGATACAGCATCGGCCTGCGGACTGAAGGGTCCCAGGTTCGATTCCGGTCAGGGGCATGTGCCTTGGTTGCGGGCACATCCCCAGTGGGGGGTGTGCGGGAGGCAGCTGGTCGATGTTTCTCTCTCATTGATGTTTCTAACTCTCTATTCCTCTCCCTTCCTCTCTGTGAAAAATCAATAAAATATATTTAAAAAAAAATATTGCCTAAGTCAGTGATGGCGAACCTTTTGAGCTCGGCATGTCAGCATTTTGAAAAGCCCTAACTTAACTCTGGTGCTGTGTCACATATAGAAATTTTTTGATATTTGCAACCATAGTAAAAAAAAGATTTATATTTTTGATATTTATTTTATATATTTAAATGCCATTTAACAAAGAAAAATCAACCAAAAAAATGAGTTCACGTGTCACCTCTGACACGAGTGTCATAGGTTTGCCATCACGGGCCTAGGTTTACCTACACACAAAAAATTAAAAGTAAAATTCAGTTAGTTTCCTACCACCAAAAGAAAAGCAATTTCATCATACACATTTGAAGCTATTAAAATATATTATCTAAAATTTTCATCATGATCTATGCAGTTTTAGATCACACCCTATTACTTAATACTACATGCTAATGTCTTAGTGCATGAGATAGTCTATAAAAGCGTGACTTGAACAGTTATGTTATACATTAACATTTTCCTTTCTCAAAATTTGAATACATGAAACATTCTAAATATGTCTAATGTTGATACAAGATAAGGTCTCATGAGAAAAGTTACTTGGATAATGGAAGCTACATTTTTTCAAGCTCTCAATAAAAAAAATATCAAATCATCTTCCTGAAGTGATTACCCTTTTATGCTTTCATTGATAGCAGGTAAGTGACTGTTTGCCTTCACTTGCATATTATTGATTACTGGCAAGATAAACAAGAACAGAGCAAAACAATGTATTTCATTTATATACAGGAGAACAACAAAATTTTTATGGGAAAAGAAAGGGAGGGGAGAAGGAAGGAAAATAAAATTAGTGAAAATGTAGTATAATTCAATTTGAATTATTTGAAAAAGATGGAAAGCCATGTTCATCAACATCATATGATTTTTTGAATGACAGAGTAAGAAGAAACTTAAGAACTGTGCAATCAGTGATCCTGGATTTAACCATCTGTGGTTAACTTCTGTGGATTGTTTATCCTGTGTGTTCTTGATGTTTGTTTCTTGTCAATAAGAAGAATCAAACCAAGATATGTCAGTTTATCATGATTATCACGGCTGCATCCACTTGGCCTATTTTCTTGACTGCCATGTCAAAACTTAAGAAACAAGGAGTTACTCTATAAATGTCCACTGAAAAAAATGAAAGAAGTGAAAAACATGGAATTTATAGTTTTCACATTCTCATGCTTCTTGTAGCTGAACAGCAGCTTGTGTTTTGAAACGTTTGCTGCCTGCTGTGAACTGACAGCCAGACTTCAAAGTGCAATTCTTCTTACACAAGGACAGTCCAACCTCTCTCTCCTTTTGGCAAGGAATCAATAATGCATTCAATTCTAGAATATGCATTCTGTTAGAAAAACATTGTACTGTATTAATTTGTTTTTATGATAATACCTGAAGTATACAAGGATGAAGACAGGGCTCTGTCTTAAATTAAGCAAAGCTGAGAGATCCAATCCAGCTTTACAAATGTGTGATGCTGTGCCTATTTTTCCCTATCCCTGAACAGTATAGAAAACCCAGAGATGTGAAGAAGCCATATTAGGACTTCTGTGTGTGTATCTTCATCTAGGACAGTGGTTCTCAACCTTCCTAATGCCGCGACCCTTTAATACAGTTCATCATGCTGTGGTGACCCCCGATTTCATTGTTACAAATTGAACATAATTAAAGCATAGTGATTCATCACAAAAACAATATGTCATTATATATGTGTTTTCCGGTGGTCTTAGGCGACCCCTGTGAAAGAGTCGTTCGACCCCCAAAGGGGTTGCGACCCACAGGTTGAGAACCGCTGATCTAGGAAGATAAAGTTTACTAATACAATAAATGACACAAAAAATTGAGATATTTATTTGTGTTTTGTTCTTGGTGAACCAGGAGTTACGGAAAAAGGACAGAGGACAGTCAGGCCTTTGCTATGTCATCTTTTTTCATAGGTAGCAGAGAAAAGAGGTCTGGTTCATGGACTCTTAGTGTCTTAGGAGTTGTCCTGAATTAAAACCCCACTCAGGTCATTATTAGAGAAGAGAAATAGTTTGAGAAAAGAGGAGCATAGAGGTGAC
This sequence comes from Myotis myotis, assembly GCF_014108235.1. Taxonomy (NCBI): domain Eukaryota; kingdom Metazoa; phylum Chordata; class Mammalia; order Chiroptera; family Vespertilionidae; genus Myotis; species Myotis myotis. The sequence goes on from NW_023416316.1 coordinate 69,482,978, forward strand.
TCTTTAAGGCAGGGGTGGGAAATGTCTGGCACACCAGCTTTATAAATCATTTGGCCTGGCCCTGCCAAGGCGTTAGGGGTGAGTTCATTAAATGTAGGCTACTTTTTAAGTTGATCATTTTGTATAGACCTTGAATGATGTTATAAATATCCAAATGGCCCTTGGCAGAAAAGAGATTCCCTACCCCTGCTTTAAGTTCAAAGCTAGAGTAGTCCAAAACTGGGTGATCTGGACCTGTGGAAAACTGGGGACAGGGGAAAAAGGGAACACAATCATTACCCATTAACCTCACTATAACTGGAAAAGGAAAGTGCAAAGTGTTGAAACAGGAATTTTAGGGGAACATAGGCAGGCTTAGGGAAATTTTAGAATTGGGGTCCATGGAAAAACACAGGGCTACTGACTGGGAGAAGGTACATTTCCATAACACAAGGAAGCCAGGTGCAGCTATATTTCCATAAGACAAGGGAGCAGCAACAGATACATTTCCATAAGACAAGGGAACTGGAAGTAGCCAAATAAGGTCTGTATTTACAAAATAAAGAAGGAGGAAGAAAGCCCAGAGGGAATTGAAGGACAATGAGTGAGGAGGGGCTCGGGAATTACTATAGTAACCAATGTGAAAAGGAATATGGGGTTATTGGGGCACAGAAACAGCAGCCTTTATAAACCATGGAAACAGAAAGTTGGTGGGACCCTTTCCCCCTCCCCACATGGGAGTCCATTCTGTGGGACTCTTTCCCTCTTCTCACATGAGAGTCTGTACTTGTTCTTCAATAAATCTACACCTTTGCTATATACCCTCTGTCTGTGGATTCATTCTTTGACTCTGACAGACAAAGAATCCAGGTTCCAGTCCCAGAATTCCGTATCAGTGTCACTACTGCATCCATCTTAGATACCTGGGAGATGGTGTGGTCCAGGATTTATAAAAGGGTTATGAACCAGTGTCTAACTGATAAGGTTGTTAAATAATTGAAATATCACACTTGCTACACTACTTTACTTTCACTCTCCCTCTTGTAAGCATGATGAGAAGGTGATGATATCATCTATATCCAGAACAATTGTTGTAATGTACCCTGCGAATCACAGAAGGACGCCTCAAGAAGTCGAATTAAAGAGTCACATTTATTGTAATCCAGGACTATGAGGGGGCATCTTGCTTTCCCAAATCTCATAGTAACAAGATGGCCGCAGCTCCAGGGTTACATAGGCAAAAAATCACAAAGGTATTGATTACATCCCAGAGTTTGGAATGAGGAACCTAGTTTGCAAAAAAGCAGTTTACAGAAGCAGAAACAGCATGTTACCTAGAGCCCTTGGGTAACCTGGGTTAAATTTAGGCATGTTATCTAAATTACAGTTTTGGATCTAGAGCCCTTGGGTCTAGAGCCCGCTGACCTTGGGATAACTGTGCCGTCCTTCCCAGGTAAAGGAAAATGTGCTTTCTAAGACCAGTATGACCACAACCAATGGGATATTCACATTACAAGCAATAAGGCATTTAATCGAATGGGATGATTTATATAATTCAGAAAATCAAAATAACCTGTCCATTGTTAAATAAAGCAAATAGGTACATAAGCCAAACAGCAGGGTTAAAGTTAAACTATAATTTCCACCTGAGATGGTTGCTACCATACTTCACCATATGGCATCATATTTATTATAGGTAGAAGAAATTAAAGAGTTCTCCGAAATGAAACTGAAGATTTACTAAAACTCTAGATTAAATATATACCATGACCAAATATAAAACTCTCAGTTTTTGTATTCCTTTTCAATGTTCCTGCTAGTTAAGAAACTTCCCTACTAAGGAGTTATTTTATCACTGGTAGGTCTTTGCTCTCTCCTATGAAAATGCATATACATGGGTCAATAACCTGTTAGTTTCTGGGCATTATATTGATCCTTCCAGTTTATTTTTCTATTGTCATTGTTTGTATTCCAATAGACTCTCATCTCCTTAAATAACATTTTTCTGGAGTAAAATAACAGGATCTCGCAAGGAGTTTAATTATATACGAGCAGAACAATAGTTTGGGCTGTTTATCTGCTTGAACTCAAAGTGAACCTGAACCTTTAAAGCTGCTGTTGAGACCAAACTGCTGATGGAAACAAAAAATGTGCTTCCCTGGTTACTCGTTAAAAGAGCAAATCTTTTTTATTTTTTTATTTTTTGTCATAACTAGAAATTCGTGATCATAAAACTCATTAAAATTCCTATATAGAGTGTAAATATGACTATTGATGATACAATATCCTAAAAATTCAAGTTCTATTAAAGAGGCCAAAGTGCTTCACAGATTGAGCAATTTTTAAGTTCCTTAATTAGAACCAAATTAATTACAAAAAAAATTTACAAGAAAATAATTTCTGGAATTGAATGTTATGTTCCAAATTTCAAAAAATAAAATGGATTTACATACAAAGGTAAAATTGAATGCCTTATTCGTTCTGTTAATGGTAGCCTATCGTTTACCAGAATAATAGTCCATCATTTGGTAACTGAATACTTGGAAACTCAATATGAAGTCACTGAAGAGCCAACAAAAGCAGGCAAACACTAGATGGGATCAGACCCTAGTGGAAAAAGGGCCACTCTCTTGAGAGCCAAATTTATATGGGTTTTCTACTGAGGGAACCATAATGTCTATAAGTACTCTATCTACAGGGTTCAAGTCAAGAACTACAGTCTGCTTGGCCTCTTCAATCAGAGGGGACTGGAGCTGCCTAAGTGGTTGGATACTGTGACTGGGTACATCAGGAAAAGGACAGAGCCGTAGTGGAGGGGACCTTCAGAGCTGTGTAAAACACTTTGACCAAATATTGACTAACTGCTGACCCATATGCAGGTAAGACTGTAAAAAGTTCAAGAAAAATCAATACATGGAAGGGTGGAAGAGTTGAGCAGAGGTTTAAATTTCTGTCTTCCACAGGGAAGGCAGAATTCCAGTCTCTTCAAATAAACATAGTTGAGGAAGTACTTCCTGTCTTTTGTTGAAATCCCGAAGAGCACTGCCTTGGGGCAAAAACATGTAACCTGGGACTATGGGATTCACTGCAGGATTGTGGGCAAATTGAAATGGAACCTAACAACAACAGACACAAAACAAAAAACACAAGCCTACACGAGTCCCAGGTGACCTCCCGAAGAGTTGCTGCCAGAAGAATCAGACAGAAGCAGGGTTTCTATAATATATCAGATAAGATGTCCGGGATATAATGCAAAGTTATTACCCTCTGGAGCAATATGTGAAATTGAACCATGGGCAAGGGGAATACAAATCAGTAGGGGAAAAATCCACAAACTACAAAGTTAAATTAGCACAGGAGGACACGGAAATGACCATGCTAAATAAAACAGCTTCGTAAACAATAGAAGGACAATGGATGAGTAGGTAGAAAACTCAAGGTCTGTAAAAAGAAACAAAATGGAAAACTTAGCACTGAAACTAAAATAACAAACATTTTTAATCACTGGATGAGATTAACATCAAAGTGGACAGAACAGGAAAAAAAAAATCAACATAGGAGGTAGTATAGACAAATAATACATATTTAGTTTAAACAAAGATGGCAAACAAAATCATAAAAAAGGTAAAGGGTAGAAAAAGGTTATACCACACAAAAGATAGGAAAACTGGTGGAATAATATAAAGTCAAAATAAAATCAAGTTGAAGAATACTACAAATACATGTAATTTAATTATGTTAAAGTGTCAATTAATTATAGTTAAAAGACATAAACTGAATGTGTATTGTAAGACTAAAAACAGAGAAAGAGCATTATTCATGCTGGCCAAGACATGGAAACAACTGAATATCCCTCAATAAATTAGATAAAGAAGATACAAAACATATACAAAATGGAATACTATTCAGCCATAAGAAAAGGTGAAAACTACCTTATATTACAACATCAGTGGATCCTGAGAATGTCAGATAGAAAATAAGTCAGATAGAAAAAGTCAAGCACCATACGATTTCACTCATATGTAACACATAAAACTGAAAACAATTAATGAACAAACCAGATAAATAAAAGCTCATAGACAAAGACAACAGTATGGTGGTTAGCAGTAGGAAAGGGGGTGGAGGGCAGTGAATGGTAGAGGGGTGTGGAGTGCATGGTGATGGAAAGAGATATGACTTTGGGTGGTGGGCACACAATGCAATGTACAGATGATGTATCATAGACTTGTACACTTGAAACTGACATCATTTTATTAACCAATGTCACCCCAATAAATTAAATACATAAATAAAACTGATGAACAGAAACAGATCCAGAGACAGAGAAGCATGGATCAAACCCTCGAACCTCAGAGGGAAGGCAGGGGAGGGCGGGGGGAATGGGGAGAGATCAACCAAAGGACTTGTATGCATGCATATAAGCATAAGCAATGGACACAGACACTAAGGGGGTGAGGGCATGAGGGGGAGTGGGGGGCAATGAGGGGATAAGGGCACATATGTAATACCTTAATCAATAAAGAAAAAAATGGTAAATACATATATATATATATATATATATATATATATATATATATCCCATTTCTCTAGTTTAAACAGAGAATAGACTTCCCTTCTCTTAGAGCATTTACTTCAGAAAACTTGGTAATTGTGAATTTTTTTCTCTGCCCTTTTGAGTGGTATGAAAATCTTTAAAAAAGTAAAAAAGTATCTTGACAATTTTAAAACAAGGAATCGTTTCCTCAAGGACCTGAGAGCCATCTGATAAAATAACCATTAGGAAGATAGTGCCTCTATCTCACAGTCTCTTTGGGAGAATAAGAGCCTAATTTCAGTGGCTTCGAGTTAGAAGCCGGTGGCCTGTTATAGAAAAAGGAGAAATTCATTTTTCTTTAGATAAAAGCAATAAGTAAACACAAATGAGTGTAGCATGAATTGTGTGTGAGAAATGGTGCTATCAAATCCCCTTTCTTGTGTTAGCCTTTATCTACATGTGTATGATATGGGTTGTATCTGTTTGACCATATAAAAGGATGAATTCATTTCTGTCCTTACAATCTCTTCAGTGGAGTGCCTATAATGTTCATTACAGGATTAATGCGTATTCAGTAATAAAAGTATTTCCTTTTGCTTCAACTTTTGTGAAGGGGTTTGCTAGATTTTCAAAAGGTTGTGTTTTAAATTATGTTTCCCCAAACTGTCTGCCCCATAATAACAGAGTTTTAAAATATGTGAAGCAAAACTGGTAAAACTGACTGGATTAATTGAGAAATCCATAGTCCAATTTTGGTGTTTTCAACTGCGCTCCCTCAATGATTGATAGCAATTTGATTAATCATCTATAAATAATATGCATGATTGGAAAAATATTATGAGACAACTGATTATATTAAAATACATAATAAAATGTAGATTGAGCCCTAGCTTGGTAGTTCTGCTGGTTGGAGCGTCATCTGTATGCATATGGAAGGTAACCAATCAATGTTTCTCTCTCACATCAATGTGTTTTTTTTCTCTAAAACTGATTAAAAAAACAAACATATCCTCATATGAGAATTATCCTATATAATAAAAGGCTAATATGCAAATCGACCAAACAGCAGAACGACCTGTCACTATGACGCACACTGACCACCAGGAGGCAGATGCTCAATGCAGGATCTGCCTCCTGATTGGTCAGTGCACTCCCACAGGGGGAGCGCCGCTTAGCCAGAAGCCAGGCTCACAGCTGGTGAGTGCAGTGGCGGTGGCAGGAGCCTCTCCCGCCTCCATGGCAGCACTAAGAATGTCTGACTGATGGCTTAGTCCCTCTCCCAGCAGGGAGCAAGCCTAAGCCATCAGTCAGACATCCCCCAAGAGCTCCTAGATTGCAAGAGGGTGCAGGCCGGGCTGAGGGATCCCCCCGAAGTGCACAAATTTCATGGCATAATATATAATTATGTCAAGTAATCAAAGTGTGCACATTTTTTCATGTGCAAATGGAATAGAAGGTGAGCTATAAAACATTCTCAGTAAATTATTTTAAACATTAAAATATAAAGTATATTCTCTGACAAAAATGTAATAAAATTAAAAATAAATAATAAGATTTCTAGGAAAGCCCCAAATTTGAAAATTAAGGAACATATATATAAATGAAACAAGGAGCCAAACAAGAAATCATATAATGTGTGGTTCTAAGAGGGAAATGTATGGTTTCATACTCATAATAGAAAAATAGATAATTAAATCCATTGTCTAAATATCACCTTTAAATATCAAAGAAAAGAAGACTAATTGCAAAGCAAGTAAAAAAATGGAAATAACAATTAATATAGAAATTAATGAATTAGAAAACACAAACAATAGAAAAAATAGAGCTATAATTTCATCCTTTGAAAGCTTCAAGAAAATTTATAAAAATCTAGATAGAATAATCCTGAAAAGGAATATCTATATATATAAAAGCCTAGATGACTGTTTGATTGTCAGACCATCCAAATGGTACCTATAACACACAATGACCACCAGGGGGCATACACTCAACACAGGAGCTGCCAAGCTGTGGTGACTTGGCAGCTGCAGTTCTCTGGTGATGTACCTGGAACCATTGAGGAGGGAGCCCAATTCTAGGGTGTGTCACCTGAGAATTGTCCCCTCGCAATACAGGACCCCTCAGGGGGTGTCAGAGAGCCACTTTTGGCCCAATCCCTGCAGGCCAGGCCAAAGGACCCCACCTGTGCATGAATCAGTGCACCAGGCCTCTAGTAAAATAATAAAATGGATGAGAGAAAGGATATCACCACAGACCATATAGATACTTTAAAGGCAAATAGAGAAACCATTATAAACAAGCATGGTAATAAATTATATAATTAGATGACATGAATAAATTCCTTCATATAATTATTCAGCAAAATAAATACAAAGTTTATAAATATTGTCTCTTTTTAGGTTTTTTTGGACCTAAAATACATGATCCTAGTCATCAAGCCATCTTTGTTACTGTGATAATTAAAGTCTTCATGCATCATTTTATGATCACAAAATTTATTTATAAACTATTTTATGCTTTATTTTAGTGATTATAGCTTATTTATATTTACTCCTTCCCAATTTATTTACTACCTTTAAAAGCCTTATGTTTGATTTTTATCTTTTTATTTTAAAATATGTTTTTAGCATCTATATTTAGATGCTAAAGTTTTAATATCCTGAGGGCTCATTTAAACACCCAATTATTAGCTATTCTTACAAGTCTCAGGTGATATCTCATTGTAGATTTAATTTCTATTTTTCTGATGATTAAAGATATTGAGCATCTTTTAATATGTTTATTGGCCATCTATCTGTCCTCTTTGGAGAAGTGTCTATTCAGGTCCTCTGACCATTTTTTATTTGGATTGTTTGTTTGTTTTGGTGTTGGGTTGTATGAGTTCTTTATAAATTTTGGATGTTAACTCCTTATCAAATGTGTCATTGGTAATATGTTCTCCTAATCAGGAGGCTGTCTTTTCATTTTGCTGTGAAAAAACTTTTTATTTTGATGTAATCTCATTTGTTTGGGGTTTTTTTCCCTTGCCCGATGAGATATATCAGAAGAAATACTGCTAAGAGAAATGTTAAGAGATTTTACTGCCTATGTCTTCTTCCAGGAATTGTATGGAATACAATTAGAGACTTACATTTAAGTCTTTAATCCATTTTGAGTTTATTATTATATATGATATAACAAGATCTAGTTTCATTTTTTTTGCATGTACCTGTCCAATGTTCCCAACACCATTTAATGAACAGTCTGTCTTTATCCCATTGTATGTTCTTGCTTCCTTTGTCAAATGTCAGGATGGTTATCATCAATCAACAAGCATGTTGGTAAGGCTATGGAGAAAAGGAAGAACCTGTCCACTGCTGGTGAGAATGCAAGTTGGTGTAGCCACTATGGAAAAGAATATAGAGGGTCCTCAAAAAAATTAAAAATGAAAAAGCTTTATGATTTAGCAAGCTCCCTTTGGGGTATACACCTGAAGACACTCAAAACACTAATTCAAAAGAATATAGACACCACTATGTTCATTGCAGCATTATTTACAATAGCAAATGTATGGGATCCATCCAACTGTCCATCAGTAGATGAGAGGATAAACAAGTGGTGGTACTTATATGCAATGTAGTGTCACCTGGTCGAGAAAACAAAATCTTTACCACTTATGACATCATGGATAGACCTAGAGGGTATTATGCTAAGTAAAATAAGTCAGTCGGAGAAAGACAAATACCATATGATTTCAGTTATATGTGGAATCTAAAGAAAAAAATAAATGAACAAATAAAACAGAAATATCCTCAAAGATACAGAGAAAAGACTGATGGTTTCCAGAGGAGTGGGGGGATGAGGAACTGGGTGGAAAAGTGAAGAGATCAAGAAGTACAAATTAATAGTTACAAAATAGTAATGAGAACGTAAACTACAGCGTAGGGAATATAGTCAATAATGTTGTAATAACTATACTAGTATATGGAGCCAGATGGGGACTGGAAATATTGGGGGGATCACTTTTTAAAGTACCTAACTATCTAACCACTATACTGTACTCCTGAAACTAACACAAAATAATATTGAATATGAACTTTAATTAAACAATAAAATTTAACAAGTAAATCTATATATATATATAAAAGCCTAAGCTAAAATCCAACCGTTTGACCATCCAACCAGTAGCTATGACACACAATGATCATTAGGGAGCAGATGCTCAATGTAGGAGCTGCCAAGCTGCAGTTCTCAAGTGACACACCCAGAACCAGAGAAGAGGAAGCCTGATTCTGGGGTGTGCCACCCAAAAACCACCCTCTCACAATCCAGGACCCCTCAGGGGATGTTGGAGAGCCAGTTTCAGCCCTATCCCTGCAGGCCATGCTGTGGGACCCCACCTGTGCACGAATCCGTGCACCAGGCCTCTAGTATAACAATAAAAAGGTAAACATCTAATTGACACTTTAAACCAAGAGCAGACATTCTACTCAGGCAAACACTTGCTTTCAAGGTAACAAAAGACATGTGTTCATGCACGTGTGTATGTATGTATGTCATAGGTATTAAATGTTATCACATGTGGATGTGGGTTAATAATTGAATTCCATATCATCTAGATAAAACAATCATTATATCACTGTAGTAATTAACACTTGAAGTTGTGATCCTTAATAAAGCAGAATCCTACCATCACATAGACAATTTGATACAATTTCTATTAAATATTGAACTATTAAAATTCAGAGGAGACAGAGACACATGATATTCTGTGCACAAAGCTACTGATGCACGCTGAAGAAATGAGAGCCTCATGAATTTCTAAATCAATATTCTCTCTTGATATAAGCTCGTATCTCTTAATTTGTTCAGCAGTTTCTGCTGGCATTGAATTATATGAACCACCGGGGGAAAGCCAGCTTATTTACACAGTCACTCAGAAACTCACAGTGGCAGAAGTGATTCCCTGGAAGTGTCACATGGTCCTCGGCAGGAGACCCTGACTTCACAAGCCCCTTTAAACACGTCTGATTAGGATATAGCCTTTGAACACTATTTCTGCAACACACAGTGATGCAGAACATTCAAGCTCCTCAATGAGAATAATCTTTAGTGCATTAAATATAGAGTTCCCCTGACTGGATAACCAATAACAAGATTTTTAAAACTTATAATTGCCTATTTAGTAAAAAAATAAAAAATAAAAAAGTTAAACCCTATTCTAGTCAGTAGAAAACAAATCACATTGAGAATCAAAAAATGTGATTTGATTTTATTCATTATTTCAGAAGCCCAGTGACTCGAGCTTAGGTCTGGCAAAAGCAGGAAAGTCCGCAATTTGACTGTCCACCACCAACACTACCAAAATTTCTCTCATTTATTTTCTTATAAAAATCACAACTGAATAATTATGGGATGCTATTAAAATCTCCTAAATAAAATGATTATATTCTAACAGCCCACATATACCAGGAAGAGTTTTCGTAGTTCACAGTTACACTCTGTGACACAGGACGGCTGAAAGGCACTTTTATTTTGTGTTAAACCATGACATAAATGAGCATAGGTGGGTCAGCTTCTGATGGAATAAAGGGATCTGCATTAACTTTCAGGGGTAAATATTTATGGGGCATCTATTCTCAAAAGCAGGTGATGATGAGAAAACAGTGTTTTTATAAAACAAACACGACAGTGACATGGTTATCACATTTCCAGACACTGCTTTTCCAATTTGCAACATATATTTACAGACCCACATCTCATAATTTTGGGTGTATATTATATATTTAATTTTTCATGAATTGCCGAAGCCGGTTTGGTTCAGTGGATGAAGCATTGGCCTGCAGACTGAAGGGTCCCAGGTTCGATTCCATCCAAGGGCATGTACCTGGATTGCGGGCACATCCCCAGTGGGAGATGTGCAGGAGGCAGCTGATCGATGTTTCTCTCTCATCGATGTTTCTAACTCTCTATCTCCCTTCCTCTCTGTAAAAAAATCAATAAAATATATTTTAAAAAAATTTTTTTTCATGAATTAACAATGGTTTAATTGACATAGTCAATAAAGTAAAATAAATGTAGAGGGCCGCCAGGGAGGCACCTAGGCATTTTCTTATAATTATTGTCAGCTGAACTCAGAGCATAGGCAGAGCCATGCCCTGGGAACATGCTTCCCCAATAAGGCTGGACATGTTAATCAGGCAGGGGCGGAACTAGATAGGTAAATCTAGGGCTTTAAAATAAACCTGCTGTGTGGCTCAGCCTGCTTTTTGCCGCCTCTCCATCAGAGAGGATGGCGCCCACCTGGCCCCAGCTTAAAATCTATTTCTGCGTCCTGGTCTTTCTTTAATTTCTTAATCCCCAGCTCCTCCACTCAGCAAATGGACTGTTTCCTTTTCCATGCGGGACGTGGAAAAGAGAGAAACAGCCCCCCACATTTGGCGCCCCCCAACAGGGACTGAGTACGGAGGCAAAAGAAGAAAGCGAGGGGGTCACTCCCAGAAGCGTGTGCACACAGATTTAAAGGAATAAGGTAAGGGGAGTGTATTGTTGTGAATTGATATGAAATAGCTAGGTGTAAAACGTGGGTAATCCTCAAAAAAATGCTTTAAACTATGCTCTGTTAATTGTAGTCAAATTCTTGATTTCTTTCTTAAGCTTTGTTGATGAAACCTGGGAAAAGGTTTGAAAGCAGTTGTGTGACCAATACTCAGCAAAAAGTCCAAAGAAAATTCCTATTTTAATTGGTGATGGCCTTGATTTGGCACAGGAGAGTTTAAGAATGTCTAAGTGGGGTGCAGCCACGGCCTTACAGCCTGGAGTGGAAGGGTGCGAGTCTCTAAGAATACCATCTGCACGTCCTCTGCCTCCACGTGTAAACTACTTGTAACCAAGTAGAAAAGGATTAAAGGAATTTCTCAGGAACTGCCGATGATTCTTTATCTTAAAAAATCTTTTCTTTCCTTAAAAAAATAAAAATAAATAAAAATTGAAAAATAAATAAAATAAAAAGAGTAAATGCCAGCCCCAGCAGGAAAATTGTGACCATTTTTAAGTTCAAATCATCGAAAAGTATTGAGATTTATAATATTGAAATGTTGATCTGAGTATGCCTAGTATGAAGTCTAGACGATAGAAGTTAATCTATTAATTGAAAATGCCTTATATTTTATTTGAAATGTATCCTTAAATGTAAAAGTCTCTTTTTTTGCCATTAAAAAAGTTTAAAGTTACACCCTTTTTTTTTAATGGAAGGAGGGGTAGACACGCCCTTCCCCTAGCGTGTAGGTAATCCAATTCCCGCCAGCAGCCATCTTTAGGAATGTTAATTTGCATTTCTATGGCTACACCTTTTGCTAGCCAACCTTCGCAGAAAAGGTCAAGCAGCCAAAAGGTGGCTCCTTTGAAATCAGCTTTCCACCAGTAGTCATTTTGTAATACCTACAAGTTCGCTTCTCAGTTTCCCCGCGCAGAAAAAATATGGTTTAAAGTTAATTATTAGATTTCAATATTTATTCTTAAAAATATAAAAGTGTAGTCAATCAAAGAACTGCTAATATTTGACTTGTAAGCTCTGAAAGTTTAAAGTGCAAATTGAATCGGGAGAAATTAAATATCTAATGTATAACTTGTTTTTGAAAAAATAAAGTGTGTTTTCTCTTAAATGATTAGGAATTCAAAATATGTTATGTCTTGGTCTGATTTAAAAAAGAGGATTAATTTTATGATCTCAACTGAAAATTTTTTAATACAAAAACCAGTTTAAATTTGATTGATATTCTTTAAGATAATTATAAAGGGTATAAACAGCTTATGAGATTTCTGTTTGTCTACAATAAATGTCGGTCATCTATCTTTTAGGGGTTTTGGTTTGCTCTGTCAAAGAACAGTGTAGACAGCCGCCACTTTGAGCTGCCTGACTTGGCAGCCTCCATGTTGGCCGCATGGCCTGCCGCTCCCCTGGGGGCCGCCATCTTGATACATCAAAGGCCCCGCCCTCTGACTTAACCAATCACAAAAGGAGTGTCTGCTCACTGAGGCAGGCTGGGATTTCAGGGGTGGAGTTTTAAGGCGGAGTTTTACTGCGGAAATGCAGATGGGGCAGAAAGTGTGCTTGCCTCTCGAATTTATTTAATACTATTTTTAAGAAAATATTTTTAATACTTAATAAATTGGCAATCACGGTCTTAATATAATTTCAGTGGTATGATAGACCAATGTTTTAAGCAGTTGGCTTATAAGGGCCGACAATAGAGCTCGTATTTCTTAAAAGGCTTGTAGATAAGAGACATTTTTAAGTCATCTTAAATTCTCAGTAGAACCATAGTTATACATATATCGTAAACAAATAAAGAGTAATTGATTCCATGGTCAAGACTAGATCCTATTATGTTGAGAACTGCTTTTAAATGTTGAAAATTTTTTAATTAGATATGTATTTGACAGTTTTTCCCAAGTGCAATATTTCAAAATATAATATGCTTGGTTGCATAAGAAATATCTTCCAAATAAAAGAAAAAATTGATTTATTAGTAGTAATGTCTTTATTTAAACTAACAAAAGCACCACACCGCTGCATTTTAAATTAGGCTGGAGGTGGGGCAGCGTTTGCACCTCGTGTGTCAGACATAAAATTACTAAATTTACTAATCTTTGTAAGCAATTGAATCCTAGTAAAATAAAATTCTTCTAAAAAGTTACTGAAGGCTTCCCATGATCCCTTTGTATATGTAAATAAGCTGAAAGGGAATGCTGTTTAAAAATATTTTAAATTTAATAAAAAGGAGAAATTTTAATATTTTGAAATATCTTCCACTAATATTTATAGGATAATCTAATGATTTGCTGTTAAAATACCAAATCTGAAAATAAGTACAGTCACCATAAATGTTTAATGACTTTGACTTGAAATACATGGCCTTGCGGCACTCTCGGTCAAGATCCAAGAAATAATCCTCTGGGTTACTTGGTGTGAAAGAGAAAGATTTTTCTTTTTTAAGTTGAAGTTCTCCAAGTGTAATCCAGCAGAAAGAAGACAAACCAGACAACCAACCGCCCAGAGACCACCTGGGGCATGGTAAAGTGAAGTATGGTAACAATTAACTCAGGTAAAAACTGTAAGTTTCATATTGGTCTTAGAAGGCACATTTTTTTCCTTTACCTGGGAAGGACAGCACAACTATCCCAAGGTCAGAGGGCTCTAGTTAGTATGTCAATTCAGTGTTCTGGAGACCCAAAACTGTAATTTAGATAATATGCCTAAGTTTAACCTGGGTTACCCAAGGACTCTAGATAATGTATTTACCCAAAACTGTAATTTAGATAGCATACTGTCTCTGCTTCTGTAAACTTCTCCTTTTTATTTTGAAAACTAGGTTCCTCATTCCAAACCTCCAGACAGCCAATTTAAAATTGAATTGTCATGACCTAGAGCAAAGAATATTCTTACATGGTATTATTCTACAAGTTTTATTAATAATTTTTGATGCTTTAAAACAGTATATTGTGCATTTATCCCAAACAAACTTACAAATTCTTTGAATGTTTGGCAACAATTTAATATTTAAGGACATAAAAGGATTTATTCCCTTCCACTGTGTGGAAGGCCCCCTGGGAAGGCACTTAAGCATTCTGTATTGACCTCTCTTGACCTTTTTGCCAAGAGGATTTCCTCTTCTCACAATCCAATTGTCTACAGCTGTTATCTGAGCTCTCCATTCAAACTGAGATCATGAAAAGCTGGCACCATGGATCTGTCTCTTGCCCAATGGCATAAGTTGGGCCCTCTCTGGAAAAGAAACCTGGGTTCCCTATGATCAATGCCTGGGCCGGCCAGCAGGCGAGAGGATCCAAAGGCAGTTGCTGGGCATGGAGGCCAGAGGGACATAGGTTAACAAGGAGACAGAACTAAACCTCACATCACCCTACTTGGCCCAGAGATGGCTGGTAGTCAAAGACGGGTAAGACCCCACAGGGTGGGGCGACCTAAGACAGGCACAGTCGGGGGCCAGTAGGAGAAAACTTGGGGTTCACCAGAGGCGGGGCACAGATCCTCACCCCCCCAATGGTGCAGGGGCTTGAACACTCGCCCCTTCTGAGGAAGGTCTCCTGTCCCCATGGCTGCTTCTTGCTTCCCATGCCCAGCCCAAATCAGGAACCAAATAACAGAAGAGACTTGGCCCAGCTGAAAATGGTACCCAGAAAAATGAAGGCTTAGTTTAACAGACTCTAAATTTAAATCTAGCCTAACAACAGAAATGCTTAAGCCTCCTCAAGGACGTAAAGTGATCCTTTCAATTAATATTTACAGTGTAAATTAAGATTATTATTAAAATATTAAATTTGACAGTAAAATAGTTAAGTTTTCAAATTAATTAAATTTGGCTAACTTTAAATAAGTAATTATTCAAAAAGTATTAACCAAAATTTTCATTTCGTGGTAAAATTGCTTAACATACAAAAAAGTTAGTTATCTAGACTGCATTATATATTTTCCAAAAATCCTCCTAATTAAATAAAAAAAAGGGGGGGAGATAGTGGAAAAATGCCATGTAAGAAAATAGATCCTATAATTAAATTAAAATTTTTTCATTAGCGAGACACCCAGAAAAAACACAGATTATGTCAGGGAAAGCCAGGAGAAGATCATTTCAAAGAAAAAATCCCAAGTAAGGTTTTTCCTTTAACCTTTGGTCGAGAATATGTTTGTATATTTTTAGAAGAACAGCTCCCAGACCATGTAGTTTCCTGCAACAACAGATCCCAACTGACCAGATTGCTCCAGCCACAAAGACAGGAAAGACAGTTCAGAGATGGAGATGGTGAAGACGCCTTGTCATGATAGCAGTCAGCACCTGTGCATTGCTGCAGGTTGCCCAGGACCAAGAGCAAGGAAGAAGGAGCAATGCAGCCAATTCGGGTGCCAGAGCGTTACATCCGTCACCACAATGGACTCAGACATTCACTAAAAAGGACTAAGTACTGCCCTAATGACAGCAAAAGGGAAGAAAAAGAAAACTGAAAGATGCAAGGGACTGTTGTGCCAATATGAAGTCATCTGAAGAAGTTAACGACTGAAGCGCAACAGATTGTGGAAAAGCAAGAAGTTGAAGCTACTTCTTCAACATTGTTCCTGCTCATGCTAGCATCTGATAGCTGCCAGTCTTCTGCAAAGTCTTGCGCAGCCAAGTCCAAGGACTCTGAGTAAATATACACGAGCAGCAAAAGAGACTTTTTTTCATTTAGTAGCAAGAATGTTAATATGTCCATAGTTCTGATTTCTCATATTGTTGTTTTGCATTGGCATTGTTTTGTTATTATTTAATAGCCAGTTTTGTTCTTAAAGTTCAAATTTTGAAAATGATAGCATGTATGTAGTTTAGTATTTGCATTGTTTGCAATTGTTTTAATTCTAGAGCCCTACTATTAATGTTTAAAATTTTACTTTTATTATAGTAGCTTAAAAAACAAAAACGGGGGAGATGTAGAGGGCCGCCAGGGAGGCACCTAGGCATTTTCTTATAATTATTGTCAGCTGAACTCAGAGCATAGGCAGAGCCATGCCCTGGGAACATGCTTCCCCAATAAGGCTGGACATGTTAATCAGGCAGGGGCGGAACTAGATAGGTAAATCTAGGGCTTTAAAATAAACCTGCTGTGTGGCTCAGCTGCTTTTTGCCGCCTCTCCATCAGAGAGGATGGCGCCCACCTGGCCCCAGCTTAAAATCTATTTCTGCGTCCTGGTCTTTCTTTAATTTCTTAATCCCCAGCTCCTCCACTCAGCAAATGGACTGTTTCCTTTTCCATGCGGGACGTGGAAAAGAGAGAAACAGCCCCCCACAATAAATAAAGACAAAATTGAAAGAATAGGTAAAAGCAGAGTGTGTACTAATATACCGGAAGTGTAGGTTAAAAACCACTACCCACTATCTATGAGCATTTAAATTAAAGACTTTTTACAACAGTGGATTTTCTTCTGGGAGTGGAGTGACTACATAGTTTATATTTAACTAGTGGGTCTCACATCTCTTGGAGATTCTTATTTTTTCTTTACTAAAGACTCTTGGAGGCTATTGATCTCAGAAGAGTGTGTGTAAAAGGTTGTGGCAGTAATAACATTGGCACGGCACACTCCCTATAGAGTGTCTCCAGTCCAGAGGAATAGTGGTTTAAAAAAAAAAGGAAATGATTGTCACAATGATCAGAAAATATGTTTCCTCTCATGGCTACAGATGAGTCTGCATGTTTAGTTTCCAATGCAATCAGCTTATAATTGATTCAGTGAGCAGTTGCCATGTGAAACTGGGCCTAATTATAGAAGCAAGAGTGGAAAGGTACTCCCCAAATTGCTACAAGATCATTGTTGAAGAGAAGAAATGCAGTCAGATCCATAATTAAGAGATTATTCTAATACAACCTAAAACTAATCTAAAAATGAAGTCTTTAAATAAAGAAATAGCATTAATAAGCTAAGAGAGGAGAGGATATGGAATCATATAAAGTGAACAATTAACTAGGGGAAGCAGGAAAAAGAGAGGATGAGAAAGAAATAAAGGAAAATGTAACTAATAGGAAACTATTGTGAACATGTGGATATTAATCCAACAATCTATGTCAAAACTATATTAAATGTGAATGATCTGCATAGAACAATTTAAAGACAAAGCTTTTTCACAGTGGATTAAAAAACAAAACCTAACTATATTATCTATAAGAATCCACTTTAAATATAGATATAGATAGGATAAAAGTAAAGTGATGGAGAAAGATATACCATGCTAACATTAATAAATATTTTGAATTGCATTAAAATACAAGTTATCAAAATCTGTGCAAGTGAAAGCAATGAGTAGAAGAAAATTTATAACATTAAACACATACATTAGAAAAGAAGAAAGATAAAAAGCAAATGATCCAAGCTTTCATTTTGTGAAGAGTAAGAAGAGTAAATTACACTTAAAGAAGCAAAAATACTTTTTAAAATATATTTTTATTAATTTCAAAGAGGAAGGAAGAGGGAGAGAGAGATAGAAACATCAATAATGAACAAGAATCCTTGATCAGCTGCCTCCTGCACACCCACACTGGGAATCGAGCCAACAACCAGGGCAAATGGCCTGACCAGAAATCAAACCGTGACCTCCTGGTTCATAGGTAAATGCTTGACTACTGAGCCACGATGGCTGGCTACAGAAATAAATTTGTAAAAGAGAAGAACTCAATAAAATTGAAAACAGGTGCCAGAACCGGTTTGGCTCGGTGGATAGAGCGTCGGCCTGCGGACTGAAAGGTCCCAGGTTCGATTCCGGTCAAGGGCATGTACCTTGGTTGCAGGCACATCCCCATTAGGGAGTGTGCAGGAAGCAGCTGATCAATGTTTCTCTCTCATCAATGTTTCTAACTTTCCGTCCCTCTCTCTTCCTCTCTGTAAAAAATCAATAAAATATATTTTTTTAAAAAATTGAAAACAGGAAAACAATTGAGATAATCAACAAAACTAGGTAAAAGCTGGTTCTTCCAAGAGATAAATAAAAGTGATAATCTTATAGCTAGGCTAACTAAGAAAAATGAGAAAAAGACACAATTTACCAAAGTCAACAAGGAAAGAGGGATGGTTACTACTGATGCTATGAACATTCTAGAAAGGATAGAGGAATACCATTGAGATAGCAAGCCCCTTCCCTGCTTGCATCACCATAACCGCGCCTCAGCTTCTGCAATCTCCCTTGCTTCTTCTGCGTCTACTCCAGTAGGGTCTGCTGCCAATCAAGCTACTGCTGTCTCAAGTGACAGCCCTCACTCCCCAAGCTGCAACAGATACCTGGGAGCTTACCATATAACATAGAAAGAATGCCTAGGATGTATGTATATGCCATGTACGGGAGACAGAGAGCCTGGGAAAATATAAAATGCCAAACCTCGCTTTGTTCGGAGCTCAGCCTCTGGAGGGGACTCCACTGAGCCAGCACCGGTGCGAATAAGACAGTTCTGTTCTGAATCTCTGAGTGCTTACCACTTCCCACCAGCCTGATTTTTGCCATAACACCACGAATACTATGGGCACAAATTTGGTATATTGGATAATACAAAACAATTTTTTGAAACTTCAAAGTATCAACATTCACAAAAGGAGAATCATTGTGGAGGTAAAATGAACACCAAAAAATACATAAGAAAACACAGGAAAATTTAATTGTTAGATAATAAGATTTTAAAATGTTTTTAGTGGAAGTGTAAGATATAAAAATATTAAGAAACTTATTATATTGCCTTGATTAATGTTTACGACCTGATTTACTAATGGCTACTAGTGACTATATATATATATATAAGTTAGTGTGTTTATAAATGTATTTTTATAAGACACCCACTATTGCTATAAATTATCTTTAATTGACAAATATTTTACACAAAAAATAGACATTTAATTTGCTCAGAGCAAACATTGTTGCGCAATCTTAAGAAATCTGTGTTTGACATGTTTCAGACTGTTTCTGAAACTACAAGATGTCAAAATGAGGCAGGCCTACTGAATGAAATATTTTCAGAAAATAGCAACACTAGTATGTATTAAGAGCTACTGTTTGACACTTAAATATTATATGTCAGTTAGCAAACTCACTGTTATATAGAAATTGGAATGGTGTCTTCAATTATTTATAATTATCACAATTTGAAAAGGCAATACAATCACTTTAGAGATGAGAAAACTCAGGTTCAGAGAGATTAAGTAACTTTCACTAGGCCACTTAGCAAGTAAGAGGAGAAGATAATATTAGAATCTACTTAAATGTATTTTACTGTTACAAGCTCTTTCTAAGGAATAACTCTGCCAGATATATTTTTGGTAGTTTATTCCTCTTATAAATAGATAGTTGTTAACATGTAAATCAACCTTTGAGGTAAAGTGTTCTTGTTTAAAGCTTAAAGTCATCAAATTTTGGCAAAGTTTTATGATTTCTTTTGGTTCAGTACTCAGGTATTTTTCAGATGCAAATCACAGAAATATTTCAGATATACAAATGTATATATTAAGTGAATATTATTATACTCACTATAGTTTTATATTTGTAATAGCTTTGAATGATTTGAAATAATCTTATAAATGAATATTTATAAGAGATTATGAGTTTTGTTTATTATAAATTCAAAGTTTCTGTTTCCAACTAAGTCTGAGCCCCCAGGTGTCTACTGGAATCTTTATGTTTAGTCTTTAGACATCCTTGCTTAAAGGACAT
Source organism: Myotis myotis (assembly GCF_014108235.1). NCBI lineage: Eukaryota > Metazoa > Chordata > Mammalia > Chiroptera > Vespertilionidae > Myotis > Myotis myotis. Next base: position 69,502,706 of record NW_023416316.1, read on the forward strand.
TGCAGGTGCATGTGTCTTCTCAAGGATGCTTACCCTGCTGGTAGTATCTAGAAGTTAATTTTAGTTCAACCTGCTGTTACAATAAAAGCCTAAGGAGGCAGGTGAATGGGGCTGTTTGGTTTCTCAAGCCAGGCAGTCCCTTAGCCCTCTCTTTCACAGAAACATGTGTCAGAGTAACCATTCATCTGTCGCTCAGGGCCTGCCAGTCAACACAGGCATGTTCCACCCATTTTTACAGTTAATGTTGAGAAACATCCTATCCTACTTCCTATAGAGCCATGCTGGCCAATAAGAAACACTACCACACATTGCTATTAAACACTTAAAATGTGGCTGGTCTGAATTGAAATGGGTGGTAATTGTAAAATACATACCAAGTACTGAAGGCTTAGTATGGAAGAAAACTAGCATCAATATTTTTATATTGCTTGCAATTGAAATGATAATATTTTGGGTAAGTTGGTCAATTAAATGCCTTATTAATATTAATAGTACTTGTTTTTTCTACTACTTCTTAATGTGGTCACAGAATTTTCAACTAGATATGTAGCTCACAATATGTAGCATGCTAAGGTACATAAATGTTCAATAATATGTCCCCATGCATTCTTCTACACACATACACACAAACACACACACACACACACACACACACACACACACACACACACACCTGACCATGTTATAACATTTATGCATGTATATTACATCTGAAATATAACACTTGCATCTTTGACATATCTATATTTATCAAAATCCAATTTTAATTTGGATAGTTTTAAGACTCTTCCAAACAAAAAATCTTGTATTTTAATGCTATCTCATGGCCAATGCCCTGTTGACTTTAAACAAATAGCCAGGTATTTCTCCAGAAAAGTGGGTTTATTTGGGTAAAACAAAGAATTGCATTTGGACACATAGTCTAATGACAAACCACGGACAAGTCTACAAAACAAAGGAGTAGGTAGGGGCTGTTGTAAACAAAGTCCATTTGAAGAAGCTGAAAGTTCAGAATATAGTGACTTTTCATTGGCTGAGTTACAGCAGTTTCCCATGGGCAAGGCTGTTACTGGGCAAGAAGAAATCTTTGTTCTTCCTGCTGAGATAGTAAAAGGTCTTACTTCCTGCAGGAGATGCAAGGCAAGTCTCTTCTTGTGGAGTCAGTAGTGTGTGCTGAGTGACATATAAAGAAAAGTTTTGTCTTCCAACCTCTCCACCCCATTTTACATAAGATTTCTGTGTCTTCATTTTCACAGCTGCATCTCATTTTCCTTGCTTATACTGTACTGGAAGAAGTGTTTAAGCTAAAAATTGTATTTTATATCTTTATGACCTGAAAAATATGCATGAAAACAAGTGTTGGATAATTCACGAAGGAACATCCACTTCAGTGTCCTGTTTCAGATATAAAGTAATCACATGCAATTAGCCAGTAAACAAAGACATACTTATGCCTATTAAATGAGAAAATTAGAAAATGAAGCCTAAGAACACTAGTAATCCATAGAAAAAATCACCAAATATATTTAGCATGCTTTCTATAATTTTTATTGTAACACTATAGTATAAAAGTAAAAGTGAGTGATTCACATTTTCTAAAGCACTGATCTCAAAAATAGCCAAGCAAAATTCCAAATTTATTTTTAGAATTGATTATATTTTTATATTTTTAATTTTTTTAACTTTTTAAAAAATATATTTTATTGATTTTTTACAGAGAGAAAGGGAGAGGGATAGAGAGTTGGAAACGCTGATGAGAGAGAAACATTGATCAGCTGCCTCCTGCACACTCCCTCTTAGGGATGTGCCCGCAACCAAGGTACATGCCTTTGACCAGAATCGAACCTGGGACCCTTGAGTCCCCAGGCTGACGCTCTATCCATTGAGCCAAACCAGTTACGGCTTGATTATATTTTTACTTGAAATAAACCACGTGCCTATTGTAATGCTCATTTGCAGAAAACTTGCTTTCTTTAAAATATTATAGTTGAAAGAAGTCAACACATCACTATGAATTTTTAACTGAAATATATTTTCATAAATACCTACAAGGGATAGTAAAGATTTAAAGTTGACTAAAACATAGTAATCTTTACAAACCTATACTTTTAAAAACTTTTACTTAACAAGAAGCTATTTCTAGAATCATGCTACAAGCCCTAGTTTGTTCCATGGAGAATTTTTGTTTACTCCCAACCAGTTGTGATGTTAAAATCATATCCAGCCTTACAATTTTTAATCCTGTGTAATAAGCTAATTGAAATGGGAATAATCATTTATATGGATGGCATGTGTCCATTAACCCAGGCATCTACTTTCAAATACTCCCTCCCACCCTGGCTGTAGTGGCTCCATTAGTTGGAGTGTACTCCCGTACATCAGGCGGTGGTGTGTTCAGTTCCCAGTCAGGCACATAACTGGGTTTTGGATTCAATCCCCAGTTTGGGCAAGTTACAGAGGTAATTGATTGATGTCTCTCTCTCTCTCTCTCTCTCTCTCTCTCTCTCTCTCTCTCTCTCTCTCTCTCCTTTTATCTTTCTCTCAAATTAATAAAAATATTTCCTTGGGTGAGAATGAAAAACAAACTTCCTCTCCTTCCAGTGTGAGGATTCCAAGAGCTTTATTCAAACATGTGAAAATGTATGATATTGGTATTTATTGTTTAACCGTATCACTGCTAATTCATATTAACCACTACACCTGCTTTCCCCTAATCTTTCTGTTTACTATAAATCAAAACGGGGGGTGGGGGTAGGGGAGACTACTGAATCCTCTCCTAACTAAATTGTTATTTTGTCCTTTAAACATGTATGTCATGATATCCTGGGGCTACTAATCCATCTTACATTAAGGAACGTCACGTCTATTTTCCTAACCATTAAATATAGAGAATTTAGTAAAGTTCACGATAGCAACAAAGGCAGTTGACTCAATCATGGCCATGGAATCCACAGCAAAGGTTAATCATGCATTTTTATTTCCAAAGGACCAGTGATAGATAAGTTGCATGAGAAAGATTTATCCACTAATGCATATTCTAATCATGAATAACTGGAAGAGACTCAAACAGCATCTCATGTTTTATAAACTTCATTTCAAACTAAATTAATTGAAAATGACCTGACAGAGTAAGGACATAGTGGCAGAAAGTGAACAAAAGAGTATGAATAGCCACCAACTCTGATATTATTAAAGCTAATATGATGCCTTTTTATGGTGCTTTATTTCATAAAAATTGAATCTGTTTTATTTACTTAAAGTAAATGCTTCTTGAATGTTTTTTGAAAATTCAATTTGCCATCAATATAGAACCCATTTACTAACTGCCCTGAAAATCACATGAGTAAATGTTAGGGAATTTGGAACTGAATTGCTTCATTTAAAAAAGTGCACATAGTTCAAAGCAACTTCTTTTCAAAGCCCTTCACTGGCTTCTTGAAGTTCTTTCCAATTTTGCTACTTTGGAGCGCTAATGCTTTCAGATAGCTAACTCCTTTTACATCAATTTTATATCACAAAAGTTATATATTACCTCAGACCAGACACAAATCTTTGACAGTTTCTTTTGTATCACACTTATGTTCCATCCTCCACAGCAATATTTCATTCCCAAATTCACAAAACAAAGTCAACTGTTTAAATATATTTCTTTTATTGATTTCAGAGAGGGAGAGGGAGAGAGAGATAGAAACATCAACGATGAGAGAGAATCATTGATTGGCTGCCTCCTGCACCTCCCCCGCCCCCACACACACCGACTGGGAATCAAGCCCGCAACCTGGGCATGTGCTCTTGGCAGGAGCTGAACCTGGAACCCTTCAGTCCACAGGCTGACACTCCATCCACTGAGCCACAAAGTTAGGGCCAAAGTCAACTGTTTAGAAGTCAGTTTACCTTTCCTTTAATCTTCCAGCTCTGCTCTGTTTGTAGAAAGTTAGGTGCCTGCACAGATTAAGTTTCCATCAATTTTCCTGTTCCGCAACAATCATAACTGTATCAACAAGAATGTTATAAATTTAAATCAGGAAGTCAGATTTGCAAATAAGTATTATTTAAAATATTCAAAATGAGTTTATTTATTTGGTTTAAGTGATATTGCCTGTCATTTCATTGCAAGGGCCAATACTTTGCCTGACCATACCTCGAGTTATTTGTGTAAGAAAATTACATGGATGTGAAGGTTGATTCCAGTGACATTCATGACTACAATAAGCAAAAATCAATGTGTAAATTTACAGGCACATAGATCAGGAAGAGACCTTAGAACACAAGTTCTCTAATTCTCATCAGGTTTTCCAGGTTCTTCTACAGTATCTCCACCAGCTGGGGGTCAAGTAGCTCCTTGAATACCTCCAGAGAAAGTGTAGTCAGTACCTTCTGAAACAATCCTGTTAGAAAGCTCAAATCAGTTTCAAAATCTCTGATCATCCAAGGGTACAGAATAACTACGATTTTAAAAGAACCACAGGTTTTCAATGATCTAATCTTTTTATTCAGGAAAACAAAATAAATAACAAAATCCCCAGTTTTTGAGTATTTTAATGTACAAAACCTCCAAGTCTACAATTCACACACACACAAGCACACACACACAGAAATTTAAAAGTGCATTTCTATAAATAGGAAAAAAAAAGATCACCATATATGAAGGAGCATTTAGGTAGAAGAGATCTGAAAAGAATATTGAAAGTCTAGTTGTATTTTGAGTTTTGCCATCCACTATTAGAGTGGGAGAGGGAAGCTCAGGCTGGGTCACATGTACCAAGATGAAAGAACCGGGATGTGTAGACATAAGAGCCATTATGCCAGTGGTTCTCAACCTTCCTAATGCCGCGACCCTTTAATACAGTTCCTCATGTTGTGGTGACCCCCAACCATAAAATTATTTTCGTTGCTACTTCATAACTGTAATTTTGCTACTGTTATGAATCATAATGTAAATATCTGATATGCAGGATGTATTTTCATTGTTACAAATGGAACATAATTAAAGCATAGTGATTAATCACAAGAACAATATGTAATTATATATGTGTTTTCCGATGGTCTTAGGCGACCCCTGTGAAAAGGTTGTTCGACCCCCAAAGGGGGCGCGACCCACAGGTTGAGAACCGCTGACCTAGAGGGACACGGGGCAGGGGAGGAGGGAGAACAACTATGAAACATACCAGAGCATTCTGTTCCATTTTTATCGATTTCAGAGAGGAAGGGAGAGGGAGAGATAGAAACATCAATGATGAGAGAGAATCATTGGTTGGCTGTCTCCTGCACACCACATACTGGGGATCAAGCACATAACCCAGGCATGTGCCCTTACCGGAATTGAACCTGAGACCCTTCACTCCACAGGCTGATGCTCTATCCACTGAGCAAAACTGGCTAGAGCAGAGCACTCTGTTTTTTTGTTTTTGTTTTGTTTTTTAAATATACTTTTATAGATTTCAGAGAGGAAAGGAGAGGGAGAGAGAGATAGGAAACATCAATGATGAGAATCATTGATTGGCTGCCTCCTGCACGCCCCCTACTGGGGATTGATCCCGCAATCCAGGCATGTGCCCTTGACCGGAATTGAACCCAGGACCCTTCAGTCCGCAGGCCAACGCTCTATCCACTGAGCCAAACCAGCTAGGGAAGAGCACTCTGTTTTTAACAAGACCTGCTCTCAGGAGAAACTAGCTAAGGAGAGCTTCACCTGCTGGGATTTTATCAGAGCCTAACTGACCAGACGGAAGGGAACTACTCAACTCCAGCCCATTCAGCCATCCTGTCTTAACTAAAGGGGGATAAATAAACTAAGAAACTCTTGTGAAGTTCTCCATCGGGAGGCATAGGCTCACTAAAACACAGAGACCAAATCATAGTATGTGTCCCATCCCCCCAACCTCAGCACCACAATACCACAGGCATGTTTACAGCAGTTCTCTCCACACAGTAGATCATGTCTGGCTGTCAAGAAGCAATTACAAGGCCAAATAAAGGGGAGAAATCCCCACAATTTGAAGACATAGATCAAGCATCAGAACCAGAATCTAATACAGCAGTGAAATTGGAAATATCAGAGCAGAATTTAAAGCAACCACTAAAGGGTCTAATGGATAAAGTACAGAGCAGAAAAGAGCAGATGGGCAGTATAAGCAGAGCGCGGGAAATCCTAAGAAAGAAAGAACTAAACGAAAATGCTAGAAATGAAAAGCACTGTAACAGAAATTAAGAATTTTGAAGAAACCCTTTGATGGACTTACTAGTAGACTGCACACAGCTGAGAAAAGAATCTGAGTTTGAAGATATAGCAACAAAATCCAATAGAAATCATGATAATTTGCAACCAAGGAAAATTCTCTCACTATCTAACCAGTAATCCTAAAAATTATTCCAAGTTATCAGAAAAAGGAAAGGCTGTGAAGCTTTCACAGCTAAGAGGAACCCATGAAAATATGATACCTAAATGTATCCTGGGATTCTGGAACATAGAAAGGGTAGGTTAAAAAATGTGCACATCTGAATAAACATGGACTTTAGTTAATAATGTATCAATATCAATCCATCATTTGTAACAAATGCACCATCCTACATAATGAAAGTCTAATATGCTAAGCGTCTGACCATTTGTGCCACTGTTCTACCAGTTGTTATGATGTGCACTGACCACCAGGGGGCAGAAGCTCCAACTGGTAGGTTAGCTTATTGCTGGGGTCCGGCCAATCAGGACTGGGCGAGACAGGCCAGACACATCCCGGAGCCCTCGTACGGTCCCTCCCTAGCCGGCCAAACTCCCGCAGTCCCTCTCTGGCTGGCCCTGATCAGTACTGGATGAGACAAGCCAGACATGCCCTAGAGCCCTCCTGTGTCCTTCCCCGCTGGCCAACCTCCTGTGGTTCCTCCCCAGCTGGCTGGCCTGATCAGTCCTGATTGGGATTGGGCGAGATGGACCCTGGCACCAGTGGGGTCCCTCAACCTGGCCTTCTCCCTCTCACAATCCGGGAACCCTTGGGGGGTGTCCACAGACCAAGCCAAGGGATCCCACCAGTGTGCGTGTCTGTGCACTGGGCCTCTAGTACATATAGAAATGTCTAAATAGAGAAAGTGGGTTTCAGATATATGATAACTCAAACTCTATATTTTCTTCAAATTTTTTTTGGAAATCTAAAACTGTTTTAAAAGTAAGGCATAAGGCCCTAGCCAATGTGTCTCAGTGGATAGCGTGTTGGCCTGCAGACCAAAGGGTCCCGGGTTGGATTCTGGTCAAGGGTATATGCCTCAGTTACAGGTTTCTCCCTGGTCCGGGTCCTGGTCAGGGTGAGTGCAGGAGCCAACCAATCAATGTGTTTCTCTCACAAGGATGTTTCTCTCTGTCTTTCCCTCTCCATTCCACTCTCTCTAAAAATCAATGGAAAAAATATCCTCGGGTAAGTATTAATAACAACAAGAACAACAAAAATTTTTTAAAAAGAAAAAGGAAAGGCCCCCTTTGGAGCAAGATAAGCCCTTCTTGCTAAATTCATTCAATAAAAATAGGGCATAAGGACTGGTCTCTATCAAAGAGTTTGAAGAGATGAAGCATCCAAATGCAATGAATGAAACATGATTGAATCATGCAAAGAATAAAAAGATATAAAATACTTTTTTAATTTACAAAGGTGAAATTTAAGTATGGCTTGTATGGCAAATTATATTTTGAAAGTGTCATTATTTTTCCCTAGGTAAGATGATTGCTATGTGCAAGATATATAGTTATGTAACTAGGAGGAATAATATTCTTTAGGGCAAGAGTGACATGATGCCTCCAACTTACTTTCAAAAGGTTTGAGAATGTTTTCAAAATATATATTGAATTACACATACATGGTAAAATGTAAACAACTGCTAAATCTATTTGAAGGATAAATGGGTGTTCACTACTATTCTTGCATCTTTACTATGAATTGCAACATTTGGAAAAAAGAAACCAAAAAGGTTAGGTTCCTTCAGTATTTTTTAAACTAAATTATATAGTGTGTTTGTTGCAGAAATTACCAGGCAACCAGAAAACACACAGCGGGTACTCGGAAGATTCAGGAAAAACCCTTTATTTGCAGATGTACTAGTACGATGACTCAGGGGAGTCAGTTTCCAAAGCCTGAGCACCGAATGCAGAGGGTCTCCCCCATGTATCCCCTTGGTTTCTTTGTCTCCCAAATATGGACCAAGCTTCCTGACTTTTTGCCAGCTTTGCAGCCCCTCTGATGGTGGTAAGGGGGAAGGGAGATTACGACCAACTGCCCAGGCTAGCTGGCACCGGCAGTTAATATTTTGTGGGGGCTTTTTATGGCCCCTGCAGATAAACAGGTTCTGCAAGGCTGCACAAACATCACAAATAAGAATGGGGCTTAATTATGTACTAGCAAGAATGTGCGGCAGAATACTGGTTACCGGCACAGATTCAGATTGCTAGCCTCCCCAGGTGTCTTATATCCCCGCTCATGTTAATGTCTAAATAAAGGTTGTGATTCCATAGCCACATTATTTTACTCAGTACCTCAACTTCAGTTGCTATGTTCTCCCTCTCTGAGTTATGCCAGGCATCTGTAGTCCTTGGGGTTCTAGGAAGAGGTGTGACATTGAATGATTTAATTTGATGTTCCTTGTAGATTTGAAAGATCTCTCTGAACAAGGCATCAGAGTGTCGGGGACCTGCTTTGGGGACCTGGGAAGTGGGAATTTGGCAAGTTCTTGGTCACTGTGGACCACAGGCTGAAAGAAGATGGTGTATCTTCCCTGTCCACGTTGTGTGTGGTAAAAAAATAAGTTTTCAAAAAATAAGTTCTAAATAAGTGTATTTATCATTTTTTTGAATAGTCTCCCTATAACTTTTCATTTCTTTTATGAGCTTGTTCTATTACATTATTTTCACTGTCCAAAAAAAGTTAATTTATAAAACATTTTAATATCCAGAGAGGCAAAATGAAATTGAAACTTGAAAATATCTTAAAACTACCCTGGCCAGGTGGCTCAATTGGTTGGAACATCGTCCGGTACATCAAAAGGTTGCAGGTTTGATCCCAGTTCAGGAGGCAACTGATCAATGTTTCGCTCTCTCCTTCCTCCCTTCCTCTCTCTCTAAAATCAGAAAATATACAGTATTTTAAAACATATTTCTCTGTAGAGATTGTTTCTAGCCCTTTAGGAAACTTTCATATGAAAATGCATACCTATTGCCGAAACCGGTTTGGCTCAGTGGATAGAGTGTCGGCTTGCGGACTGAAAGGTCCCAGGTTCGATTCCGGTCAAGGGCATGTACCTGGGTTGCGGGCACATCCCCAGTAGGAGATGTGCAGGAGGCAGCTGATCGATGTTTCTCTCTCATCGATGTTTCTAACTCTCTATCTCTCTCCCTTCCTCTCTGTAAAAAATCAATAAAATATATTTTAAAAAAAAGAAAAGAAAATGCATACCTATTTTAAAAATAGTATAATGAGCAAGTGATTCTGTTTTGTTTAACAAGTGCCCAGTACTCATTAAATAATGTGATGAATACTATACTTTCTTGTAAACTTTACTTAAGATGTATTGTTAACCTCTTTCCACGTCAAATAATACTTACCAAATAAATCACTGTTAATGGTTGCATTGCATAGAAATGTCTTATTCACTTTTCTAATATTTTCTTAGACTAAATTATCTTGAGTTTTAGGTATATAAAATCTATCCAAGAATATTCCAAATATTTTTAGTTTTAGTTGACTATGCAAGAAATAATCAGAATGACTAATTTAGACTGATTTTCCAAAGTTAAATCTTCCCATAAAAATGATATTGAAGACAAATCCTATTTGCTGTTACCATTTATACCTTATTGCCTAACTTCTAAGAGACTCCCCAAAACATTAAAGCTAAAGCTAACATTGAACCTATATATGCCACTTTTCCAAATTGTTTTTCCTATCCCACAGGGACAGGTGGTTAGCCGCTGCTACCCTGCTAAGTCTTTACGTAAGCAGATAATTTGCTACCCAATGCTTTCCCTTTCAGTTTCCTTATTTCAGATCTATTTTAGGATTTCTCAATATCTTATGAAGTACAACATCTTTCTAAGTGTTTTCAAATTCCTGAAAAACAAATTTCTACAGTAATCTTGTGTATGGGAGACTTATATAAGTCCTTGTTCTAGATATAATATACTTTTTAAAATGTTATATGTGCGCATATTCTACAATGGCATATTATATTGCTTTAAAATTTTTCTATGATGTTTTCTTATTTCTGCATTAATAATGTAACTTGATATTTCAAACAACTGAAGTTACTCAAGATTTCTTGACCTATGAGTTGCTGCTTTTATCATTGAACTCATCTGACATTTTCCTGCCTGGCTCACACATATATTTAGATACTTCTCCTTATTTTTTCCTCAACAAATCTGCATGTAGTTTCATAATTTCATTCTCACACCCTCCTGTCCCAGAAGCACTTCTTTTCATAAGATTGTAAATAATATCTACCTGTGGCAGATTGGTGAGATGCTAGAAAACTCATTTCATTTTCTCGGTCCCACTTGACATTACACTTTTCAGTCTCGTTCATGGTAGGTTTGAGCCATGAGCCTTCTTTATTTGTTTGCATTGCGAAGGAAGAGGGAGTGAAAAGAGTACACATTAGCCAGAAGGAAGATCTAAGTATGAGTCTAGCTCTGCCGCTTGTAAACTTGGTCAAGTTATTACATTTTTTAAATATCTTTCTCATTTGGCCTGAAGATGGGGCAGGTTACCTTCTTATCCCTCATGCCTAGTTCCAGAACATTTTCTTTTTTCCTCCTTACAATTCTTGAGGTTTGATGTGCACTTTATCAGTTTATACCAGATGCTACTTCACTCTGTTCTGGCCTTCTAATCCCCCTGGGACACTCTGTTTTATTCCCTGAAGATACATGGATCACTCTCAATCTCTCCAACACTACTGTTATCTTTACCTTTGGTAATTTTATTATCCACTTTGACCATCCTTCCAATATACTAAAATTTAATTGTTTGAAATATTTTCTTCCAATGATTTTGTCTTTCACCCTGTATTAGCCATTCGCATCTATGGTCATAGCCCACCTTTTCATCAGTACCATAACCAATAAGTTGTCAATATACTCATCCATCCATCATATTCTTTTATCAATACTTCCCATCTCCCTCACTTATTTCCTCTAGTACTCTAACAAACAATTTATCAACAATATTAAGTTTTGCCCTTTATTGACTATTGTGCCAAGCCTGCACAGCCATGGATGATGCTGAGAGGGGGTGGTGAAGGACTTAGAAAAGACAGACAAGAGAATAAAGCTGGGGCTCGTGGGATGCTGCCCTCTCTGATGGAGCGACAGTGCCACAGCCTGCAAGCCGAGACTATTTTGTAGCCAGATTCCATGAGGCAAAATAAGGGCATGGTCAAGATGTTTACAATATTCTCCTGGGTTTCGAATCTACTAAATTACATGCACCTGAACTCTATCAAGTCCACATCACTCAGCCATATGGGACCACAGGTTCGGACCATAGGTTCAAGTTTACAACTACAGTGGGGCCTTGACTTACGAGTTTAATTCATTCCGTGACGGAGCTCGTAACTCAAATTACTCGTATGTCAAATCAAAAAGTGAATGAGTGAGACACGTGATGCTGGGCTGATGTTGTGGCGTTCACTGTGACGTTCGCTGCTCCAACTAGCGGTGGGGTATCTGAAGCTGGCTTGTAACCCGAATTTTAGCTTGCAACTCAAAGCAAAAAATCGGCCAAGAGACAGCTCATATCTAGAAAAACTCGTTAGTCGGGATACTCGTAAGTCAAGGCTCCACTGTATAGCCTTTGGCTATAATTGTGCTGGGACTTGCACGTGGCTTTGCCACAAGAGGATCATGCCCTGTCATTAGTCCCAGGCTTGAACCTGTCCAAATGCTGTAGCAGCTCTCCACAGACTATGTCATATATTTGCATTCCTCACCTTCCTCATGCCTTTATATTCCTCCTCAAACTGGTTAAAATCTATTGTCTACAAGTAACATTACTCTCTCACATATAAGCACAACCTTCATAACCTAGTATTCCAACATTCAACCTTGTTAAGAATAGCTCACAAAAAAAGAAAAGGAAAGAAAGAAAAAAAGAATTAACTCCCACATCTTCTGAATCTACCTTAACAGCTGAAGTAGAGATAAGACAAAATCATGTTGATTTGCCCTATTTTCAACTGATGAACAAATCCCAAGTGAGCCTTAATTCTGGAAAGCATTCATAATGCATTTCTCACTAGTGGGAGGATGTTATAATTTCAGCCATGGAAAACTATTTAATAGTATTTCATAGAGGCATTGGATTTCTTAGAGCCTGTGTAATGTAGTTGCTAATATCCCAGATGTCTATTTGACATCTTCACTTGAAATTCTAATATTCAGTTTGAATGTATCATCTATGAAAAATGAGCTCATCATCATTCCTTCAAATTAATCCTTCCTTCACGTCTAATTGCAGGCCCATATGGTCTGCCCTTCCTCCTGATATTGAACATATTTCCTCCACATGTTCACTCTCCTCCAGCCCTTCTAACCTCCTTGCTTTTCACAAGTATCTTACTGATTTTCCTCCTGCTTGATTAACCAACTGTCAATCTATCAAAAAAGCATGTTAAACTTTCCAATTATAAAAATGAAATTATCTATTATATTTCAATTTTATCAGATTTTACCTAAACATCACTATCAATCTAGTTGGCCTAATTAACAATTTTAGAATACTTCATCCAACAACAGTAAAATACACATAATTTTCAGATGAGAAGGAACATTCACCAATATAGACAACATTCTGGGCCATAGTAACCCTTAAAAAAATTAAAAGTAAATAAATTATACAAAGTGTATTCTCAGAGAATAATGAAATTAAATAAAAAACCAACAAAAGAAATATAGCTTAAAATTCCAAAATATTTTGAGATGAAACAAAATATTTCTAAATAACATATGAGTCTAAAATTGAACTTCAAGGTAAATTTAAATTATTTAAAAAAAATTAAAATACAAATTATCAAAATTTGTGAGATGCAGCTATAACATTTAATAAATATATCAGAAATGAAGGGTGACCTAAAAGCAATAATCTAAGATTTCACCTTAGGAAATGAGAGAGAAAAGCAATTTAAGTCTAAAAGAAGCAGAAGAAAGTGAGAAAATAGAAAACAGAAAAACGATATAGAAAATCAATGAAAATGAAAGGTGATGTTTGAACAGATTATTAAAATTGATCAACCTCTAGCTAACCTAAGCAATAAGAGAAAAAAAAAAGAGAGAGAGAGAGAAGTGACAAATTACTAATGTCAGAAATATAAGGAAGGTTATGACCACTTTTTAAATGGACATGAATGGCTAATTAAAGGAATGTTAGTAATGAAGACTGTGTTATTAATAAAAGAACAGACAACTAGATCAATGGAACAGAACAGAGAGTCTGAAGTACACCCAAATAAATGATTTTGGACAAAGGAGCAAAAGCAATATAATGGAGCGAAGACAAGACTTTTCAACAAATGGTGCCAGAACAACCGGACATCACACACAACAAATTAACCTAGACACACACCTTATACCCTTCTCAAAACTATGAAACTGATAGGGGCAGAAACGATGTTGGGGAACCAGCTAGAATTGTAAGAAATATCAATCATGCTCTGTTAACTGTGATTTTGTTCTGATTAAAGAAGGCACATTCTCACCTGGCTGGCAGCTGCACTCAGGACATAGGAGCTGACCTGAATGTAGCCCACCCTCCCCATTTGGATCTGCCTATTATTGGAGAAAGATTAACAACTTTGTTGCAGAAACTAGAATCACCAGCCCTTTGAAGATCCCCAGGCCTTTTGCATACCTGCAAGCCTTTGAAAATCTCCAGCCCGCTTACCTGTTAACTGTTCATTTGGCATGCCCTTTGGCTATTTCCCCATATAATCCTTTATACTTCTACCAATATAAATTGCTGGTTTATGGCAGGGTGGAGAGCAGATTTTTGTGGATGACCTGCTGCCCTCTCACACTGCCTGCAGTATTGGAATAAACACTCATATATGGTTCAATCCATTATCCACTTAATTGGCTCAAGTCATGACAGCCCGGACCCACTGTTTGTCCCATTACAAAACCCTCAAAAGACAACATAGGAAAGCAACACACACAAAAAAATAGCAGGTGATTTTGTAGGTTCTTTGGGATGAGGACCAACCTTGTCTGTTCAACAGAGAAAGTGGAGATTCTCCTCAGGTTTTGGATCTTATTCCTCAGCAATGATTTCTCTGACCCATGTAAAACTCAGAACAAACACACCTTTTCTCATTCGCATGTTCAACAACTTCTTTCCCCCAAATTATACATAATAGCACATTATGCATTTTCATTTTCTTCAGATCATGTATGGCTCACTGAAATTGTCATGTATTCCCACTAGGAAAAAATGGTAACCTTGATTCGTCATGATATATATCCTTCCCAATACTTCACTTTTTTAAAAATATAACTTTTATTGATTAAGATATTACATGTGTGTCCTTATCCCCACATTATCCCCTACCCCCTGCTCATGCCTTCACCACCCTGTTGTCCGTGTCCATTGGTTAGGCCTATATGCTTGCATATAAGTCCTTTTGCACTAGGCAAAGATGCTTCTCAAATGTTTTAACAAACATTCAAATTGAAAAGTGGGGCTTGAGGTGCAGACTTTTCTTCCCGTGGGTTCTTGTCCTCACAAAGTTTTGAAGAATAAACTCGTGGACAAAAAGCTTTTTTTAATAAAAACTGTAAAAGCTTATTGGAAGCAGATACAAACTCCATTTGGGCAGGGCTGCCTCCCCTTACCACCATGGGAAAAGACTGCTCTCTCTCTCTCTCTAATCTACACTGATAAAAGAAAAAGATGCTAATTGACTGTACCTTCACTATGTCCTAAGCCATGCCCACCAGCCAATCAGAGCGATTATATGCAAGTTAACCCAACCAAGATGGCGGCCAGCAGCCACGAAGCTGGAGCAAGTAGGAGGCTTGGTTCCCCGGGCGATGGAGGAAGCCAAGCTTCCCGCCAGCCCTGAGCTGGCTGTGGCCTCTGCTCATGGCAACAAAGTTTCCATTATAGAAGACAAATAAGTCCCAGATACCTGCTTCCAGCCAGCCTCCACTGGGAGCCCACTTTCAGAACTGGCTTAAAATCATTTTTAAAGGCATTATGACAACCAATATACATAATTAAATGTAAACAGGGTCTCCAGAACACATAGCAGAGACCATGAGAGTCAAACAATGCTCCTAAAAATAGAAAAGAAAGCTTTCTTGGCAGGATCTGTAAGCCATCAAATGGTATTATGAATAGTACAGTTTGGGGGCCTTTCTCACAGAGCTGCTAATTGGTGTGTAGTAACTGTATCCTTAACTACATCTTTTATCTACATTCAAGTTCCTGGCATCGACTTGCTTGGTTTATGTTGGCCATAATCTATAATCACTTCACCTTGGAAATGATCATGAAATAAAGAAATCAGATTTTTGTAAAAGAAAACTTTAATAAAAGTTAAAATCTAACAACAGAACAAAAAGGCAACCAACTGAATGGGAGATGATATTTGCAATCAACAGCCCCAACAAGGGATTGATATTCAAAATACATAAACTCATACAACTCAACACCAAACAAACAATCAATTAAAAAGTGGGCAGAGCACCTGAACAGACACCTCTTCCAAGAGCACATGCAAACAGCAGATATATGAAAAGATGTTCAATTTCACTAGCTATTAGGGAAATACACATAGAAACTACAATGAGATACCACCTCGCACCTGTTAGAATGGCTACTATCAACAAGGCAGGTAATAGCAAATGTTGGAGAGGTTGTGGAGACAAAGGAACCCTCATTTCCTGCTGGTGGGAAGGTAAACTGATACAGCCATTATGGTGGTTCCGCAAAAAATTAAGAACAGAGTTGCCATATGACCCAGCAATCTCTCTTCTGGGTATCTACCTGAAAAATTAAAAAACACACACATTTAATTGCAAAGATATATGCACCCTTATGTTCATTGCAGCATTATTCATAGTGACCACAACATGAAGACAACCAAAGTTGTCTTTCCTTAGAGGATTGAATAAGGAGGTCACCACACATGTATTCTATTGAATACTACTCAGCCATAAGAAATGATGAAATACTGCCATTTGCACCAAATGGATGGACCTTGAGAATATTATGCTAAGCAAAATAAGTCAGAAAAAGCTAAGAACTATATGACTTCACTCATATGTGGGATATAAAACTGAGACTCATAGACACAGACAACAGTGTGGTGGTTACCAGAGGGAAGTGGTTTAGTAAATAGTAAAGGGGAACCAATATATGGTGACAGAATCTTATTTGAATTTGGGTGGTGGGCACAGAATATAGTGTATAGATCATGTATCATAGAAATGTATACTGGAAACCTATATGATTCTATTGAACAATGTCACACCAATAAATTTTTAAACAGTTGAAATCTAATAAAGCATACATTTATGTTTGCTAATAATTTCCACTAATATCAAAATGCATTTCTTTTCTATTTCCTGTATTGCATTCAGTATAATTTAATTGGGCTTTGAGAGACCTGCGGTAAAAAAAAATAAATAAATAAAACTAAGTATGTTCAAAGCTTAATCAATGTAACATATTTCATCAGGAAATATCTTTAAATTATATTCAGGAAGGGCTTTCCATTACCCAAAAATTGGAAATTAATTCACCCAAAGATCCAATCAACACATTATAACTGCCGTTTCATAAGTTCTTTTCATGACTGATTTTGCCCAAGTGAAATATATCAGATCATTTTCTCAACTTTACCATTCACCCAGGGTGTACATGTAAAAAAGTGCAGGTCACCTAAATTTACACTGTGCCCCATAAACCCCAGGTAGCATTTGGACACCTATGTTTGTTCCTTCATCACAAACCGAAATAGAACCAACTGGTTTCATGCACCCAAAGGACACAACGAAATTTACCACTGAATGTGAAAAATAATAATAGAACTTCTATTCCCACTTCTTATCTCTATTTTTTTTTACATTCTCTAGTGTTCTTCATAGGTTCACTGTATTACATTATACAAAAAATCCATATACCTGCGGTTTAGGCACATATTTTTACTAACAGGGTAGATGGTGTCAAGTCTGCAGAGCATTTCCATGGGAATTAAAAAGTATTTCCCTTTAATCGGAATGATGTCTCATTTTCCCTTTGATTACTGCAGCAGTCAATAAATATTTATTTAACATGTAATATGTGCCGATAATATAATTGGAGATTAATTAGTGAAGATAAAACAACCAAAACAAGATTAAAACATCAAAAATCTCCAGCTTCCTGCAGTTTACAGTCTGGGCCTTAGTTGGAAAACTCTTAAAATGAAAGTTGGAACTATCTGCCAACTTGCCTTCCTTCCCCACTGAAATATTAACTTTCACAGAGCAGGGACTTCAATGTTTAGGTGTCCTTGACCAGGAATCGAACCCGTTACACTCTGGTGCATGGGCCAATGCTCTAGCCACTGAGAAATGCTGGCCAGGGCAAAAATGCACATTTTAATAGCAATAACCATTACTATCTGGACCATGATTTTCATGTTCATCTTTTTACCTATTTAGAAAGTTAAAAAGAAACTATGCTTACGTTTAACTGCACAAAATGTAAACTCCATTTTGGTTATTGTCAATGCAAAATTGCTTTGGATGATGGAAATTCTATCGCATTGTTCTTTCCTAATTACTTAGAGCGCATTTAGTTTCTGTAATTACATAGTCACTTAATTAAATAGGCAAAAGTTAGTGAATTGTTCCGGAGTCTTTAAGAATAATGTGCTCCCAATTACCAGGAAGGGTTTTTGAGCTAAAAAGAGAAGAAACTGCCTCTTATTTAGCACTCTGCTATGTGTCAGACCTCTCCTATATTTTTTCTCATTTTAACCTCACCAACCTGAAAATAAGACTTGTAATTCCCACGTCTTCGATAAAGAAGCTTGTTCTCTCAGCTCTGTAATGACTCTTAAGACCCCATCTATAACTCTGCCTCACATCACAACAATCAAATTTGCAGTTAAGGAATTGAATTTGACACAAGTGACTATGACTTTCAGCCACTTTATTTCACTTTAAAACACACTCTCTATATTCATTTTGAATTGCTCCATGCGACAGATTCCCTCCTCCATCGTTAATTGAAAAGACGGGTCTGAAAGATTGCTTATTTCCTGTGTCTGAGGAAGCGAAGTACTCACCAGTGATTTCAGGACGTTTCATTAAATTTATGTCTTGTAAAGTTAAAAATCGGCTATTTCTGTGTCCTTCCCAGAAATATTAGAAACTGGTCATCATGGCTGCCTAGTCAGAACCCGAGTTTCCATTCACATCAGCTCTGCCTCCTTTCCTTCTGGGTTATACGTCACTGGTCACACACCTTACTGTGTGCAAGTGGAAAAAGGTGTCAGGCAGTGCTGAGACCAAACACATCTGACTAGATCCATAGTAATGCATAGTAACGCTTGCTGTACGATTTCATTTATATAACGTATATATTTAGTTTTACCCACCTCGATTTATTTATACAATGTATGCAAGCATTGTATAAACTTGCAGCTCACGGGTCGCATGCCTCTTTTATTTCGCCCATGTTAGCCTTTGAGTTTGACATGCGTGACCACATTCAAATAACTAATTTGTTCATGTGGAGGCAAAGAGAAATGGACCAATAACAGAATACAAGCAGGTTAGTAAGCAATGCAGGGTAAATATGAAATTTAAAGATTACTACATTGTTACACAAAAGTATATAAATATTTAAACTGAACTGCAAAGGAGAACTTTTAAACTACATGTTATTTTTTTTCTTTAATATGTCTTTATTGATTTTTAGAGAAAGAGAGGGAAAAAGAGAGGGAAACATCAATGAGAGAGAAGCATGGATTGGCTTCCCCGCCCCTCTCCCCACAGGGACTGAGCCTGCAACCCAGGCTTGTGCCCTGACCACGAATTGAACCAGCTGCCTCTCTGTGCCTGGGACTAGGCTCAACCAACTAACCCACACCAGCCAGCCAGCCAGGGCATACAATTAATTTCTTAAAGTTGCTTTTTTCTATTCAACTTTTTTTCTAATGAAAGATATTTGATTATATAGGTATAACGTTTAAATCACACATTAATTGAAAATCAGAAATGCAAAATTAGATGTCTGAGTAACCATGTGGCATGCATACATTGGAAGATTAGATAATTCAACAAATAAAACTATTTATAAATTAAATGTTATTTATTGTGAGGAAACAATGAAATACCAAAAGCCTACTTGCATAGCAATATTATTTTTCTTAACTTTCTCTTACTAAATCACCTTTGGCTACACAAGAAGAATCAGTCATTTGAAACTTTTATCCCACTGTTTGTTTGTGTTACATATCACCACCTCCAGGGAGCCCCTTTATATTCCCAGGAGTAAAACAATCAGCAATCCTTTGTTCAACCAAATATTTCACAACCCCAGCCAGAGTGCTGGGCACATGTTGTCAGTCTTTGCTTAACTGTCTCCTTTCCCCTTTGAAGTAAGAGCTTTCTAAGGAAAGGACTAGGTCCGGGCAGCAGGAGAACCCCAGCACCAATTGCATTGCTCTGTAAGTGAGAAGAAGAGATATGCTTCAATACACATTATAACTACAGCACATGTGTGGTAACATGAAATTAAAGAGCTTGGTAGACGTCTCCGGCAATATATGACCTGGCATACGAACTAAGGTCTCTAGCCAATCACTTCAAGATCTCAAAATGTTCTCATAACTGTGCAGTTCCTTTTCCCACCTCTCTGCCCCGTATGTCACAGTATCATCAGTCAATAAACAAAGAACACAACTTTGTAACTTGATTCTCGGTTCCAGACCCTGGAACACAGGCTGAGCCAATACAGGATTGTGAGAGTCCTGGTGCTGAGCCAGCCTGGGGGACCCACTCAGCATACAGGCTCCTCCGCGAGGTCCGGCTTTACTCAGGTTTCACTGTTTGAACATCTCAGTACATCCCTTCCTAGAGGCAAAAGTGAAAAAAGTTTTTGCAAAAACAAAGCATCAGCATACAGCTATGGGTAAAAGATTCTGTCTCTATGTGTCCAATTGTTTGCGGCTAGGGCTCCTGGTTCAGCAACAGATGGTGATGTGGGTGACTCCAGGCAGGGCTTGCCTCTTCCTCACGCAGTAACTTGGAGAACTGAAGGAGCGCCTAAAGCATAAGCAAGAGCAGAAGGAAAGCAGCTCTCATCCCAGTATAGCAGCCCTGGACTGACAACTTTCAGGCGTGAAAAAAACACACCGCTACCTCGTTTAAGCCTCTGCTGCTTTTTTCAGTATATGCAGCTAAGCCTAATTCTAACTCTAGACACATTCCAGGATTCCATTATATGATATTGCAAGTTTAAAATGTATAATTCCCATTTATCAAGTCCAAACTTGACCACCTTTAAGTTCGCTTTCATCTATTTAATTAATATCTGACTTGTCACTTTCTTTATATCATCAACCAATACCTAATAGATTGGTCTTATATTTGGTTAGTTTTAATAAGTGCTAGTTAAATAAAGATCAATATCATGTGCAAAAGAAGTATCCATCGCTATAGTTTCTACCTGTAAGAAATCAACCTTAACAAATAATGAAAATTGAAGTTTCGATCAGTAAAATAATACTACCAAACATCTAAAAAGTTTATTATTAAAAATCCTGTTTACATAATTTTCTTCATAATTATTATCCTTATGAAAATTACTCTTATTAGATATGATAACTTAAAGTAATGCATCAGTTGGTACATTTTTCATAGCCTTATTATGATATGAAATATCCTAACTGACTCAGTCTATTTTTTAAGCTTAGTTACTTGTACACATTATATGGCTTTTTGTTAATTTTGTGTCAGATGTCCACAAATATTAGATGACTTGGCCGCTCTGCACAGCTCATCTGTGATTGAATGAATTCAGGCTCAACATTTTCTAAATAATGTAGCAGAAAATTAAATGGGACTTAAGTGACCTGTAAGTCACCAAAACTTTATGCAGAATTCATTCTAATAATAGTTCTACAGAAGGAGAGTAGGACCCTAGAGTCAAAAGATTTGTCTCTGTTCATAAGCAATCAAGCCCCCGCTCAAAAAAAAAAAAAAAAAAACTTCCCTGTTGTAATGTGTAAAATTCTAACAATCTACAATGAGGAACTAATAAGGAGCCCAAATAAATTTGTTTTATTAAGACTCAGAGTATCACTAGGGGACTCCACTTAATATCCCTTAAGAATGATGTCTACAAGAAGAGAGCCACAAATATAGGTTAAATAGCAGTAACTTCATTCATTGCACCACGATTTGCTAAGCTCATTCTTCAATTGTTATGACACCAGGATTCCCTTACAAGGACAGCTTAAGCACCATGTCTACTGTTGCTGAGCTGGTACATAGAGTTAAATTCAAGTCTGGTTAATGTGAAAGCCAATACTCTGACAACACAGTCCAAGGTAGTAGATGATGGATATGCTGCTCTGTCAATTACAGTCTCCTGTAGACAAAGGAATTACTTTCAGGTGCCGATGAGGAAAGAATGAATTGTCCAGTTGTCACTGCTTGTACGAGAGCGGTGTCAGTGCGCTCCTATATGAAAAAGGACCCGGTGGATTGTCCGTGCTGCTAGAAGTCAGCCAGCCACATACAAATGCCACACTTGTAATTGACTCATTGTTCTTGACATGGCAATTTTGATGATCATTTGAAGTATTGCCAAGGTGACACTGGTTTGAATTGGCTTCATGACCCCAAGAATGAAGAGGAGCTTACCTCTTTAGTAAAAGCTCAACTTCCAGTGGCTCCAGGCTTTCCTCCTGGTTGATTATCACACATTCTATTGATTTTTCTGAAATATCCATCTTCACATATTTTGGAAAATAGCTGAAGGGTATGTTCAAATGCCCAACAAATTCAATAACAATGAGTTGTTAACCTAAAATAAATACCATTAATATTAAGGAAAAATTGTAGCCATCATCACTGTAAATTCAGATATTTGTTGAGATAGTAAAAATTCTCACTGGAAACTGCCTTTTTAATTCACACACACACACACACACACACACACACACACACACACATGGCAAGTAGGTCAGGATGGTTCTAGGAACAACTTCAGTCTTTTTTGTTGGTAACAAAATAATCATTTGACAGTTAAGTCCTAACGAGGAATCCGGTTTTCCAGTGTAGTCCCTGGATTCCGCCCTTTCCTTATAGCATGCTGGGTTCACTCTCAGAAAATCCTGCTGTCCTTTCCTTTGATGAGGGATTAATCAATTTCACCCATAGTGCCCACCTGCCTTTGTCCATAGCAAACCTCTTTTTACATGTTTTAACCATAATTAGAGAAGGAGTAAAGAGCCTTTATTGACTGTGGGAGCTGCAAGCTGCTCCACAGGAATTAATAAACTCAGATGTGGACATAGGAAAAATGGGCTGTCCAGTTGCACACATTAACTTTAACATGATCCTTCATTTAATTCTATTATAATGACACCTACCTCAACATACCAACAACAGAACTTCACCTCTGTGCTCAGCTAAAACATTCCATTCAATGCACAGTGTGTGTGTGTACGCATTCTTGGTGGTGCATACCTACCCACCAATACACTACAGTGTCTCTCATTTTTATTTAAATTAGCTTTTTCCCTTTTTTGAATAGTAGTATGACTTTCTTAAAGGAAAAATAAATGAGGATAACAGTGTTTAAATGTGGTATCTCCTTCAAGTTTTCATGAAACACATGCTGAAGCGCTCACAGGGTGGGGGCCAAATCCTGATGAAGCAGACGCCCAGGAAGGAGGCTTGAATATCTATTGGAATAAAAGAGATCTTAGTATGTTGGGATTTTACCAAAGTTCCATGAAATTCTCCTGGGGGCCGTGTATCTGAGGTTAACACAATACTTAGCAGAGCGGGGAAGGTGGTGAATCCCCTGGAAGGGAGCAGCATCAAATGCAATATCATTCTGGATTTATGGGCTTTTAAAGATTCGCCAAGTGGGAATCCCTTGCAGGAGAGTTTGGCAGTTTTATTCTCTTTTACTGTGGATTTTATGGTTTGCCTGAGAAGGATTCTGCTGTATTAGGGAAAGCAGAACAACCTCTAAAACCTTCCAGCAAGCAAAAAGCTTGGTGACGAGAGACCTTATACCAATGACAATGGCATATGAGAAGGTCTTACGGTTTACATGTTGATCACTTATACAATTTTTCACAGTACTGTTGCTCTTCTGGTACTCCCAGTGCCAATACAAGCAGAGGTTTTAAAAAAGACCCTTTGAGACATTGATTCAGAAAGATGGCAACCAGCAGGAAGGTAGGGAGGGAGAGTGTGTGAGAGTGAGGGAGCTATAGAGGAGTGTGTGGATGTGTGTGTGTGTGTGTGTGTGTGTGAAATAGGGACAGTTAGATCCTGCAGGTCTTTCAAAGGGCTGCCAATCCGGGCAGTCTCAGATGGCAAAACCCCGCTGCCACTGCAAACACTCCAGGGAGTACACCAGCAGCGCAGAGACCACGCCATCTTGAAGAACAGAACTGCTTGAGACTAGGATCTTAGCCTTGCCACCACCCAGTCTGGTCAAGGTAGCAAACCGGAACCCTACAGCTACTCTGGTAGAAGACCTGCGGCCACAGCTGCAGACCCAGGGACACCAAGACTCCAGGCACCCTGGCCGCAGATTTCTGTGAGTCACAAAGCCAATCCCCCTCCCACACCACCCCCACAGCAGCGGCATAGGAACTGCCAGACCCCAGCTGCACAATAGGGCTTTCTGCACACACTCAGCAGCAGCAACTCTGCCTGACTTTGAGCCTTGGTGTTGGACACGGGAAGTTTGTTTCCCGTGACCAGGCTCCATGGGCGGGGAGACTGCGCTGAATTTGAGCCTGGGTGTGCATCCTTGGGGAGACTGTTTTCTGTGACCAGATCCCACACCCAAGCAGGGTAGGGAGATGGCGCTGAATTTGAGTCTGGACGTGCGCAAACTTGGGGAATTTGTTTTCCATGACTAAGCTCTGTGTCCTGGCAGGGAGACTGTGCTGAATTTGAGCATGGTTGCACATTGTTGGGGAGACTGTTTTCTGTGACCGGGTCCTGTGCCCACTAGGGGAGACAGCGCTGAATTTGGGCCTGGCGGTGCAGACCCAGGGAGTTTGCTTCCCACGACCAGACCCTGCACCCTAGCAGAGAGGCTGCACTGAATTTGAACCTGAACGTGCGAACTCGGGGAGTTTGTTCCCAGGGACCAGACACCGTTCCCACGCAGGAGGACAGCACTGAATTTGAACTGGGGTACATGGACAAAGGGAGTCTGCTTCCTGCAGTGCACACCCTCGTGACCAGACCCCACACCCACACTGAGCAGCAGTGCCACCTGACTTTGATTCAGGGCACGCACACACAGAAGGCTGTTTTCCACAGGGCAGGAGTGGACCTCCTGCCAACACAGTGCAACTGTGCAACACGGTCTCCCAAGCAGATTGGGGACCCTGAATCTCCACGCAAGAGGCAGCAGTGACTAGATTCTGTTTCTCATTGTGTGCACCTGGGATCCCTGATTCCAAGTACATTTACACTAAGAGCCAGCGACTGCAATTCTTGGCGCATGTGCACATAGGGAACCTGATTCTCTGTATGAGATAGCACTAAGCTACAGAGACTCTGATACTCAATTATCAGCACGGACACAGGGAGCCTCTGACTCCTGACACGCACTAGGAGACTTTGATTTTTGACACACCCCAGGAGATTCTCTGTTTCTACGTGGTGCAGGCAGGGTCCCTGATTCTAGGTGCGCACGCGACTCCAGAACTAAGCACCTGAGACTCTGACCCAGGGAGAGTGTGGCTCCCAGCAACCGACAAGAGCCACACATCTTGGTGTCAGAGCTCTCTAGTGACACTTGGGGGGTGCAAAACTCCCACTGCATACAGCCCAGGCCCCTGCAACTTTATATTTGAACCTTCTGGTGATAATCAGAATGGGGAGACAATGAAACAATCCCCAGAGAAAAGAAAAGGAGGATTGCCAAGA
Source organism: Myotis myotis (assembly GCF_014108235.1). NCBI lineage: Eukaryota > Metazoa > Chordata > Mammalia > Chiroptera > Vespertilionidae > Myotis > Myotis myotis. The sequence goes on from NW_023416316.1 coordinate 69,527,865, forward strand.
AAGGAAGTAAGTGAAACGCAAGCATGCAATATGACAGAAAAGGAGTTAAGAGTAATGGTCATACAGTTCATACACCTGATGGACAAGAAAATCAACAACCTATGGAAAAATCAGGAAGAAATGAAAAATGATATAGCTACAATCAAAACACCATGGAATGCTTCAATAGTAGACTAGAAGAAGCAAAGGATTGAATTAGTGAGTTAAAAGATAAAGTACAGAAACAAGCCCAATCTGAACAGCAACTAGAGAAAAACATTAAAAAGCAGGAGGAGAGCCTAAGAGAGCTTTGGGACAATGCAAAATGAAATAAAATATGTATAATAGGGCTGCCAGAAGGACAAGAAGAGAAGCAAGGATTAGAAAATTTATTTGAAGAAATAATGACAGAAAACTTCCCTGATATGGGGAAGAAAAAGGTTACACAAGTACAGAGAGTCCCAAGCAAGGTGAATCTCAAAAGACCCACACCAAGACATGCCATAATTACAATGGCAAATGTTAACAACAAAGAGAGAATCTTAAAGGCTGCAAGAGAGAGACAGAGATTTAGCTACAAAAGATGCCCCATCATTATCAAATGTTTTCTCAATAGAAACACATCAATTTAGAAGGGAATGGAAGGAGATATACAAAGTGATGCAAAGCAAGGGGCTGAATCCAAGAATACTCTACCAGCAAGACAATTAATCAAAATTGAAGGGGAAATCAGGAGCTTCGCAGAAAAAAAAAAAAAAAAGAAAAAAAAAGGCTGAGGGAGTTTATCACTACCAAGCCAGCAATGCAAGAAATGCTAAAGGGAATGCTGTATAAAGAAGAAATAAAAAGGTAAGAAGGAACACAGGCTCAAAAAATAAAAATGGCTACAAACAAGTACCTCTCAACAATAACTTTAAATGTAAACAGACTAAATGTTCCAAACAAAAGACATCGAGTGGCTGAATGGATAAAAAAAAACAACAAAAACATGACCCAAATATAATCTGTCTACAAGAGACCCACCTCAGAACAAGGGACTCACACAGACTGAAAGTGATGGGATGGAAAAATATCATTCAGGCAAATGGAAATGAAAAATTACTGAGGTAGCAATACTTATATCAGACAAAATAGACATCAAAGTGAAGGCCATAACAAGAGATAAGGAAGACCACTTCATAATACTAAAGGGATCAATACAACAAGAGGATATAACCCTGATAAACATATATGCACCCAATGTAGGAGCACCCAAATACATAAAAAACTCCTGGAAGATATCAAGGGAGAGATCGAAAACAATACAATCATAGTAGGGGACTTTAATACACCACTGACATCACTGGATAAATCTTCTAGACAAAAAAACAGCAACCCTAAATGACTCACTAGATCAGATGGACTAAATTGACATCTTCAGAACATTTCACCAAAAAGCAACAGAATATAGGTTCTTCTCAAGTGCACAAGGGACATTTTCAAAAATAGACCACATATTGGGTCACAAGCAAAGTCACCCCAAATTCAAGAAGATTGAAATCATACCAAGCATCACTCAGACCACAATGGCACAATATTAGAAATAAGCTACAATAAAAACAATCCAAAACACGCAAACATTGGAAGCTGAATAGCATGTTATTAAATATTGATTGGGTTACCAATGAGATCAAAGAAGAAATTAAAAACATCCTGGAAACTAATGACAATGAAAATACAACAACCCAAAACCTATGGGACACAATGAATGCAGTCCTGAGAGGGAAGTTTATAGCTCCACAGGCCTACCTCAAAAAAACAAGAAAAAATGGCAGTAAATCATCTAACTCTACAACTCAAAGAATTATAAAAAGAGAGAACCAAGATGGCGGCATAAGTTAACACCGGAGTTTGCTGCCTTGAACAACTACTTCAAAAGTGAAACTAAAAGACGGAACGGACATCACCCAGAACCACAGGAACGCTGGCTGAGTGGAAGTCCTACAACTAGGAGGAAAGAGAAACGCATACGGACACTCAGAGGAGGCGCAGTGCTGAAGTCAAATTCTGAGGTGCGGAGTGCGCGGAGCGGGCTGGCGGCGGAGGGCGCGGTTGGCGTTTTCAATCGGGAGGGAGTCGCAGACTCTGAGCTCCACATACGGGCGAGTCTTTAGGGACCCAGACTCAAACGGGAGAAGCAGGACTGTCTGGCTTCGGTCAGAGCGAGTGCAGCTTCCTCTCCGAGGTTTGCAGCGGCTGCTGGGACTCAGAGAGGCAGAGCCCCTGGGGACAGGACTGAGAGCCGCCATAACTGCTCTCTCCCCCCCACCCTGTTGATCCTGTGCGACCCGCCCCGCCCAAGCCCTGCACAGAGGCATTTGCTGGATAGCCTCAGGCAAAGGCTAGATTAGCACCTCCCTACAGGACAGAAGTTCTCTCACTGCAGACACAGCTGATTCTCACAGCCACTTGGCCTGGAGGTCAAACCCTCCCTGGTATTAGCTACAACAATCAAGGCTTAACTACAAGACTGCACACAAAGACCACTAGGGGGTGCACCAAGAAAGCATAACAAAATGCGGAGACAAAGAAACAGGACAAAATTGTCAATGGAAGATATAGAGTTCAGAACCACACTTTTAAGGTCTCTCAAGAACTGTTTAGAAGCCGCCGATAAACTTAATGAGATCTACAAGAAAACTAATGAGACCCTCGATGTTATGATGGGGAACCAACTAGAAATTAAGCATACACCGACTGAAATAAAGAATACTATACAGACTCCCAACAGCAGACCAGAGGAGCACAAGAATCAAGTCAATGATTTGAAATGTGAGGAAGCAAAAAACACCCAACCGGAGGGGCGGAATGAAAAAAGAATCCAAAAATGCGAGGATAGTGTAAGGAGCCTCTGGGACAGCTTCACGCGTACCAACATCAGAATTATAGGGGTGCCAGAAGATGAGAGAGAGCAAGATATTGAAAACCTATTTGAAGAAATAATGACAGAAAACTTCCCCCACCTGGTGAAAGAAATGGACTTACAGGTCCAGGAAGCACAGAGAACCCCAAACAAAAGGAATCCAAAGAGGACCACACCAAGACACATCATAATTGAAATGCCAAGAGCAAAAGACAAAGAGAGAATATTAAAAGCAGCAAGAGAAAGAAACTCAGTTACCTACAAGGGAATACCCATACGACTATCAGCTGATTTCTCAACAGAAACTTTGCAGGCCAGAAGGGAGTGGCAAGAAATATTCAAAGTGATGAATACCAAGAACCTACAACCAAGATTACTTTATCCAGCAAAGCTATCATTCAGAATAGAAGGTCAGATAAAGAGCTTCACAGATAACGAAAAGCTAAAGGAGTTCATCACCACCAAACCAGGATTATATGAAATGCTGAAAGGTATCCTTTAAGAAGAGGAAGAAGAAGAAAAAGGTAAAAATACAAATTATGAACAACAAATATGCATCTATCAACAAGTGAATCTAAGAATCAAGTGAATAAATAATCTGATGAACAGAATGAACTGGTGATTATAATAGAATCAGGGACATAGAAAGGGAATGGACTGACTATTCTTGGGGGGAAAGGGGTGTGGGAGATGCGGGAAGAGACTGGACAAAAATCGTGCACCTATGGATGAGGACAGTGGGTGGGGAGTGAGGGCGGAGGGTGGGGTGGGTACTGGGAGGAGGGGAGTTATGGGGGAAAAAAAGAGGAACAAATGTAATAATCTGAAAAATAAAGATTTAATTTTTTAAAAAAAAGAATTATAAAGAGAGCAAAAAGAAAAGCCCAGAGTGAGCAGAAGGAAGGGGATAATAAAGATTAGAGTAGAAATAAAGGACATAGAGATTAAAAAAAAAAAAAAAAAAAAAAACAACAATACATCAGATCAATGAAACCAAGAGTTGGTTTTTTGAAAGGATAAACAAGATTGATGAATCTCTAGCCAGGCTCACCAAGAAGCAAAGAGAGAGGACACAAATAAATAAAATCAGAAATGATAGAGGTGAAATAACAAATAACAACAGACTCTACAGAAATTCAAAGAATTCTTTAAAAAAATGCTGTGAACAACTCTACTCCAACATACTAGACAACCTGGAGGAAATGGACATATTCCTAGAAAAATACAACCTTCCAAAACTCAATCAGGAAGAATGTAAAAATCTCAATATGACAATACCTATGGAAGAAATTGAAGCAGTCATCAGAAAGCTTCCAGAAAACAAAATCCTGGGGCCAGATGGCTTCACAGGGGAGTTTTAACAAACATTCAAGGAAGAACTAAAACCTATCCTCCTCAGGCTATTCCAAAAAATTCAAGAGGAAAGAACCTTTATCAGCTCATTCTATGAAGCCAGCATCACCCTAACACCAAAACCAGATAAAGACAACACAATGAAAGAGAATTACAACCAATATCCCTCATGAACATAGATTCCAAAATCCCGAACAAAATCTTAGCAAATCGGATCCAGTAGTACCTCAGAAAGATCATACACCAGTGATGGTGAACCTATGACACCTCTGACACGCGAACTCATTTTTTTGGTTGATTTTTCCTTGTTAAATGGCATTTAAATATATGAAATAAATATTAAAAATATAAATCTTTGTTTTACTATGGTTGCAAATATCAAAAAAATTCTATATGTGACATGGCACTAGAGTTAAGTTAGGGTTTTTCAAAATGCTGACACGCTGAGCTCAAAAGGTTCACCATCACTGTCATACACCATGAGCAAGTAAGATTTATCCCAGAGATGCAAGGATGGTAAAATATCCACAAATCAATAAACATGATACATCACATAAACAAATTGAGAGAGAAAAACCACATAGTCATATCAATTGATGCAGAAAAAGCATTTGCCAAATCCAACACCCATTTTTGAAAAAAACTTTGAGCAAGGTGGGAATATAAGGATCATACATCAACATAATAAAAGCCTATATGACAAACCCACAGCCAACATCATACTCAATGGGCAAAAACTAAAACCATTTCCCCTAAGAACAGGAACAAGACAGGGATGCCCACTCTCACCACTCCTGTTTGACATAGTACGGAAAGTATTAGCCATTGCGATTAGACAAGAAGAAGAAATAAAAGGCATCCAAATTGAAAAAGAAGTAAAACTGTCCTTATTCCCCGAGGACATGATATTGTACATAAAAAAAACTAAAGCCTCCATCAAAAAACTATTAGACTTAATAAATGAATTCTTCAATGTAGGAGGATACAAAATTAATGTCAAGAAGTCTATGGCATTTCTATGCAACAATAGTGAACTTACAGAAAGAGAGACTAAAAAATCAATCCCATTTATCATCACAGCAAAAGAATTATGATACCGAGGAATAAACTTAACTAAAGAGGTAAAAGATCTCTACTCAGAAAACTAAAGGACACTGAAAAAAGGGATAGTGGAAGACGTAAACAGATGGAAGAACATACCATGTTCATGGATTGGTAGAATCAACATCATCAAGATGTCCATACTACCCAAAGCAATCTATAAATTCAATGCACTCCCCATTAAAATACCAATGGCATATTTCACAGTCCTAGAATGAACTCTCCAAAAATTCATCTGGAATAAAAAATGATCCCAAATAGCTGCAGTGATCCTGAGAAAGAAGAACAAAGTAGGAGGGATTTCAATACGAGATATCAATCTGTATTACAAAGCCACTGTTCTCAAAACTGACTGGTACTGGCACAAGAACAGACATATAGATCAATGGAATAGAATAGAGAACCCAGAAATAGACCTGAACCAATATGCACAATTAATATTTGACAAAGGAGGCAAAAACATACAATGGAGTCAAGACAGTCTCTTCAATAAATGGTGTTGGGAAAACTGGACAGATACATGCAAAAAAATGAAACTAGACCACAAACTTACACAATACACAAAAATAAACTCAAAATGGATAAAGGCTTTAAATGTACGATGGGAAACCATGAAAATACTAGAGGAATCCAAAAACAACAAAATCTCAGACATATGCCGAAGCAATTTCTTCACTGATACTCCTCCTACGGCATTGGAAACTAAAGAGAAAATAAACAAACGGGACTACATCAAAATAAAAAGCTCCTGCACAGCAAAAGAAACCATCAACAAAACAACAAGAAAGCCCACTGCATGGGAGAACATATTTGCCAATGTTATCACTGATAAGGGTTTAATCTCCAACATTTATAGGGAACTCATACAACTTAACAAAAGGAAGACAAACAATCCAATCAAAAAATGGGCAAAGGACTTAAATAGACTCTTTCCAAAAGAGTACATTCAGAAAGCCAATAGACTTATAAAAACATGCTCAAAGTCACTAATCATTTGAGAGATGCAAATCAAAACAACAGTGAGGTCCCATCTCACACTTGTCAGAATGGCTATCATCAACAAATCAATAAATGACAAGTGCTGGTGAGGATGCGGAGAAAAAGGAACACACATGCACCACTGGTGGGAATGCAGACTGGTGCAGGCACTATGGAAGACAGTATGGAGTTTCCTCAAAAAGTTGAAAATGGAACTCCCATTTGACCCAGTAATCCCACTTCTAGGAATATATCCTAAGAAACCAGAAAGACCAATCAGAAAGGATATATGCACCCCTATGTTCATAGCAGCACAATTTACCATAGTTAAGATTTGGAAACTGTCTAAGTGCCCATCACCAGATGAGTGGATTAGAAAACTGTGGTACATCTACACAATAGAATACTATGCTGCTGTAAAAAAAGAAATTCTTGGAGAACCAAGATGGCGGCGTAGGGTGTAGACCTGTGCGTGCTGCCTCCCACAACATCATTGAAACTACCAACTATAAGACAAACAACCACCATTCAGAACCATGGGGACGTTGGCCCAGTGGGAGTTCTACAACTTGAAGGAAAGAAAGAAGTGCAGTGAGACTGAGTAGGAGCTACAGAGGCGCCAAAAACAGAGGTACACAGTCACGTGCCAGGCGGGCTGCAACTGGATGCACAGTTGTTTTTTCATTCGGAAGTGGTTACGAACCCTCGAATCCTCTGGGCTTGCTCGGGGTAGGTCTCTGAGGCCCCAGGCCCCATGGGGAGAGGCGGCACAGCCCTGCAGCGTTTGGAGATCGGGGGAGGCTCTGGCACACAGCTGCTCGCCGGCACTGGGGAACTCGAAGTCCCGGTGACCCGGAGAGGCGAGGAGCCATGGAAACGCCACCATTGCTATTTGCTCTGCCTTGGCGACTGCCTGAGACCCAGCCCTAATCAATTTACATCCCCATCCAGGCTGTGCCAGAGGCACAAGAGGAAACACCTGCACTTTTACAAACTCTCGAATCCACTGAGCTGGTTCGGGTGGGATCATGAGGAACCAGACCCTACCGGGAGAAGCGGCATGGCCTTGCAGCCGTCGGAAAGCGAGGGAGGCTCTGGCATGCAGCTGCTCATCGGCACTGGGGGACACGAAGTCCCGGTGTCCTGGAGAGGCGAGGAGCCGTGGAGACGCTGCCATTGCTATTTGCTCCGCCCTGGCAACTCCCTGAGACCCAGCGCTAATCAATTTACATCCCCATCCAAGCTGTGCCAGGGGCACAAAAAGACCCACCTGCGCTTTTGCAGCCTAGCCCAACAAATTGCAGACTTCAACTCCTCACACCCATGGGAGACACGCTCAAGAAGCAGACCCAGGAGAACCAAGATGGCAGCGTAAGGTACAGACCTGTGCGTGCTGCCTCCCACAGCAACATGGAAACTACCAACTATAGGACAAACAGCTATCATACGGAACCATGGGAAAGCTGGCCCAGTGGAAGCTCTACAACTGGAATGAAAGAAAGAAGAGCATTGAGACTGAGTAGGATGTGCAGAGGCACCAGGTACAGAGCCCAACCCAGCAGGCTGCAGATTTTGGCTCCTCCCATCTGGGAGGGACGCACTCAGGGGCGGAGTCGGGTCCAGGGCAGGCCGGGGCCAGGCCTGGCTGGGCCAGCGATGTGGAACCGCTGTACCAGCAGGCGCACAAGCACACCCACCAGTTCCAGTCTCGCGTGGGACGCTAGGGGACAGCAGACGGGCAGTCTGTGCACTTGGTGGAGGGCACAGTCTGAGCAGGCGTGCTGGATGTTCAGCCACCAGGAATGCCTGGAGAGTTTGTCTGGTGGGGACCCGCCTGGCAGGGGACAGAGTGCCAAACTTCGTGTTTCCCTGGTGAGGCTGGGACTGCCCTGGTGAGGCCAATACAGCCCCAATGAGGTCAGGACGGCCCTAGTGAGGTCAGGATGGCCCCAGTGAGGCCAAAATGGCCCCAGTGAGGCCGGAATGGCCCGGATGAGGTCGAGACTGCCCCGGTGAGGTTGGGACGGCCCCAGTGAGGTTGGGACAGATAATGGGGACCAGTATAGACTGATGAACAGGGGCAGATGCAGAGGCAGAGCAGCATTGAACAGACTGTCAAATTACAGTGGGAAGCCTAGGGAGGGTTGGGAGGGGGGTGGGGGAGTTAAGAGATCGACCAAAGCACATATATGCATGTATATAAGAATAACCAATGGACACAAGACACTAGGGGGTAGGGGCCAGGGGAATGTCAAGGGGGGGGGGGGGGGAAGGAGACATATGTAATACTCTTTGTAATACTTCAAAAAATAAAAATTATTTAAAAAAAAATTCTTACCATTTGCAACAGCATGGATGGAACTGTAGAGTATTATGCTAAATGAAATAAGCCAGTCAATAAAATAAAAATAGCACATGAACTCACTCATTTATTGATAATAAAGACCATTATAAAATGATGAAAAAAATAGATAGAGGCAGAGCAACATCGAACAGACTGTCAAACTACAGCGGGAAGGACGGGGAGGGTTGGGGGGGGGAGGGTAGGAGATCAACTGAAGGACTTGTATGCATGCATATAAGCAAAACCAATGGACACAAGACACTGGGGGGTAAGGGAGGCTGGAGGAAGATCAAGGGGGAAAAAAGGAGACATATGTAATACTCTTTGTAATACGTTAAGCAATAACAGAAAATTTTTTAAAAAGACCTATACTTGGGAAATTATAAGAAAATGAAGAAAGAAATGGAAGAAGATACAAAGGAGAAATCCCCACTGGCCCTGACTGGTTTGGCTCATTGGATAGAGCGTCAGCCTGAAGACTGAAGGGTCCCAGGTTCGATTCTGGCCAAGGGCATGTACCTTGGTTGCAGGCACATCCCCAGTAGGAAGTGTGCAGGAGGCAGCTGATTGATGTTTCTCTCTCATTGATTTTCCTAACTCTCTATACCTCTCCCTTTCTCTCTGTGAAAAATCAATAAAATATATATTAAAAAAAAAGAAAAGGAAATCCCCACTGACTTTTACAGGCAGTTGTTATGCCGCTGCCTCTTCCCAGGTCTGGTGCTCTGGAATGAGGAGCCCAGTGAGGGACTGAGACACCTCATTCCTCAGGGGCTACCTTTGCAACTGAAATATTCCCGAAGGTTCTCTACTGCCACACAAGGGTGTGGGGTGAGCCCTTTTCAGGTCTCTTCCCTACCACCCTGGGTTTGGCTTTGTATCTAACCCTTGGTTATATGGCTTATGTCCAACTAGTCTTCATTTGATTGTTCAGGTTTCTTGTTCTATCATTTAGCTGTCATTCACCTTTGGTCCTGAAAGGAGATGAGTGTACCTTCCACCTACTCCTAGCCATCATGCATCCCCTACCATCTGTGTATCTTCTGCAATGAGGTGACTGTCCAGATCTTATGCCCATTTTAAAATTGTGGTTTTTTTTCTAATTGTTGAGGATTAAGAGCTTTTTAAAAATATATATATTTGGATACCTCTTCTTTGCCATATCCTGTCTTGAAAACACTTTCCCAGAATCTGTGGCTCATGTGAAAATAGGTGAGTAGACTCATGGCCATGAAAATATCCTCCTTTGAACTGTCTACTGTTCCCCCATCATCAGGGACTTTAAAATTTTAAAAACTAAATAGTGTACTTACTCCATAGATGAGTGATACATGGATAACATTGAACATAGGACATTAATATTATTAGAACTATCAAAGTCATACATGCATGACACAAAAAAATCAACTCAAGGAGTAGATAGATTTGCAAGTCCCACCCCAGAGGTGACTTGACCATGACTTGTGACCTAGTGTGCATATCTCACTTCTGCCTCTCTCACGTCTGCCACAGGCAGAGTCATAGGCACATATGTTCCTGCCAGGGTTCAGGAAATTTAGAGAAGGCTGTACGTAGATTAAATGGGAGTCCAGAGACAAAATACAATTTTGAAAGGCATATGGAGGTCAGAGGAACCTAGTTTAAAGGAAACTAAGACCTCCTCGTCTCAGGACCCCATGCTTTTTATTAATACAAATTGTCCTGAGGTAAGGCAAAGATATACACTTCAAAGGGAAGTGAGGTCACTGCTCATGTCTGAGGAGATGCTGGGGGTAGGGGACCCAGAGGTGACCTCACTTCCTGACGATGGGGCCCAACAGAACCTGGTAACCACGCACCACATTCTATAACTGCCCCTTCCCGTCTCACTCGGACAGAGACAGTGGAGAGGACACCATGTTTTCGTGTTGTCTCCCAGTATGCCGAGGCCAAGGCCTCAACAGAGGCAGCGATGAGAGTGTGTTTAGACGTGCCCGCCGCTGGATGAGGGCCCAGCCCAGACGATGCCTGTGGCCCTTTGCCCGGCGGGATGCGGTGGTAAGACAGGGAGGCTTAGGGCACTTTTTTTCAGGCCAGGCTACCACTCTGATCCCACCTGAGCAGCCCTGCCCCTCCGTGTGTGTGTGTGTGTGTGTGTGTGTGTGTGTGTGTGTGTGTGTGTGTCTGTGTTAGTGGGAGGCAGTAGAAGGGGGGTTCATGTGGGGAGGGCCTGCCTGGAATAGGAACAGGTTGGGCTGGGGGGTCAGGACCAGTCATGTTTTCAGCTCAGGTCAAGGCTGGCTGTGTGGACGTGGAGTGTGAGGGGTGCCCTCTGCCCGAGGTCTATCCTGAGCCCTGCAGGTGACTCTCATTTCCCCTGGGTGGAGCTTTGTGCAGACACAGGGCTGGGCCTGATCTGGGAGCAGAAGGTCCAGGGGGAAGAAGAAGCAGCAGGGACTGTGGCCAGGCTTGAGGCCTCCTGACCAGCTGCTGGTCACTGTCATTGCAGAGCGCCACCCAGGTCGATGTGCGGCATCTGGTGGTGGAGGAAGATCCCTGGCCCCTTGATTGGACGGTGGGCCATAGCATGGAGGGCCAGGAGAGGCCTGAAGAGTGTGTGGCCACCGAGGGGTCTGGGGATCCAGGCCCCATGGATGGATGGAGGAGCATTCCTCCACCGAAGCCGCCCAGGCTGCACCAACCTCCAACCTCAAAGCCACTCTGTCAGAACACCAGGATTTCAATTTTCAAAACCAGGATTGCAGTCCTGGAGACCATCGAGGAAGAACCCAAGGAGTCAGAGCCCAAGGGTGAGGAGGTGGGGGTGGGTGGTATAGGGAAGAAATGGGTCGGGGGAGTTTCAGGCGAGTTTCTGGGAGGGATTGTTTCCAGAGAAGCCCCAGATCCTGGCCAGTAGCAAAGACCGGCTTCAGACAAGATATCTGTTGGACTGCGGGTGGGGAGCACATGCTGTGGTGGGTCCTGAAATGTGCCCAGTGTCTGTCTTTGGGCGACAGATGGAAATACAGGCACGTGGGTGATCTTCTCTCCTCTCCCCACTCCAGAACCGGACCAGGAGGTAGATGTGGCTCTTCCTGAGAAGCAGCATGCAGAGCCGGAGGTGTGTTCTCCTCCTGAGCTTTCACCACCTCCAGGAGCCGCTCCAGCTCCAGCTGCAGAGCCAGGGCCGGCCGCAGAGGAAACTGAGAACCCACCACCAGTGAATGAAGAACCCTCCCAGGAGCCCATGGAGGTTCCTGCCCTGGAGGAGGAGTTGCCTGTGGAGGGCCCAGCTCCAGGCCCAGAGGGTGAGAAAGTGGGGAGGTGTCTGGGCGGAAGGTTTGGGGAGGTCCACGTGAGCTTATGGAGAGAGGCTGTGGCCACACACAAAGGGAGCACCCCGAGAGCCTGGCCAGGAGCAAAGACCTCCTAAGACCACGCCTCTGCTTGACTGCCAGTGGGGAGCACATTTTTTGGGGGGCCCTAGGCGCTAGCTGTGTTCTCACTTGGGGGACAGATGGAAATGCAGGCCCCTAGGTGATCTTTTCTCCTCCTCTGACTCCAGCACCAGCCCAGGAGGTGGATGTGGTTCCTATAACATCTGATGAACAACATGAGGAGCAGGATGCAGAGCCGGAGGTGTGCCCTCCTCCTGAGCTTTCACCACCTCCAGCAGCCGCTCCAGATGCAGCTGAGGAGACAGGGCCGGCCCCAGATGCAACTGAGGCCCTAAAACTGCTGGATGAAGAACCCTCCTGGAGCCCATGCAGGTTCCTGCGTTGGAGAAGGAGCTGCCTGTGGAGGGCCCAGCTCAAGGGCAGCTTTTTCAATGTGTTTTGCCCTGTTCACCATG